>NC_056727.1:1006732760-1006955260 GCF_019279795.1 Protopterus annectens | reverse complement strand
ACTGATATGTGGTATTGAATGTGTGTATCCTCTGACAGACAAACAGATGCTATATATGGTAGTTAACTGATATCTGTACTGTATAATGTTAAGTGTGCCACATGACTTGCTCACACATATCGTTTACTTGTCTTCCAGGCTTATGGCTCATCACAGGAACCCCTGCTACACAGCTGCAGAGGAACAGGAAATCCACCACAGCCTGGTTCAGCACTATACCCTGCTGTTTTCAAGGGCCAGCCAGCACCAGCAGGAGCATACTGCACTGTGGCAAGAACTTGTTCGTCGGGTAAATGACATAGGCATGCATAACTGGACATATGAGCAGGTATGCCATCACTGCAGTGATTTATTTAGACATGTCCTGCGGCATGCATCTGATATCCACAGATAACAGCTTGCCACAGGTGGTGGGGTGGCCATACATCCCCCCCCCCTCACTGGAGTGGAGGAACTGCTGCTAAGTGTGGTGGCTTCTGGCCTACAGCAACAACAACATCACACATGTGTCATCATGGAGGCCGGAGCCACCCAGCATAGTGATATGGAGTGTGCAGGTAACATGCCCTAGCTGTAGACTACTGTTACCTGTATTGTTAGATTATTCATGTGTGAGATGTGTACTGTGTTTAGCAGTTGTGCTGCCTATTGTGTGCAATACTGATAATTTGAATAGTATCTGCACACCTATGCCTGTTGTTCTACTGTAGTTTAGCACACTCACAGTAGCAATGCAACAGTTGTGGCCACTGACAAACTGTGTCATATTCTTGCAGGTCCCTCTGGTGTGACAGCAGGGCAGACGTTACATGCTGGTGAGTGTGTTAACACTTTAAACTTGGTATTGAACTGTGCATGTCATAGGTGAGGTGTAGGCCATGTACACATAACACACCTATGCATAATCCATGCTGTGCATGTTTGCTGTGAGATGTGAAACATCTCAGTAATGTCAGTAGCTGCCTCAATCACATGCAATGCACAGAGCATCAGACACAAGTGTGGCAACACTGTACTGCACATTGGATAGGCATAGTTGACACACATGTACATAACATAACACGTTTGTTATACGCAGTACACCTCAACATGCTACACATAGTGTAACCGGACACCCGCTGCCAGGTCACACTTCAGTATCCCACATGTCATTCACACACCACACATACCATACCTGAGGGGTAGGGGCCTAGCATGGGGCTGGGCAACACTCCTCAACACATAACGCAGTCATGTTAGGCAATTCTCCCTATTGGACACCTCACACACCCTTGTGCAACATGGCTGTGTAATTGTGAACTTAGCCACAGCACTGCGGTTCAGGTACAGCATGCTAGGCAGTTGTCTAGCACACTTTAGTGGCCTTGAGTGACCACATGATGCATGATGAGGATGGCTAATGGTACTACACCCCATACTGTTACAATGGCCATGTCCAGGATTGGTATCCCATCATGTATACATGTACCACTCATCCCGTGTGTGTACATAGCATGCATGTGCTACACCTGTGTCCACAATTATCTGCTACAGACACAGACACTGCAATCAGAAATGGAAATCCATGTGACACACAGATAAAACACGCAGCCATGGTATGTATACCTGTGTGTGATGGTGTACAGGACATTGCAGAGCTTATAATACTTGCACAGAAATGTCGTGTCCTTGTACACATTGTGTTCCAGGGTGTAGGCAATCACTGAACATGTACACACATGCACCTCAGCCATGTACACTGTCATTAACTATGGCTGTCTGCACTCACACTGCATGGACTTGATCAACACTTATTCTGCATGCTGACACGTGTGCATGACTGTTTGCCTTGTGATACTGTCACCCACCTTCAACCAGTATTGAGTATGATTTGGATTTCATTTGTGTGTGTATCTGCTGTAGTGAGGAGTGTGCATGTGTCCCTGTGTTCCTGTGTTCCTGTGTGCATGTGTGTCTGTGTGCCTGTGTGCCTGTGTTCATGTGTTCATGTGCATGTGTCCATGTGTGCATGTGTTCATGTGTTTATCTGTGCATGTGTTCATGTGTGCACATGTGCATGTGTGCATGTGTAGACCGTAACGTGTGTTTCCTGTCTTCCTCTCACAGGTGCTGAGGTAGGGCTTGGAGAAAGCAGCAGGCGACCTGAAGCCACTGCCATGGATAGAGGTGATGATGACACATGTATTTTGGCACAGGGAGATTTGACAGGGTCTGTCGTTGGTCCACCAATCGACAGTACACAGCGTTCAACCCCATCTATGTGCACACTTATACTGCCATTACATCCCTCACCACCAATGACCATAGAGGAGGGACAGCATACAGTTGGCATTGACCAGGAGATTGTGGTACCCATGGCACGTGCATCCCCTGACAGCAGCCATAGCCGTAGACCCGGAATGGTACCACATAGGCGGATGTCCAGGGGTTCTCGGGGAAGCACCACTGGACGTATTGCCCCTGGCAGGCATGCCCTCACAGGTCTTACGATGACCACTATGTTCCGGGCTAAAATGCAGGCTCAGGGACATATGGAACGGTACACCAGGCAGGGACTTAGGGTGCAGAGGGCACATAACACCGCTATCAATGACAGCATCCGTGACCTTGCAGGTGCCATCCGGACATACACCAAGGTCATTGATAGACATTGGGGGGAGACAATAGATGCCCTCCACAACATGTCTTCCTCAAGCCAGGACCATGCGGGCCGGTTGCGACGTCGACGCGGACACATGCCAGCAACAGCTGTCAGTGGTCACAGATGGCCCACAGCTCACAGCCGCTCCCATAGTGGCAGTACCAGCCACAGCAATGCTGGGGCTGGCCTGTCCATTGTCCATCCCAGTAGACCACATGCACGTGGCTCTGGCCAGTCCTAGCAGGGACATGGGTCCAGTCATCATACCTCTGCCTCTGATGACAGTACCCAGTCAGGGTTGGTACCAAATACTGTCCGTAGCACCCCTGCCAGGCACAGTTACTGTGTCTGTGGCCAGAGACAGTGATCTGTACAGCCAAGCAGTTACAGTCTGTGGCTGTCCCACAAACCACCGTATATGGCAGCCACATGGTGGAGCTGTGTGCATGCAGACACACACATTAAGCAAACAACTAGGGCTCACACATACACACACACATTACATCAACATTGGCCCATGCTGTACTGTTGTCCCACACACACAAACACACATACACACACACAGACATGTCGATTAGATGGGTCAATGTCAGGCTCTGGCAAACAGCAAAATGCCCTGTGCATATGATGATACCTGTGCTGCCTCCTGTCATCTGCATTATTGATGGAAGGACAGGCTAACATGGTGCTGATGCACAGGGTGACACTACAGCAGTGTAGCAATAATAGCGAGTTGTCATCAAGGAAGTCTAACTACATCCTTGTAGGTATATCTGAGCAGACATTATGCATCAAAGCTCTGATTGTCAATGTAGCATTGTTTACACCACTGTTAGGTCTGAGTATGTATTATCCACCCATGTGCCACTTGGATGATTTGTGATGTGTTGCCAGCATGTGTTAGCAAGTGGACAGTACGTGTGTTATGTGTGCAGTACAGATTAGCAAGTGTACATCTATGAACATGGTGGGTACGCACTGTCTGGATGTACATGCATAGTGGACACATGGGACGTGTGGCATACCCTGTCATACACATTATTAACATCCCATTGCATCTTTCAATGGCCAGTATGCATTCTACTACAGTTATGTACTAACATGGGTAGACGTGTGTATGACATGGGTTGACACTATGCTGTGGGTGATACCGTTAATATCAGTCAATGATTTGCAGTCTGGTAGTATACACAACCTCAACAGCATGACTATAAGCAATCATTGGATGATGTCTGACAAATGACACACAGTAGTAGGGAACCAAGTATCAATTGGATCCTTCCGGTGCTACATTATAACACTAACAAGTGGTGATGACCACCACCCATTACTGTGACCACACCTGTGTGTCATATAGCCCCCTTAGCTACATGCAGACACGCTAGGGATGTGTCCATCCAAATCTAGGAATGCATGGAATGGCCTACAATGCATTCCCTGGATGGGACGCATATCCTACACAAGGGTATCATACAGACAGATACCTGTTGTGTGATACATGCTGTATAGCAGTAAGTCAACTATGGCATAGTCATCCTCATGTACTATACATACTATCCCGTCAGTACCACACCGGTGGTAGCCCTCAACATGTATGCTGGGTACCATTGTGTACATACAGACCCATGTTATGTCATGTATCCCTTGGTATCCACATATCCATAGGTATTGTGGAGTCCCAAGGTGTATCACAGACATTAGAGGCCTGAATGCATATCCACAAGGCAGTCGTACACCTATGAAGACTGTCCATTCTTGGCAGACTTTGTTGTGTATGACCATGTCTGACATATACCCCAGGCATATACCCTCACTCACAGTACTCTTAAGTAACTGTCATAGGTGTGTGTGCCACAGATGTCCTTGGCCACAGAACACGACAGTGGATGGCCATGTCACATACATACATATGTGACCTACGATCTGAGTATCAGCGGCACAACCTGTCAATGGAAACAAATGAATTCATGTAGTATGCAGGCTTCACACCTATGTACTGATTGAGGGGACATGTACATATATGTATTTGTCACGCAGATACCTGATGTCTGCAATGCACTTACTGTTGTCATCATACTATTTCATACCATAGTAAAAGCAAAACCAACACCATGTTGACCAACAGTGACACACACACAGCCAGGATTTGCAGGATTCAAACCCCTACCTAGCTATGGTTATGATACTAGAGAGTGATGCATTAACATGGCACACTATTTGCTTTACTAGCTGGTTTCCCTTCTCCTGCAGTATTTGTAGGATGATGACATCATCAGACTTTCCAAAGAGGAATGTACTTCTTTTAGTGTGTTTTCACAGTCTCCAAAAAGGACACTCCTTTCAAAGACAATTGCACAAATACACACAACCCCCACACGCACTAACTGTTTGCAGGATTCAAACACCCACCTAACTATGTTATGATACTAGAAAGTGACGCATTAACACGGCACACTATTTACTTTACTGGATGGTTTCCATTCTCCTGCTGTATTTGTAGGATGGTGACATCATCAAACTTTCCAAAGAGGAATGTACCTCTTTTAGTGTGTTTTCACAGTCTCCAAAAAAGGGCACTCCTTTCAAAGACAATTGCACACATATACACACACTCACTGTTTGCAGGATTCAAACCCCTATCTAACTATGTTATGATACCAGAGAGTGACACATTAACACGGTGCATGATTTGCTTTACTGGCTGGTTTCCTTTCTCCTGCTGTATTTGTAGGATGGTGACATCATCAAACTTTCCAAAGATGAATGTACCTCTTTTAGTGTGTTTTCAATCTCCAAAAAGGGCACTGTTTTCAAAGACAATTGCACACATACTCACTGTTTACAGGATTCAAACCCCTACTTAACTATGTTATGATACTAGAGAGAGACGCACTAAAGTGGCGCGATATTTGCTTTATTGGTTCGTTTCTTTTCTCCTGCAGTATTTTTAGGATGGTGACATCATCAAACTTCCCAAAGAGAAATGTACCTCTTTTAGTGTGTTTTCACAGTCTCCAAAAAGGGCACTCCTTTCAAAGACAATTGCACACATACACACTCACTGTTTGCAGGACTCAAACCCCTACTTAAGTATGTTATGATACTAGAGAGAGAAAGAGACACGCACTAACAAGGCATGCTATTTCCTTTACTGGCTGGTTTCCTTTCTCCTGCAGTATTTGTAGGATGGTGACATCATCAGACTTTCCAAAGAGGAATGTACCTCCTTTACTGAGTTTCCCAGTCTCCAAAAAGGGAACACCTCTCAAAAGAAACTGCACACATACACCCCCCCCCACAACACACACACACACTTTGCAGGATTCAAACCCCTACCTAACTATGTTATGATACTGGAAAGAGACGCATTAACACGGCACACTATTTGCTTTACTTGCTGGTTTTCTTTCTCCTGCTGTATTTATAGGATGGTGACATCATCAGACTGGACATGGTGATTTGTGTACACTTTGTTTTATGCCATTCCAGGAATGGTCCATGTGGGTCAGCAGGTGTCAACAGCTTGAACATGACCTCAGTATCCTTACCTTGTGTGATCTATCTGTGGACACACTGACATTCCGTCATATGTCAACACATATTTATGCACAGCTTCTTGGTTTTGTGGATACTACATGTGTCTGGGATGTTGATAAAGGGCTATTCAAAGTCTATGTGACACATGTGTAGATGTGTTCATTGATGTATGTCCTGGGTGGCTGCCTTGCAAACAGTCTAGCATGTTTGGGAACCATGATCCGCACATGAACATACCACAGTTGGTAGGGTTGTGTGTGTGTGTCAGCTTCCAATAGCTCTGTTTATGACTGCAACCATCATGGACTCCATGACCTTGCAGATCAGACCTCATAGGCATACTGGACATGACTTCCCATGGTGTGTTGTGCACCAGCACTTGTGGGGAGTGCCATATTTAGCTGTGACACATTCAACGGTTCCACATCCTGTGTAGGGGGTGCGGCTCAGCTGACTGTTCAGGTGCATGATCTGTTTGTTCTGTAGTTTGTGCATGACACATATTGGGAATCAATGTATTCCACCTGCTGCCATACTTTTGGCAGTGGGGGTAGCTGCTCATCCATTCTACATGTGATATCTCCTGGTATGATGATGTGGACTATTGTCAGTGGGGTATGGGTATGTACATATGGGCCTGTCTGTCATGATGTCGGCATTGACACTCAGGTACAGTTGGCCCTGACTCAGGACATATGTGTGTGTGTACATTGATATTTATGACATAGCTGAAGGAGGTGTCATGATTCAGTCTGGACTCCTTCTCAGCTCCTCTTTACAAAACACTAACAAACATGAGCACTAATCTTTGTTATACTCTTTTACACGCTTAACACACTACTGATCCTTTGTGATCAGGTAACAGAGTATGTCATGATAATATCCTGGCATGTCCAGGGGTCAGTTTTGTGTGTACTCTTCAGTCCAGCTGGTGGATATTGTGATATTGACACAATGTCACATCTGCCTCATGTACACAGACAACCCTCTCCTCCTGACAAACTCAGATATATGAGTGAGATGCACCTATATAGACATACAGGGAGCTGAGCTCTCTTGTCCCATGACTGGTACAGTCTATCAGGTGGTGAAGGTAACCACACACACCACATATCAGTCTCACATATCCTCTAGCAACAGCACTCAAACCACATTAGCACACACTGACATACTCTGATGCTGTAAATGTACTCTACCTAAGCAGCAGAGACCTCCAAAGCAGACACACACACACCTGCTACCCCACTATAATACCCACATATCACTAAGTTCACAATGTCAGTGTGCCACACAGTCACTGCCCTTCAGGCTAAACAACACACCTAATACACTTGTAATAGGCGACACTTATGTTCAGACACACTGACGTACCACTCACCAGCCCTGACAAGGGAATAGTTACTTTGGGCTGTCTGGTGGGTGCCAGGATCTGCCGCATAACACTGGCAGTCAGGTCACTCCAAAGCAAGTACAAGACTGGCACCATCATTGTCCATGCTAGTGTGTGTAACCTCAGACGTTACTCCCAGGACCACATGACATAATACATGGAGGTACACTCTGATCATGTAGCCCAGGCCAGTATGACTCTGACCTTGCCTAGCATCTTACACCCACCAATTATGATGTCACAGTATACGGACACACATATCATATTTAACAGTTGGCTAACACATTTGTTTCATTCATAGGGGATACAGTGTCTGTCAGCGTATGGTGACATCCTCAACATGCCACGTAGCTTCACTATGGACAGCTTTCACCTGTCACCCTTGGACTTTGGTATGCTGGCTAAGGCTCTTGCTACCACCAGAGTGCCTTTTTTAAGCAGGGCTCAGAAGACAAACCCACCTCCATAGACATTACAAGTTAAATGAAACTAAGGGTAATGTTGCTCAACAACAGTTGTGTTAACCTCATATTGTGGCCACTCAGGACTCTCCTCAGTATGGAGGAGAGCAATATCTGTGCACTGACAGACACCTGGTTCAGACTTGCTTATGCACATCAGCACTACCAGGTTATGTTTCATACCATGCTGTCTGACAACAAGACTTGGAACAGACAACACAACTAGGGGGAGTATCCATATATATCACAGATACACACATCTCCAGGTTAGTAGCACTGCACAAAGCATCACAGACCACACATATACAACTACCATTGTGCAATACTGCCTTTCAGTTTGTTGCCTGCTACAGAACACACTCCCAAATTCAGGAACCACACTCGGCTTTTGTGGTAACTATGGAGAATATGAAGGTCTCCACAGACACCATTATATTGTGTGACTTCATATACACACATATTGACTGGGGATACTACTGAAGCCCCGACAACCTCACCCAACAGTCACTACAATTTGTGGACTCATATGCTTTGGCACAACTAGTCAGCACAGACACAAGGGGGAATACATATTGGACCTGCTCATCACCAACATGGGGACTGTATGTTCCACACCAGCGATATACCCCTCACTGGTAAGGTCAGAACATACATGTATCTCACAGGACATACATATACCCTCCACACACCCATCCTGGGTAATCTTGGTGAACATCTCATGAGCCAACATCTCACTTAACAGAAGCAAGGTTGTATCCTTCAGAGATCCTGAGACAGTGGCATATACGGCTCACACTGCTGCATCCTTTACACACAATTTCTATAGACACCTAGTGGACTGCATGGATTGTGCTATCCCAAATAACAACAAGACCCACTACTACAATGGCAGGGGACCTGTCTGGTAGACCCCAGCCATTAATAAGCTGTACAACATCAGGAGGACGCTACTACATGATAGAGCACAATCCCAGACTGGGAAGCCATCTGTGATCTGTACTAGCAGACAGCTACAATCACTCATGGACTTTTCTAAGGGCCGCTTCTATCAGACAATTGCACCTGACATGTAGGACTATCACACAGCCTTCTTCAGTTATGTCAGGAACTTGGATGGACACTCACTGATATGCTATGAGTTACTGCATACTGACTAAACCTACCCTGAACCCACTGGCATTGCCTACATCCTGGCAAACAGGTTCAGTGCAGATGTCTCCCACCCATTCCCCCCTAAGGAGCAACTATCCATCCCAACAGAGTATAACATCCCTGACATCACGCAGTAACAGGTGAGTGCTGCCCTCCCCACAGCGTACATCACAGTATCAATGTGACCAAATGGTGTCCCAGCCTGCATCATACACGAGCATCATGACAAACACAACCCTCACATTATATCACTGTTCAATATCAGAGTTACCACAGGATATGTACCCAAGGAATGACGTACTGCGACTGTGGTCCCACTCCACAGAGTTGGTGCCACAATGGACCACAGACAATATTGCCCTATAAGCCTATGTAGCCTGTTCTGCAAAGCTATGGAGCATATTTTCATAGGACTCCTACACATAGACATTGGAAACCTACAGACACTGTGTACTACCCATTTCAGCATTGTTGTGGGCAGATCTTGCCTCTTGAACCTGTAGGTATTCTTTAAATGGCTAACAGGTCCATCAACATAGGGACGGCTATCCACACAGCCTACCTGAACCTTGCAAAACCATTCAACACAATAACCCACTGGGCCATTATGCATAGGCTCACCAGCGTCAATTTGGACACATATATCACACAATGGCTTGATACCTAGATCAGTGATAGCGCCCACATGGTCAGGATTGCAGGTGCCATGTCTGACTATACACCAGTTATACATGGCATCACACACAGCTTGGTCCTGGGATCTCTCTTGTTCAGTATATATTTGTCTTACGTACAGGTTATCACAGGGGGAATATGGCTGAACATGTTTGCACTTGACTGCAAACTGGGTGCCATGATTAACTCTCCAGATGTCACATGCATACTCAATCAGGGTCTCACAGAGATGGATGACTGGTGCCTGAGCCATGGCCTACAGCTAAATGCCATTAGTTGCATAGTCATCCCCTTTGGGAATAACAACATGCCCACACATTACCACATAGGTAGTCCTCCATTATATACAGTAGGAGTTGTTAGGGGTTTGGGGACATCACTTGTTCGTACTGTCGCCTTTAACATTCACGTTGCCAAAGTGGTTGGACACACCTTCTATGTGTGCCACCTTATCCCATATGGTTTCACATCTAGATCGAGTGAGGTCATTGTGCCCCTATACTCCTCACATCCATGCTTGGTTACAATGCCACATTTGGGGTGTACCTTACCTGACACTTGCAGCAACTGTACTGGCCATGGACGGTCCTCACCAAGCAGATCTAGGGACTCACACAGATGCCCTGCATAGTTCAGATGCAGTAACTCCAGCTCTATTCAGCCACTTACCACCTACTCAGAACTGATGTGTGCCTGTTGTTTACAGCTATACCCAAACCAGAATTACTGGACATGCTCCACCTCAGGATATCCAACTCACTTGGAGCTACACGCTGCAGGGACATATACCTCAGCATAGATGTTAATATGACATTGTGGAGGGACAGATTCATATCCCAGAGGCTCCACTCACTGCAGAATGTAATCCCAGTTTCACATAGGCAGAGCCACCCACTGACCACCTACTGGAGACATCTTGATGACTGTATGGGTGATTGTATATTCACTCCTGGGATATCTTCTGTATCCCTGCTAGACAGAGGCACACTAGCATAAACATACATAGGATATCTTGTGTGACCTACTATTCACACACACACAGTGTAGTAATCTGACAGGGTTGCAAATGCCAAACACACTCTGGCTAGGTTTGTACATGCCCTAGGGCAGATAGCCTAGAATCGACCTCTGAACCTATGCTTATGTTCATGATGCACAATGTTTATTGCTGATACTGTTTGCAGGTCTTTTTCATCTTTGCTTTACCAGTTTCCATGAAGAACATTAGTATCTGCAGAACATATTTGATTATGACAGGGTTCCACTATATTATATATGTGTCTTTTGTCATATAACTGTGTGTACAGGGCGGATTGCTGTATAGTGACAGGTTCCAGAGTTAACACATGCAACTGCCAGATATGAGTGGCCCACTGCTGTACTCAGACATGGCCTAAGTGTGTGAGCATGCCCAATTCTTACATTCCATGTTTTGTTGCCTGACATTTGTCTCATTTATCCGTGTGTGAGCATGCCCAGTGTGAACCTTCAGTATGTTGCTATCGGAGGTCCACTACATTTGCTCATGTGTGTGAACATGACCAATATTAACATTTATACTGTGTGTGTTGGAAGTCAGGTTCTGTTCTCACTGCAGGACTCACCTTTGTGTCATAACTGAACAAGTATTATGCTGTGCCTGCAGGGTTTCCATGGAATACTTTGCATAGACTTATCAACATTCTGTCATACAGGTGGACCACTGCAATACTGTCATGGTTTAGTGGTTCAGTACTTTGGCTATAGTGCACAATATTCCGGGTTCAAAGCCCATCACTGCTTTATGTTTTCATACTGAGCAGGCCAGACTGCTTAAGGGCCTGTTAAGCAAATATGAGCATGTTGGCTTTTGTTCAGCTATGCCCTACTTAGACCAGGCTTGTCCGACATTGCTCAATATTCACCAACATTGCTGGACGTTGCCCAATATTACTGAACATTGACCACAGTTGTGCTAGTTGGTGTGCGCAATTTTGTTTGCATATACTACATGGTGGTAATTGCTGTTTAGCACTGCTTTATATTGCTTAACACATGGCATTCATACCTTAGGTGGTGCTTCAGGGCTGCCTATGTCAGATGCACATACTACACTCCCTGCACATGTTTGGAAGCAGGTAGTGTCAACTTAGGCATCCCTTTTACTTTATGTGCAAGTCGGAGAAGGGTATAATTTGCAGAGTTCCTACTGAGCCAGTGTATGTGCTATGCGTTGCCTCTTTGCCAAGGCCAAAGCATACTGGGCATGCCTCCATCTGCCTATTGGGGTAGGCTCAGGTTGTTCCTCCTCCGAGTCACGCTCTGCCTGTGATGGCCTTGGCAATGGTGGGGGGCTGTTTGGCCCAGGCCTATTCTGGTCCTGCTGCAGCTGTTTTTGCAGGATCATATTATGTAGCATAGCACATACCATGACAATTTAGGTACATGTAATTGGTGAGTAATGCAAGGCTCCATCAGATGTGTCCAGGCACTGGAACCATGACTTGAGCAGCCCAAACACACGCTCTATTACATTATGTGTTTGTGCGTGTGCCTCATTATGGCGTTCCTGTTCAGGTGTGCGTGCATTTTTGATGGGTGTCATCAGCCATGGCTCCAGTGCATAGCCAGCATCCCCCACTAGGTGACCATGTGGGATGTCCCCATTGGCAAATGCCTGGTACAGCTGTGTCAGATGCCAGATATGGGAATCATGATAGCTTCCAGGGCAGCCTGCACACACATTCAGTATTATGCCCTGGGCATCACACACGACCTGGCAGTTGATGGAGGGGATACCCTTGCGGTTGAAGTAGACCCTACCCCGCTTGCCAGCTGGTGCTTTGATGCATATGTGCGTGCAGTCTATTGCACCCACTACTTCAGGGTATTCCGCTATTTGCTGGAAGAGATGCATATTGCTGGCCAATACCTCATGGGAATTGGGGAAATATATATGATCACCGACAGTGCTGGCATGGCATCCAGGAACTGGTGTAGTACCCTGGACGCTGATGCCTGTGATATCCGCATCATATTACCAGTTGGTCTCTGGAAGGTACCTGTTGCTAATATTCTTAGGCCAACACATACCTTGGTTTCCACTGGGATGGGTTCCCCTCTGTTGGTTCTGTGTGTGAGGCGTGGCCTGCACAGCTCAACAATTTGCTGCAGGAGGTCTCTGTCCACTCTATAGCACTCCACTATCTCCAGCTCATGTAGCCCCTGGTAGGTTACCCTAGGCCTGTACACTCTTCTTCGTCTCCTCACTGTGGGTTGTCCAGCAGCATTTCCATCATCACCACCCTCAGCATGTTGCATATGCCACCTTATAACAGCAATGGCAGCCCCTAACATTTCTTTGTCTCAGTAAAGCTTTTTCAGTTTTCACTTCTATTAGCTTACTGCAGTGTCTCTTGTGAGAAACATAATGGACTGTTGTTTGCAGAGTTTTAAGTGCTAGGCTGGTCTGGGCTAGTGTACTACCTGTTAATTGCCTGATTCTGATTGTTTTCACCTGCTAGCTCTGCTAGTACTCCCTGGTAGCTTCCTACTATTTCTTGTGCTTCCTTTTTCCTTTCTGTTTCCTCAGGGGGGAGTGCCGAGCACACAAGTGCAAACACGAGCACAGCAACTAACACGCTCGCACACATGCTTACACAGACTAAAACTTGCTTATTCGGGTTAAAATGTGCGCACACCAGCGCAAACGCGCTTACAACTCTTTAAACAGCCTTATACATGCTTACTCTGGCTTAAACGCGCACACTCACACTTACACGCGCACTCTGTCTTACTCGGGTTTACAGGCGTGCACACGGGCGCATGCACGCTCAGCAAGAAACTTTGGTGTTATCCATGGTATACACCTTTCATTTCTTGGCTTTCCCTAGCCTACCTGTTGACACACCTCTTTCCATGATGTCTAAATGACAGCGGACACATGCCACTCTGCTCCAATGAGCTTCACTTCTTTCATACATACCCCCTCGTGATGTCACCTATCTTCTACTCTGTTACTCTCCATACCCTACTCCTACACTCCACTGACTGTGCTCATTTGCTATGTAAACTAGCGATTCACTATCCTAACACTCATTTACATAGGATTGCCTACTAATGTTTGGTTACATGTCTTAGACTGAGCTTCTCCCCTTAGCAACCACTACTCGGTGGCCATCTTGTCTTCAGCCTGCCATTCCCTTGCATTGTACATTACCACTTTCAATAAAATCCACATTTGTGGGTTTTAATTTGTAGTATTCTGGTTTTTAGAGCACAGCCCATTTGCGCGGCGCTGCGCTACACTTAAACATTGGAAATTGGCGAAAAAAAATATTATTTTTATTTTAATTTTGCTTCAGGGAACATTTCCAATGGCCGTATATTTGGCCATTGGCATGCTTCCTGCACTGGATGCAACCTTTATTTGGAGCTGTCATGGCTTCATTTTGCTATTTGCAGAATGATACTCAGTTGTCAACTGAGTACATTTCTGGAAATAACACTGCTCTTACTCGGACAGGTTTGGGTTTCCTGAATCGCAAATCTACCTCATTTGCATGTCTTTCGCCTGCAATTGAGGTGATTTGCATGTCCCAGCCCTGTCTGTGTAAGAGCCATTTTAGGAGCTCTCTTACATGCCCTTACAGGCTGTTCCTGGATCGCTCGTCGGACATGATGGCTGCATGGAGTCTTACTCTACTATTAGACTCCGTGCAAGCCATCGTGAATCCGGCCCAATGTTTTAAAATGTTATGATTTGTAACAGCCTGTGAATTGTGTTCATGCAGAAGTTGTTCACATAAAGAAAAATGTAGCAATTCGTGGAGGTTTTCAGTTCCAGGTGTACAAAAGTGTGTGCTTTGATAGTTTTCTGTCAAAGGGTACTAAGCATATAAAGGGTGAATTAAATATGTATACAGAAGTAATACATTTGGTTATTTCTCATTAAAATATGTGCTGGTCATTTACTTGATTGTGCAACCCCCATCCCCTCTCCCAATCTGTAGTCTGACTAGGATGTAGTTTCTGACTAAGAGTTCAGCCATCTTGTGCATGCAGTTAATATTGTGGAATAAATTTCTCTCTATTGAAATGATTTTACTAATAAATATTTTTCTGGTCTACACAAACAAAATAATTTCTTTTACAAAATCTGTCTGCATGTACTTTAACAATTACCTAAGATACTGCAATGCTATATTAAATTAAAAATACATGAGCAAGTAGTTGTACGTGTACTCATGCTGATGTGTATCTGTGTTTTACAGACATAAATTTGCAGATTATTTTACTCATAAGTTTATTACATTGTCCCCCAGATTTACCAAGCCCATTATAGCATGCAGGAATAGTTTAAGAGCTATTTTCTACAATATGGCCGATGTACGATCCAGGAACGAGATCCCGGGACATGCAGGTAAGCTCTTAGATTAATCCTGCGTGGACTGATCTCTTGTATGCAAATTACCCTCATTTGCAGGTGAAAAGCATGCAATGGAGGTTAATATGCAATCCAGGAAGCTGGCAGCTCTCCATGCAGGATGAGTGCAGTGTACAGAAATGTACATTTCTGCAATCTACAAAACGGAGCTATGACAGCTGCAAATAAAGGCTGGATATCATTGTGGAAGCATGCCAATGGCCAAGTAGAAGGCCATTGGCATTGCAAGCTGTTTAAAAAATAAAATAAACAACTTTTTTTTTTCGCCGATCTCACCTGTTTAAGCATAGGGCAGTGGCAAGCAAACTTGATTGCGGGAAAATCATAAAATAAACCTAAAATAAGCATTATAGCTAAAATCAGTATTCTGCCATGCAAGTCAATGGCAGGCAGAAGACAACCTGGCCAGTGAGTAATGGTTGCTAAGGGGGGAGGCTCAGTATGGGACATGTAACTATGCATTAGCAGGCAATCCTATGCAAATGAGGGAAAGGTTAGTGAATCCCAGATATTCCTAGGGTATGAGGCAGGTCCCAAGAGTGTAAGAGTATAAATAGCTGGGTGCAAGACTAAGATATAGGTGACATCATGAGGGATATCAGGCATACTGTAAGTGGATTGGAAACCTGTAGCTCAGGATTGCTCATAGTTTAGCATAGCTAAGCTAGGGGTGTGTCTAAACCTGCCTAGCACTCTTTACAAAGTGTAAGCGTGTGTGCGTGCCGTGCACACAGGCTTAAACAGGGAGGTAATGGGAAGGGAAAACTGCAGTAGGAAGGTAATCAAGGAGAACTACCTTAGCTGACAGGTGAAATGTATCAGAATCAGCAAATTACACAAGCAGCAGACCAGCCCAGTCCAGCACACCACTATAAACCATGCAAACACCTTTCCCCCTTGTTTTTCCCAAAAACTCTGCACCACCGGTGTATACAGACAGGGAAATGTTACAAAACAAAAGCAAGAGAAAAACTGTTAGGAGCTGATATTGCTATCATAAACCAGCATGTGCAAGAGGCTGAGATTGGTGAGGATGTGAATGCTGCTGAACAAGTCACAGTGAGGAGACAGAGAAGAATGTACAGACCCAGGGTAACCTACCAAGTGGTACATGAGCTGTTGATAGTGGAGCGCTATAGGGTGGACAGGGACTTCCTACAGCAAATTGTTGAGCTGTGCCAGCCATGCTTGACACACAGAACTAACAGAGGGGAACCCATCCCAGTGGATATCAAGGTATGTGTAGGCCTAAGAATACTAGCTACAGGTACCTTCCAAAGGCCAACTGGGGATATGATGGGGATTTCACAGGCATCAGCATCCAGGCTACTCCACCAGTTCCTGGATGCCATGTCAGAATATGTCAGTGAGCACGTATATTTCCCCATCACCTGTGAGGCGTTGACCAGCAATATGCGTCTCTTCCAGCAAATAGCAGAATACCCTGAGGTAGTGGGTGCAATAGACTGCACGCACATATGCATGAAAGCACCACCAGGTGAGTGGGGTAGGGTCTACATCAACCGCAAGGGCTTCCCCTCCATCAACTGCCAGGTTGTTTGCGATGCCCAGGGCATAATAATGAATGCGTGTGCTGGCTGCCCTGGAAGCTAACACAATTCCTATATCTGGCATCTGATGCAGCTGTATCAGACATTTGCCAATGGGGACATCCAAAACTGTCACCTAGTGGGGGATGCTGGATACGCACTGGAGCCATGGCTGATGACACCCATCAGAAATGCACACACACCCGAACAAGAACTCCATAATGAGGCACACGCACAAACACGAATCATAATGCTCAAGTCATGGTTCTGGTGCCTGGACACATCTAATGTAGCCTTGCAGTACTCACCAACTACTTGTACCCACATTGTTCTTGTATGTGCTATGCTACACAATATGATCCTGTGGAAACAGCTGCAGCAGGAACAGCAAGGGGCAGGGCCACACAGCCCCCCATCAGTGCCAAGGCCTGCACAGGTGCAGAGTGACTCGGAGGAGGATCAACCTGAGCCTGTCCCAGTAGGCAGAAGGAGGCATGCCCAGTATGCACTGGCCTTGGCAAAGAGGCAACTCACAGAACATGCACTGACACAGGAGGGACCCAAGGAATGACACCTCTCTCCGACTCGCCCATACAGTAAAAGGGATGCCAAACATGACACTACCTGTGCTCAACCATGTATAGGGAGTGCACTATGTTCATCTGACATAGGCAGCTCTGCAGCACCACCCTCAATACTGGGACACCCACAAGGTAAGTGACTCACACATGCCAGTTGGGGTGGGCACATACCCAACAACAGTCACAGCCAGCAGGATAGATGTAGACAAACACAAACAAATGCTGTACTACAGCCTCTGAATGAGCGCTATGGGTAAACTCTCCCCCAGGCCTACACAGACAGACTACAGCAGGCCAGCCAGCTGGATGTAAGTTGTGAAAGCTAGGAAGTCAGAAACTAACATGTAGGTAGTTAAAGCTAAGATCTGTAGTACACTGGTATGCCTCTAGCCAGCACGATAGGTAAGACTACAGACTGAAATGGTGTACCTGACATACCAGTACAGTCCTAGCAAATGTGTAAAAGTGCAAGTTGTGTCCCACCATCCTAAGTACACTTATAGTAACAGTCAGGTGTGCCCCCTCCACCCCTGTGTTGAAATGTAGAAACAATCAGGTGTCCCCCCGCTATGCAGAAATGTAGCAACAGTCAGTGCCAAATGACTGATGTATACCCTGCAGACACAGCATGCTACCTGTAGGTGTACAACACAAAGGTCAGCACTGCAGTACAAGCTACCTGGACTTGATCCACACATGCAATATAGATGGCCATACTGGGCATGCTCACACACTTAGAGGAATGAAGGCAATGTCAGTCAACAACATACTGAAAGGTCATACTGGGCATGCTCCCACACTTAAACATGAAGGCCATGTCAGCAAATACCAGTGGACCAGACATATCTGGCAGTTGCAGTTCTTAGTGCAGACACATGTCAGTATGCACCACTCCTGCCTTGCACACAATGGATAGGAATAGAGACATATATGTAAGGACAACACACTATAATAAGCCAAAGGTAGATGGACATAGATGTGTGGAAGAGGGTGACCATGATAAGGAGCCATCTGGGTCTGTCCAACCCAGCGCACAGCCAAAGTACCCCAAACACCTGAGGTGCAGGTGTCACTCACTGTAGATACCAGCCACCAGTATCTGTTAGCATGATGGCGTGTTGCGTGTGCCACCTGTGCAACATGACTGTACAAGGAGGTAGTCACCTAGTAGCTGTATACACGTACCTGTGGCATATGACCCCATGTGTGCCTGCATGCAGCATGTCAACCCCTACATGAATGGGTTATGGTCCATGCACACACCACCCTCCCCATAGCAGTATCATGACAACTCTGCTGAGGTTATCCAATGTGAAATACACCTTTGGGAGAGCTGTAGCTCAGTAATCCCCATGGTGAATCCCATAACTGAGTGCTGCTGTAGTGATAAACTAGTTAGGTAGTAGTCCTAACCCCAGACTTTGCAACTGTGTGAGTGTGTATTTGTATGCATATCTCTCTGTCTCTGACTGTGTATAGAAAAATGCTTTTTATGCTACTCACACTCTGTACAGGCTGCTGATATCCCCCACCTAGAAATACGCCTCTGGGGTAATCATAGCGCAGTAATGTCTGTAGCACATCCTATAACTGTGTGTTCTATCCCTAGACCTGGCAACTGTGTGTGTGTGTGTGTGTGTGTGTGTGTGTGTGTGTGTGTGTGTGTGTGTGTGTGTGTGTGTGTGTGCATCTGACTGAGTAGAGAGCAAAGCTTTTTAGGCCAATCAAACCCCATACAATACATATACTCAACTTTGGCAAGGCTGCTAATGTCACTCACCTAGAAATACACCTCTGGGAAAACCATAGCCCAGAAATCACCGTAGCACATCCTGTAACTGCATACTGCTGTAGTGTGATAAAATAGTTAGGTAGGTGTTCTAACCTCAGACTTGGCAACTGTGTGCTTGTGTGTGAATCCATGTGTGTGTGTCTGACTGAGTAGAGAGCAATCCTTTTTAGGCCACTCACACCCCGTGCAATACATATACTCAATTGTGGCAAGGCTGCTGATGTCACTCACCTAGAACTACACCCCTGTGGAAGTCATAGCCCAGTAATCTCCATAGCATATCTTGTAACTGCATACTGCTGTATTGTGATAAAGTAGTTAGATAGGTGTTCTAACCCCAGACATGGCAACTTTGTGTGTGTGTGTGTGTGTGTGTGTGTGTGTCTGACTGAATAGAGAGCAATTCTTTTTAGATCACTCACACCCTATACAATTCATATACCAACTTTGGCAAGGCTGCTGATACTCACCTAGAAATACACCTCTGGGGAAAGCATAGCCCACTAATCTCTGTAGTGTGTCCTGAACTGTGTACTGCTGTAGTGTGGTAAAGTAATTAGGTAGGTGTTCTAACCCCAGACTTGGTAACTGTGTGTGTGTGTGTGTGTGTGTGTGTGTGTGTGTGTGTGTGTGTGTGTGTGTGTGTGTGTGTGTGTGTGTGTGTGTGTGTGTGTGTGTGTGCGTGTGTGTGCGCGTGTGTGCGCGTGTGTGCGTGTGTGTCCGTGTGTGTGTGTGTGTGTAAATCTGTGTTTCTGTCTGAGTGATGAACAATGCTTTGTAGGTCACACACACTCCTTAGAATTCATGTACCCAACATTGGCAAGGCTGCTGATGTCACTCACCTACAAATACACCTCTGGAAAAGTCATAGCCCAGTAATGTCTGTAGTGCATCCTGTAACTGTGTACTGCTGTAGTGTGATTTCAAACTGTGGTAGGGTTCCATCACCACCCGTGGCAGTTCTGGATGTTTTGCGTGTGTTTCAATGTCTGTGTATGGAACAATGCATCATAGGCTACTCACTCGCAGTACATTTCAAATGCCCTACTTTGCCAATCCTGCTGATGTCATTCATTGTGAAATACAACTTTGGGGAAAAAGTTCTCTATAATCCCTGTGGTGTGACCTATAACTGGTCCATGCTTTAGTGTGATATAGGCCTTGGTCAGGAGTTCTATACCCACACATGACAGTTGTGGATGTTTTGTGCATGTCTCACTGTCTGTGTAGGGAGCAATGCATTTTAGGCTAATCACTGGCAGTACAGGTGAAATGCCCTACTCTGGTAATCCTGCTGTCAGTCACTGGGAAATACACCTTTGGGGAAGAAGTACTCCAGTAATGTCCATGGCGCATACTATAACTGCATAGTGCTGTAGTGTAATAAACTAGTTAGGTAGGGGTTCAACTCCCAGACATAACAGGTGTGTGTGTGTAACTCGTACCCTGTGTAGAAGTGAGTGACACCTGTGGCCAATGTGGAGGGAGTTTTGCTGATTACATTTATGGTGGCCCTACTATATATCACAATGTCAACTATACAGGTATAACAGATGTAAATGAGCTGGGAGGCTGGGATGCAAAGCCATACCCATACATGTGACATCCAAGCCAGTCAATTGACATTAGCAACCCCACTGTTACCCAGAGCATACACTCAACCCATGTGTCATACGCACACACATGCCTATGCAACAGCCAATATGTGGGTAGTACACTGCATATTGGCCACTGATAGTAACTATGCAGTGTTAGCAGTGGGCTACAGATGGCAAGTCACCCTGCCAATCTGTCCAATATGCATGTACATGCAGACAGTGCACCTCCACCATGTTCCCGTGCACCACCTGTGGTGCCTTCACATGTGACCCACAACAGACATACCATGCCTGACAACATGCCCTGTACGGGCAGATGACACTGACATCAGGGAATGCTGTTGGCATGCCATTAATGTAGGTGAAGGGTAAACCTGCTGCCCATTACCTGTTCCTGCCACAGGTGGGCAAGACTGGCACATCTGATGATAATCTGTGTTCACAACATGAGTCAGACACCCCAGGTACAGTTCCACATGTCACTGTACATGCATGTGGGAGGTGTGCACATCCCAGACACACTTCATGTCATGGACTAAGGAACACATACATGGCGTGTGGTGTACAGCATTGGCTACACACAATAGTCACCCAGCTGACTGGATGGGGGATGCAGTACCCACCTGTGTGGGCAAATGCAGTAACTACAGGCCTGAGCCACAATGCAGACCATTGTCATGCAGCCTGATGCCAAGATATACCCATTGCCTGGCCCTGTACAGCCTGATGGCACAGTTGACCACCACACACCCATGTAGACATGTACCCATGCATGTCAGAAGTGGCTCCCTGTGTGTTCGTGCATGTGTGTGTGTTGTATGTTGCGTATGTCTACATCCACACTCACTACAACCCCACAAGGCATACTGAAACATGCTGTGTGATATCTGACATCTTCTCGTACTTCTTGCCCATACAGCCTCGGTATGACCTGTGTGGTGCATGTGATACCTGCACATTGATGTGTTATGCCAATCCCACTAGTGATGAGTTGCACTCCTGGCCCTGCCAAGTGTGTCAATGTGTGTGTGTCCCTGTGTGAGTGTGCCTGTGTTGACGCTGGCACCTGTTCATGCAGACAGGCACATGTACGACACCTACTGTATATCTACCGTATCCCTGTTGCAGATGTCACTCACCCTCACATATATGTTCTGAGTGCTCCACATCAGGTAACCCATGTGGAACATCCAATAACTGCATCGAACTGTGATAGCACTACATAGTTGTCGGGGGTTTGATACCCTGTGCTGGTAGGTGTATGACACAAGCATGCTTCAGTTGTACTCTCCCACCCCTCCCTGACATGTATCTGCCTCTGTCTGCCTCCCCCACTCCCTCTCTGGGGGATGTGGAGACCCACACCTGTTTTGCTTAGGCAGCAGCATGTGTATTTTACGTGATGCTCATGATCAGCTGATGGCCTCTGCACAAATTGCAGCCCTGCCCTAGCTGATTGCATGTGGAACAGCTGTGGTAACAATCCCATAGCCAATTGCATGGAAACACACTCCAATACCTAGGAACATCATGGTGGTGTTGGCCCTTTGAAGTCACTATGAGCAGGAACTGGATCTGATGTTTGGCAAACAGCATCCCAGATGGATTGGAGATTTACCTCTAACATCATACACTGTGGAAAGAGGGCAACAAACATGAGGGGGATGTGCCTGACCTGACTACAGACTGTAAGTACTGCTATACTGCATTTGGAGTAATGTTGGTTTAGCAGTGTTTGTCTGGATATGCCTGTCATGCATATCGCAATACCTCCCATGTCAGTTCCATGTATATGAGGAATCCCGATCTGCAGGGTCATCTGCAGACTGGGCAGTGTTGTGCTTATGGTTTCATGTGTTAGCCACAGTGCATCAATCTGTGGAATGCAGAAGGTAGTGTGAGGGTTGCAGTCTGTAGATGGTGAAGGCCATGACAGTTACTGACTGTACATCCCTCATAGGACATATGTTGCAATAAACCCCATTACAATGGAAATTATATGAGGTTATCACAGCAACATGTCTATACTGGCCCAGTGCATGTACTGTCAGCCACACCTCTGTCAACCTTTGTACATATGGCGTACATGAAGTGGTGCATATGTGCTGTACACAATAAATGCTGTCATCATATCTGATAACAAGAAGCCAGTGATATATCAGATTGCTACACATGTCTTGTACAGTAGTGGTTATATTTCATGACATAAGCTGGACATTCTGTTGATGTTTGCACAGAACTGAGGTCTGTGTAGTGATGGTGAATGTTGGCAGTGTGTGTATCGTTAATATGTACTTCAGCCTGTGAACAGACTGTGGTAGATGTCATTGTTCTAGCTCCCCTTCTATCAGATGTTACATGCTGACCCACTGTATGGTACCCTTTTGCTGTACATGTTTGTAGGGCCATACATACGCATGTTCCATACCACAGACAGCCATCATAACAAACTGTGTAGCAGCCCAGTATATGTAAGGTCATACTGTGAGTGGCACATATCAGGATGGTGTAGAACAGATAGTCCATATACTGTAATATTATGCTAGCTTACCATATGTGGCTGTGGCTGTGTTCATATTGGTTGTGCTTATGCACTGTCAGACAGGTGTATCCTACCCTCTGCTGTGACATGGCTGCCGAGCCTGCTATATATGCAGGTACATGTGCATTCCCCCATACGAGATGTAGGCCAGTGTTGAGCCAGTAAGCCTGTAGCCTGCACAGTGCATTGTTACCTGCCTAGCAGCTTAGTGTACTTAACCAGTGGGATGTTATGTGCAGATACTTGCCAGATGTACTGCTGCTGGGCCTCCCTTAAATGGCATGTATGTCATACAGAGCAGTGGCATGCTGTACAGATGTATGTCAATATCAACTGGGTTGTATGTGTCCATGGCACCTCTGTACCAGAAGTCATTATGTGTCAGGCCAGACAAGAGTGTGTGAATCCAACACCTATGGTGCCAAATGTATGCCAGTTGTCATGTGTTATACCCATCTACATGGCTGTCTACATCCATATTGTCAGGCCTGGTACACATGTGGTGCAATCTCTGAAATTAGTTCTGCTGAATAGTTGCATACTGGAGCTGTTTGGTATACCCTACATCAACTTTATTACAAGCTGAAATAAGTACAAACTTGCAGTGTTATAAGATAGTACTGAATTTTATTTTTTCTCTTTGTTTCAGTGAATATTGTGTTAAAAATAGTACTGCATGTATCTGCCTATTTATTTACTGAAACTTTGAAGCTGTCTCTCTGTCTGTCCCTGCCTGCAGTTAGTTTATTCATCTCACTTCATTGTTATTCGGTGTAGAAGTCTTAGCCTTGAGGGATTCTCTGTGCCTTAAAGTCTTTGTCCCTTATCTCTGAAATGATTTCTGCTGAATAGTTGCATACTGGAGCTGTTTGGTATACGCTACATCAACCTTATTACAAGCTGAGATAAGTACAAACTTGCAGTGTTATAAGATAGTACTGAATTTTATTTTTTCTGTTTGTTTCATTGAATATTGTGTTAAAAACAGTACTGCATTTATCTGCCTATTTGTTTACTGAAAATTGGAAGCTGTCTCTCTGTCTCCAGTTAATTTTCCCCACCCACCCTTCCTGTTCTTGTTGTGGTAGTAATCTTGGTGGCTTTGGAATTGACCGCCCCTCCAGTAAAATTGTATTTGAACACTCCTCCTGGGCCCATCTCATTTGCTCACTCAACCGAGTACAGTGAGATCATATTTTGATTTCAGACACTCCTACCATTCCCATCTGTTCAGCCCTATCCCAGCTCTATCCTGGTCTAGTCTCATTAGCTTATCCTGCTTAATACAGAGAGAACATTTGAGTAGGCATACCCACGTAGGCCCTGAACTTGTCTGATTGAAGACTGCTGGAAAAGGGCTCAGTTCTGAGTTTTTTTACCAGTTAATTGGGTAATTTGTTCAAATCAGTTTGCTTGTTTTCTATTGTTATATAAAAAAATTGCACTTTATCTGCTTTTACTGTATTTGTATTTTTTCCTACTTTATTACCTTATTTTGCTTTTGTCTCTTCTTAAAACTACTCAGTTGTGTTTATTCTGCTGCATTTATTACTGCTTGGTAGTAGCCTAATTAAATTGTAACTGTTATACTAAGTCTTTTGGTTATTGCACTTGGACCTCAGACCGGTCGTTTTACATTAAGAAGGATTGTGGTCTGTACTGTTGTGGCAGGACAGGTAGCTTACATCCTTCTAAGCTGGGGAATTGCTGAATGAAGGCTCAGTGTCTGTTATTCTAAAAGTGTATTAGTTCTGGTTTAAGCACTTTGGCTCCAGGCCAGTTATTTTACATTAAGAATGTTTGTGGTCTGCACTCTTGCGGGAGGAGAGGCTAGATTCTACCCTTTTGAGCTGGAAATTTCTGGTTAAAGACTTACTGTACCTGCTCATTTGAACTGTTTTTTTCTGATATTGGTGCACCTTGTCTGCTGTACCATAGACTAGATTCAGGCCTGCAGAATTTAGCTTTGTTTGTATAACTTGAGCACTAATCCAGGCCATCTTTTTTGGAAAAGATTACCCTGCACCCTTGTGGCAAGACTGTGCAGTTAGAACTTGTTAGATTGAAGACTGCTGGAACAGGGCTCAGTTTTGAGTTTTTTTAATGGTTAATTGGGTAATTTGTTTAAATCAGTCTGCTCGTTTTCTATTGTTTTATATATATAAAAAATTGCACTTTATTCATCTGTTTTTACTGTAATTGTAATTCTATTCAGGCATGTCCAAAGGGCAGTTTCAGGTGTACTCTCCAGTCTAACTGGTGAATCTGGGCATTTTGAGGCAATGTTACAACTGCCTCATGTACATAGGCAACCCTCTCCTTCTACTACCAAACACTAATATATGCGAGAGATGCAATTATACAGCCAAACTGGAGGCAAAGCTCTCTCAACCCAAGACTGAAACTGACAGTCATAAGGAGAAGGAAAATACTTGCAACACACCTCCAGTCTCACATAGACCTACTTAAACCAACACCGGCAAAAAAAAAACATAAATACACGAAAACATACTTGGAGGCTCTAAATAAAAATCAGCAAAATCAACAGAGACTGCCAAAGCAGACACCCAAGCAACCTCCACACCCCATCACAAACCATGAAACACATACTTCACATAATCAGTGTGCCACACAATCACAGCCCTTAAGGCAAAATAACATACCCAACACACTAGTAATAAGTGACCCTATAGTCAGGTACACTGATGTCCCACTAACTAGGCTGGACAAGGAGAAGGTTACAGTTAGCTGCCTGTTGGGCGCCAGGATCCGCCACATAACACAAGCACTCAGGTCACTCCAGAACAAGTACAACTATGACTCTGTCATTGTCCATGTTGGTGTGAATGACCTGAGATGTACCTCCCTGGACTACATGAAAAGAGACATGGAAGAGCTCTCTGATCACGTAGCCCAGGCCAGTATGACCCTGACCCTGAGTAGCAGCCTGCCCTCACCATAAATGATGCCACAGTATAAAGAAAAAATGATTAATTTCAACAATTGGCAAAGTTTCTGGTGCCATTCAAAGGGGATCCAGTATCTGTCCACCTGGGATGACATGCTCGATAAGCCACATTGCTTCACAATAGATGGCTTGCACCTGTCACCATTAGGCTTTCGAATACTGGTCAAGGCTTTTGCCGCCCCCATAGTGCCTTTTTTAGGCAAGGCTCAAAAGACAAACCCACCACCATAAACAGCACAAGTAACCAAAAACTGAGAGTAATGCTACTCAATGCCAGAAGTCTAAATCTCAAACTGCATGCACTCGAGGCACTCCTCAGTATGGAGAACATTGATATCTGTGCAGTAACAGAAACCTGGTTTAAGGCACCTGAGAGCACCCCAGCACTACCATGCTATAACTCATACCATGGATTTCGGCCACAGAACCCGGACCGAAACACAAAACGTGGGGGTGTATCCATATTCATCAAGGATACCCACACCAGCAGGTTAGTGGCACAGCACAATGCCTCAGAGATCATCCATGTGCAACTAACAATGGTAAAAACTGCAATTTAAATTGTAGCTTGCAACAGAATACCCACCATGACCCAGGACCCCCATTCAGCATTTCTAGAGACCCTGGAATATATGAAGATCCTACCAAATGCCCTAATATTAGGTGATTTCAATTACCTAAACATTAACTGGGAGAACTACTCAAGCACTAACTCCATTGCCCAACACTTCCTAGAATTTATAAACTCAAACACCCTGGATTAACTGGTCAACACCCCCACCAGAGGTGACAACATATTGGACCTGGTCATCACCAACATGGGCAACTGGTGTACTATACCGGAGGTCAAACCCTCACTGGTTAGATCAGACCATAGACTAATCACTCTGGATATCCACACTCCACCCCCACCCCCACCCCCAATCAATGAAATCACCATGAAAAACTTTTCAAAAGCAAACTTCACGTTATGTAAGACTGAGGTGGAAAGGTTCACAGCCCCCATGGTAAAGGGCAACACTGTCCAAGCTGCTGAATCCCTTACAAAGGCACTCTATGAGCACCTGCAAGAATGCATGTATCATGCTATCCCAAGCAAAACCAAGACTCACTCCTCCAAGAAAAGGAAACCAGTTTGGTGGACCCCTGCCATAAACAAGCTATACAAAAGAAGGAGAAAACTAATGCAGAAAAGAGGAAAATCCCAAGAAGGAAAGACATCCCTGATTAGTATCAGCAAGAATCTATGATCCCTCATAAAATCATCCAAGGCTAGCTTCAAAAGAAAAATTGCCAAGGACTCCAAAGATAACCACAAAGCATTCTTTAGCTATGTCAAGAACCTAAGTGGAAATTCTCAGATCTGCTCTGAGTTAGTGCAGAATGGCACAAAATACACTGAATCGACTGATATTGATAAACATTCTGGCAGAGAGGTTTAGGGAAAATTTTACCCCCTAAAGGGCCCATAACCATACCAGAAGAATTTAGTGCCCCAGAAATCACTGACACACAGGTTAAAACAGCCCCATCCAAAGCCAAAAAATAAGCTTTAATGGGACCAAACGGTGTCCCAGGTTGTGTCTTACATGAGCTCCAAAATGAACTAACCCCTCACCTAAACACACTGTTCAAACTCAGCCTCTCTACAGGTTGCAAACCCATAGAGTGGTGCACAGCAACCATTATCCCACTCCACAAAGGTGGAGCAACAATGGGCCCCGGGAACTATCGCCCTATAAGCCTGACTAGCCTGGTCTGCAAGGCTATGGAGCCCATCATCAAGGAAGTCATTAACAGAGACATTGGGACCTTCAAACATTGGACCCTACCCAGTTTGGCTTTGTTAAGGGCAGATCATGCCTCCTAAACCTGGTGGACTTTTTTGAGACAGTTACCAAGGCTTTAGACAAGGGAAAGGAGGTCCACACAGCCGACCTAGACCTCGCAAAGGCTTTTGACACCATTCCCCATTCTGGTATTATAGACAAGCTCACCAAACTGAACATAAACTCCCACATCACAAGATGGGTTGCCAATTGGCTCATGGATAGAACCCACATGGTGAGAGTTGCAGGCTCTAGGTCTGACTCTAAACCAGTTACAAATGGCGTCCCCCAGGGCTTAGTCCTGGGACCCCTCCTGTTCATTATATACTTCTCAGAGGTACAGGCAAGTACAGGAGGACTATGGCTGACCCAGTTCACAGACGACTGCAAACTGGGGGCCATAATTGACTCTCCAGCTGATACAGACATCCTCCTGAAGGGTCTCACTGAGACAGATACCTGGTGTCAAAATCATGGCCTCAAGCTAAATGCCAAAAAGTGCATAGTCACCTCCTTTGGAAAAAAACAAAGTACCAGCAAACTACCATATACGTGGTAGTCCCCTAAATACAGAAAATTTAATAAGGGATCTGGGGACCCAAGTAGATAGTAATCTCTCCTTTGATAATCATATTGCCAAGGTGGTTAGAAAATCCTTCTATGTGGCCCACCTAATCACAAAAGGGTTCACATCTAGAAAAAAAGAGGTTATTGTGCTCCTCTACTCATCACCCATCAGACCCATCATAGTGTACAATGCCCCATTTGGAATGTACCTTACAAGACACCTGCAACAGCTGGAAAGACCACAGAAGTACCTCACCAAGAGGATTACTGGCCTCAAACATATGCCCTATGCAGCTCGACTAAAGAAACTCGAGCTGTACTTGGTTGCATACCGCTTAATCAGAGGTGATCTCTGCCTGACATACAAGGCCATGTCCAACCCAGAATTGATGGACATGGTCCACCTAAACAAAAACAAATCCCCAAGAGCCACATGCTCTAGGGATCTAAACCTCACCACAATGCTAAATAGGACGTGCTGGATGGAAAGATTCCTGTCCCAGAGACTCCCCATGCTTTGGAACAGGATTCCAATCTACATTAGGCAGTGCCCCTCACTAACACTCTTCAAGAGAAACATTGACGAGTGGATGGGAAACAGAAAATTTACCCCAAGGATCACTGCAGTAGCTCTGCTGGACAGAGGCACAGGAAACTAATCTAAGGGGGCAGCGAAAGCCAACACTTACTGGCTAGGCTTATAGTTGCCCTTGGGCAGATAGCCTAGTACTTACCTATGAACCTAAGGGATTATGCGTATACCTCTGGAATGTACAGGGTGTGTCAGATGTTCCACATATAGTGGCCAAAACTCTGCTGCACTCCACAGGGCCATTACATGCTAGCAGTGGTACCTTACAATGATTTCCTTAGGATGTCTGTCAGTAGCCAATGACACAAATGTTATAAGCAGATGTCAGCATCTACATACACCATGTCTGTGAAGACAATCCCAATAACAGTAGCAACAGTCTAGTAATATACCTGCTATACATACCTGTCATCCCCTTGCACTACATCTTAGGGACTGAAGGAGCTGGTACATGGCTACACTCCATATCAAGGACACATGGTGGAAATATATGTACATATACTTATCCAGATAGCCATATATATATATATATATATATATATATATATATATATATATATATATATAATTACACGTGTAGTACATTGATTTACCGCTGTCATGGCAACCACCCACTATAAATCCCTACAGCATGTGGGCATGGTTCCTTTATATTCCCTGTGTGATAGACATCCTTCCTGTGTGTGTGCATCAGTGATACAGACAGCAGGTAGCAATACCTCTTACAGGAGAACCTGCACATTCATAGTGGCCACATATTTGTAGGAGGATCAGGAACTACAGACAGACTGTGGGTAGAGTTGTGTAATGGTTTGCATAGTACTGGTGTTACAGGGTGTGTTTGTGTGTACATACTAGTGTACCATGGAATGCAGTCTGTCTGCATTGCTCACTATTGTGGGCCTAACCTCTTGCTGGACAGAGGTATGCCTATCATGTAATGTCCATCCACCACACAGGTCCTTTGTCAGATATTACACTGGCAGTGTGTGTGTTGCATGCTATCAGTACATAGCTACATCCATGTCTATTTCTAACCTCAATCCCCTGGCTAAGGGTATGTTGCAGACGATTCTGTAACACCAGCACCTTGCTTAGTGTATGGCAACAGTGTTCCACATATGTGCCTGTGTTCCAGCCTCTGTCCCCCATCTACATACCAAGCTTTGCACATATGTCATGCTGTTGGGGGTTGTTAAGTAGTGGGCTGTGAGTATATCACACTGCCATTAGTCCACTGCTGTGGTATCCCCTACACATACAGTGGGGCTGGGGCCATATATGTGTGGGCATCACCTGCACAACACATGTGCGCTCTTATGCACTGCAGAGGCCAGTGTATATAACAATGGTATATGGACCTGTATTATTGAGTCTACGCGGGGAGCACCATAAATCACCTAGGCTGTTACAAATTGTGGGGGTATCAGGGGTGTGCTGCCACAGGGTATGTGGATTTACAGTACCATATACTCCAGCTATATTGACATTACTTACATTACTTGGGGTACGGCAAGCCTACAGTCTCCTGCCATACAGACTGTTCTGTGTCTTATGCCTTTTTATGTACTCGGTACAACCCATTTGATCACAAAACGTCGTTACCTCCTACAGAGTTTTTACAGAGGGTAAATAAAGGCTGCTGAACTACACATCTGCAGTACATGTTGTTGATTGTGTGGTACCCTGTGGCCCAGTCTGTCTCCAATATTGTACATTCTGAAGGGCATGGCCTGGACAGCACCAGTTGTGAACCGTTCCAGACTACTGAATTAGTGTATTCGGTTAATATGGTTGCCAGTATATGAACAGCTATATGATATGGCATATAGAACTGTTATAGTACACAATTAAAGGATTCCCATTTCTGCAAACCTGTGTGTGGTGTATTTCCTATTACCTTTCTATGGGTATATGTTGCAGGCAATATTGTGTGCACCTCCTACATATGTATCTTACTGTACATATATCTGTGTGTGTATGTGTAGTCACATGTATATATATATATATATATATATATATATATATATATATATATATATATCTGTATCTGCATATATGTGTCTGTGTATCTGTATCCTGGGGATGTTGATGGCTTCCACATATTACATGTCCTATGGGAGGTAGACTGTACTTGCTAGTGTATTGTAGGGACATGTGTTTGGCTGTGGGGAGATGCCTATTCGTAAAAGTCGTATAGCATGTGGGGCCCCACAACCCCATTAACGGTGCATGTGGACATAGGTGTATTTGTTAATCTGCAATTGCTATCTACAGATGTATGGCCATATATACCTATATAGATATATTTATCTGCTAACAGATGTATAACCATATGTGCATAGATAGTGATATATATGTATATGGAGTTCATAAAACAACATCTATATTTATATATATGTATATCTATACATATATGGATATGTTGCATCTGTTAAGGTTGCAATAAAGTTACACACTCAGACATCTAGATGTTGGCAAACATTCTCTGTACTGTTGAATGACAGGACTGGCTGATATGTTTCTGAAACGTTGAATATCTGTGTGTCTATCATGGCTTAGTGTTGCATCACTTTGTGTATGGTGTGCAGGGTCCTTGGTTTGAGCCTTGCAAGAGCTGTTTATTTTGTTGCTGGGCAGAAGATGGCCCGTTGGATACAGAGTGATTAAGGCACTTTAAAGCAGTTGTAAGCAGGTTTGTGTGGGTTTGCGTGAAGCTAAGCACTGCCTACACAGGTTAATCAATTTAGAAGCTGAGTGTATGAAAACATAAACGGAGGTTAGGAGTGCTTACCATCACACAAACCCACACAAACCTGCTTACAACTGCTTTACACTGCATTTCTCAGTCTGTATCCAATGGGCTGTGTTCTGCCCAGCAACAAAATAAACAGCTCCTGCAAGGCTCAAAACTAGGACCCTGCACACCATACACAAAGTGCTTTTCCACTAAGCCATGGCAGAGATGCGCAATCATGATGTTTTCACATACATATCATCCAGCCCAGGTATACAACACTACAGGGAATGCATTCTGCCATGTAGATTTATATGTGTGTGTGTGTGTGTGTGTGTGTGTGTGTGTGTGTGTGTGTGTGTGTGTGTGTGTGTGTGCGTGTGTGTGTATATATATATATATATATATATATATATATATATATATATATATATATATATATATGTGTATGGGTCTACTTCACATGGTCGACAGGCCATATGATTGTCACTCATTTGGTCGACAGTTCATTTGGTCGACAAGCATTTTATGTGGGGGGCTTCACCCCCCACACCCCCCCTAACTATATATATATCAACTCCAGGGTCGCACAACATTGGGGGGGGGGGCAAATCTGCTTGTCAACCAAATGAACTGTCGACCAAATGAGTGTCGATCACATGGCCTGTCGACCATCTCAGGTAGACCCATATATATATATATATATATATATATATATATATATACATATATATATATATATATATATATATATATATATATATATATATATATATATATATATATATACACATATATATAAGCCAATACATACATATATACATAGATACATCCACATGGCCACAAATATACAGCACTAGTAATGCATATATGTCAGCATATATATGGCTCACCTTTCAAATGGAGAAATCCATGTGTCTGAAAGCTGAAAGGCCAGACGTATGTTCTCAGTATTGAACAATCTTGCAATACATGCATCAAATGTGCAATGAGCGAATGTCACTATGCATTCTCTCAATGCACATTAGGCAATTTGGTTGCAGATGGCACTATAGTGGGGATGGGGAATATTTGCCTATACTCACTGTAGTGCAAACTAGGAGTTAGTATATCACAGTATCCCAGATGGGGGGTGCAGGGGGGCATGCCCCCCTGCATTACAATATGCATTCCAATTTGCAATTCGAGAGTCAGCGAAGGTGCCTTTAGATCTGCTGTGTTTTGAACTGTGGTGCAGTAAGAAATGATAGGTTTGTCCTTTCAGATTGCAGTAAGGGTCGTTCCAAGAAATGATTGTCTCCCTGTCATATAGTTATATATGGACATACATCTGTAGATGGAACTGGGAATGTAACCACAGCATATATGTCCACATGCACCATTGATGTGTTTGAGGACCCAGACAACATACATCTGTCACGGATGGGTATTCCCTCCTAGCCAAACATGTCTGGCCTGCAATACAATACCAACCTTAGCAGTACCCATAAGCAGGACCCTACATGACAAGGGCAGTACATGTTAACAGTACTCCATCCCACCTGTAGGATGTCAGGCTGGCATTACTAACATTTCATGCAGTACTGTCAAGTGATGTGTCATGCTTGGGGGAACTCCCTGGGCAGGTGCAGTAAGTTGCTGGGATCCCTCATATGATCCAATAGGCCTACACCTAATAATGGATTCACCAGTGTTGGCAAGGATGACCACAAATCCACTATGTCATCTGGAAACTACCACCCACTAGCCTCTGTCTGCAGGGACATGGAACATATCAACAATGAACCCATGGCCAATGTCACTGGTAATCTTAACATATGGGACCCCGCCAATGTTGGACTTGTCAAAGGCAGAGAATACAACCTGAACCTGGTATGCCTCCTTTACCCAATCATGACAGGTGGTTAGGAGGTGCACAATGCCTATGTAGATCATAGCAGGCTTTTGTACACCATCCCACATGTAGGAATGTGTGTAGTTGTTAAGGGATCTACCTCCGTTCACCAGGACTGCTTGGCAAATGCCAACATTCCACAAGTGCCATCTCGTGGACATACAGTGCTTCACAGGTCATAGATGTGTTAATGCCCTCCTCCACACTGTAGAGGGGTGCAGCACTTCTGGGGTTGCTATAACTCACTGGGTGTGGCTGTTGTGGACATAACCGCCATTATTGCAGTTACTGTTGCATCTATCCCGCCATATAGCTGTCTATAATACTGTACAGTGTATGTAATCAGGTTGTTAGTTGTTGTTTACACCATTCACAGTAGTTGAGTGCCTCACACCCTCCTAAGGGTAAGGCTATGCCACCGGCATTGGCACACACATGTTACTTAGGTGCGGATTGCAGTAGAGTGGGGAGAGGGACATACACCCTGCTGTTAGCATGTTCAATGTTATCCACATTGCAGACTGCATATATAACACTGTGTAGTTGTGCGTATCCTGTCTTGGTGGGATTACATGTGCAACAGATGTGTTACCTGCATGGGGACATACCTCTATGTGTACAGTCATGTACCTGTACTGCATCCAAACCAAAGACTCTGTGTGTTGTACCCAGCCATGGCATGTGTACCACCCACTACACTTACTGGTATCCATTGTAGAAGGCCTGCTGACACCACTACACCCATCAGCCATGTGGCACATGGACAAAAACAACACAATCAGAATAGATGCTGGTAACAACAATACAACATTGTTAATCACATCTATGATGCATCATGACTGCAAAGCTGCACCTTCCAAGATATTAGCATTTCACTTTGCTGCTGACAACATGCTATGCATCATTTCATTGCTACACTTTTGCACAGTCACCCTGTGCATCAGCACCATGTTAGCCTGTCTCTGCATTGATGTTACGGATGTCAGGGAGTGGCACGGGTATCATCATATGCACAGGGTGTGTTGTTGGTTTGCCAGAGGCCTAGGCTGAACCATACAACTGACAACATGTGTGTGTGTGTGTGTGTGTGTGTGTGTGTGTGTGTGTGTGTGTGTGTGTGTGTGTGTGTGTGTGTATGAGGGGGCTGAGTACTGTTATGGGCCATTGGTGATGTTGTGTGTGCAGGTATGTGTGTGTCTGCATGCAGACAGTTCCCCAATGTGGCTGCCATATACAGGGAATTGTGAGACAGCTGCAGACTGTATCTGGCAGGGTTTGCAGTTCATTTGCAGTTCACTGTCTCCTGCCATGGACATGGGACCTGTGCCTGGCAGGGGTGCTACAGGCAGTATCAGGTACAATGCCTGGTCGAGTACTGTCCCGCTAGTTTGACAGACATCCACTGGATCCAGGTCCCTCCTGGTACTGGCCAGGACCACGTGCATGTGGTCTGCTATGATGATCTGTGGACAGCACGTCTCTACAGTGCTGGGGCTGGTACTGCCACTATGGGAGCGACTGTGACTGGTGGGATGTCCACATTGACCTCCAGCTGCTGGTGTTGCTGGCATACATCCACATGGCCATCGCAACCATCCCGCCCTGTCCTGATGCATGGACATGACATTGTGGATGAGTTCCAATGTCTCACCCCATCATCTATCCATGACCATTATGGATGGCACCAGCTAGGTCATGGATGCTGTCAGTTATAGAGGTGTGATGAGCCCTCTGCACCCTTAGACCCTGCCTGGTGTACCATTCCATTCATGCCTGTGCCTCCATGACAGTCTGGAACATGTGTGTGGTTGAAATAGATGTGGCACTTCTGCCAGAGGTATGATGACCAGCAGTGCTTAGACGAGCACCCTGAACATCTGCCTATGTGATACCCCGCCAGACATCTGGCTATGGCTGCTGTGTCCTGACACACATGCCATAGATACCACACTGTCCTGGCCAATGCCAACCATAGGCTGTCCCTCAGCTAAGGCTAACGGTGATGAGATATGTAGAGGCAGTGTGACTGTGTGAGTAGATTGGGTGGATACATGGGGGTTTTCAGTTGGTGGCCCAGTGGCAGCCCCTGACAACCCTTCCTGTGCTTCAACACATCTATCCTCATGGTAACTGTCTGTATCAGTAACATCAGATTCCCTGGGGGGGTACCCAGCCCTACCTCGCCACCTGTGAGTTTAAAACAGGGAACAGACTATAAGACCTGTATATCACCACTAAACAGTTCATACACACACACACACACACACACACACACACACACACACACACACACACACACACACACACACACACACACACACACACATGCAGTCAACATACATGGCAACCAATACACTCCACCAGACAGCACCTACAGACAGCTCCCACACCACCATAACACACATAATAGCAGGCAATGGTGCAGTACAGTATCACACACAAACCTGTAATTACACACATGTCAGCATGCAGGACATGTGGTGCTTAACAGCATGCAGTGCAACTGTAGTCAATCCCTGTTACCAACATTATACATAGCTGTGATGCATGGCTTCTGTTGGTAGGTGATGGCCCTCCCCCTGGGACTCACTGCACCTATGTCCATAGCATTGCTGTACATTTGTTCAGCACCCTGGCATGTACTGTGCACCATACCTCACAGGTGTACACACCATTGCAAGTCATGTATTTGTGTGTCATTTGTGTTTCCACTGCTGCTCACAGCCTCTGTGTGTTTCAGGATCACATGTGGACATAGTGAATGCTTGATGTGTATTCACAGAGGTCATCATCAGTAGTGCATGTATGAGTGATAGACTACCATTAGAATGACCACAGACACAATATACTGTACCTATGGTGAGTGTAGAGGCCATTATTGACCATGATTGAGCCCTGGCTGATGTTGCCTTTGGTACACATAGGTTCATAGGTGAGTACTGATCTATTGGTCCTGGGGCTTACATAAGCCTAGTCACAGGGGTTCCCCACCATGCACCACCCACAAATGTTATTCCTTTGTTCCCCTGTCAGGCTGTGGCACAGACATACTACCCAGGGTGAATTCCCCATTTCCCATCCATTTGTCAAGTGTTTCTGTAAAGAGGGCCAATGAGTAGCATTGCCTGACATGTATGGGTAGTCCATTCCAGAGTGTGGGGATTCCCCAGGATAGGGCCCTATCTCTGAGGTATGTTCTGTGTAATGTGTTGATGAGGTATAGGACCCTGGAGCATGTGTTAGCAGAGGGAGTGGGATGTCTTTATGTGTAGCATGTTCAACTGCTCTGTGTATGACATAGCTGGGTATGTTGGGCAGCTGTTGGCTGTGCCTGGGCAATGTGCACTGGAGTGTAGCCACAGTTGTCTAAGATGGACTGTGTATTGCATGTGTTTGAGGCTGGTAATCCCATTAGTGAGGGGTCTGCTTTGTCAGTGCACATGTACAGCATACATTATGGGTAGGTGTGTTATATGTGTACATGGCCTACACCTTAGCTATGACATGCACAGTAAATTACCAAGCATAACCTTAAACCACACTCACCATCATCTGGCCACTTCCTTGCTGGTATCCCAGAGGTACCTACATTGCGATGGGATAGAGTTGATGTCAATGGCCACAGCTGTGGAATTTCTACAGAGTGGCTGCAATATTACAGTACAACAACAGCTGAGTCCACAGTACTACAGATTATGCATTACTGCTTATCAGTACTACACAGCAACAAACCCCACATCTCACATATGCATGATCTACCTGTACAGATGCATACACTACAGTAGTCTACTGATATGCCCTTGAACCTTACCTGCATGCTCCATGTCTGGTGTGTGTAGCACCCACATCTGTGACTGTATAAGTCTGTAGCTCTTGAGGGCTGGCAGGTGCTACCAAGGTCATGAGCAGCTCCTCCATTCTGGTGAGGGGGGGATGGATGCTATGGCCCCCTGTTGCAGGGTGGTCATCCCACATGGCATCGACATGGCAACGTACTTGGTGGATCAGGTCACTGCAATGGTGGTAGACCTGCTCATATGTATGGCTGTGCATCCCCACCTCATTCACCCTGCAGACCACATCATCCCACATGGCTGTTCCCTCCTGCTGGTCCTGGCTTGTCTGTGAGTACAACAGCTGGTAGTTGTGGATGATGATGCTGGTTATAATTTCCTCCTCAGTGGCACTGTAAGCAGGATTCCTCAGGTGAGCCATACTCCCTGAAAGACATAATGATGGAAATATGTCTGAGCAGCTCATATATCAGGTTTGCCATAATACAATACACATATCAGTCTCCCACCACCATATCAGCTTCAACATAATGTTCACACAACACTAGTGATATGTGTCCGTTATATGCACCATTGGGTCATATACTGTATTGTACAACACTTTTTGCTATGTGTTTATAGCATGCTCCCTGTGGGGACACTAGAGTTGCTGGGCTGTTACAGGGTATTTCACCTGCATGCCATTGTCACTGCCACTATGTTTCCACATATGCATGTGGTAGGCCTCCTATGTGATTGCTACACATCTGCCATTCTGTGATTTTGGGGATATCTATGCATGCTGATGGACATGTTCTGGGATTGTGTGGACTATTACAGCCCACATATGTTCCATGACAGTTACACACCAGGATATGTATGGGTTATTTGCCATCAGTAACACCACTCCAACCAAATGTGCACATGTTACCAGTCTACATCACATCTGTGACCCACCATGGAACCTCATTATCTACTGTTCCATCATTACTTTCATGTGGAACCACCTCAGGGGATGGTGTCTCCCCCATGGAGCACACACAGACGTATGTCTGTCACCCAGTTAGGAAAATCTGGACCACACTCATGTACCCTCTTTACTTCATAGCTAAACTGTTCTGCCTTCCTGCAACACAGACAGGTGTTGCATGTGAACACAGACTAACATTAGGGGGTATATATGGTGACAAACATTAGATAAGCATATTATACTGCTATGGCAGTTGGGCATGCTATGCTACACTTTAACATGACTGTCCTGCAAGTGTTGTGGTCTCTCACCCATGTGTCTGTCATGGCATTATTAATACCTCCACCAGCCATTGGCCACAGTAGCTTACAAAACACAGATAACATGGGTCACATCTTTGCCATTCACTGCTGGTCTGCACAAATGACAGATATGTCCCACTGCTGACAGGGAGTAACACTACTGTCCAGTGCAGTTGTTGAGCAGAATATCATTACAGGAACAAGTACTGATGGCACATATACATCCTTTCACAGTATACATCATATTATTTTATGCCATATACTACATGCCAGTAAATGCATATCTGTTTCACATACCTGTTGTGTTTTTTTCTGCTGTAACACAACCCTGAGCTTTGTGACTTTTCTTGAAAGTTTTTTTTTACTCTCTCTCTTAGTCACTCCATTAGAATGATTGAGCTGGTTTGAATATATTGCAGCATGCTTTTGTTGGTATTGTACATGATCAGGTGGTGGCATCTGCACCAGTCAGTGTCCACCAGTTGCTAATTGCATGCAGCCTGCTGTGTAGTACTTCAGATAACCACTGTCATGGCAACCCTGTACTATTAATTGCTGCCTTCTTTGGGCATTGCCCCTTCAACTTTACAGTATGGATGACATCCTTCCTGTGTGTGGACATCAGTGTTACAGACAGCAGGTAGCAATACCTCTTACAGCAGAACCTGCAGACACAGGCCAAATCCACATGTTGGTAAGGTTCCAGACCTACAGACAGTGTGAGTAGTGTTGTTGTGTGCAATGTATCTTGCTGTTCTTACAGGGTTTCTGTGTACATGGTACTTTTTCATGGAATGTTGTCTGTCTGCATAGCTCTTAACTGTGGGCCTATCCGTATGATACCAGGGGGATTGGCTGTTAGGTTTTGTCTGTGCACCACACAGGTATTGTCCCAGATATATCTGTGGCATTCTGTCTGTTGAGTGCTATCAGTACATGGCTACATCCATTTGTATTTCAATGTCGTACCCCTGCATAAGAGTATGCTGCAATGAATCCTATAACACCAGCAATTTCCAGGGTGTGTAACAGCAATAATGCAAATATGGCCCTATGTTCCTGCCTCTGTCCTCCACATATATGCCAGTCTTTGTCCTGCTGTGACACAGGAAGGGTTGTTAGGTAATGGCCTATCATTATTTACTGCTAACATTACTACTATCATCCCAGTGATGTCATGGACTCCCACACCAACTGTTTTGCCAAGTCCATATATATGGGGGCAACAGCTGGAGAACACATATGTGCCCTTGAACATTCCAGAGGTAAGTGTGTGGTACACAGTGTTCCTTGCCCTTGTACAGCCTTTTATGGGGGGGGGGGTTCTATGACATTAACCTAGGCTATGGCACCTTTTCAGGGATATATCTGTTAAGACAAGGGTCATTCAGTGTGATAGTGCGATGTTAGGTTAAGCAATGTTATGTACAAGATACTCTGACATTAACACAAGTGCTACTTCCCCCCTGGGCTTGACTACAGGGTGTAATTGGAGGCTGCTGAACTACATCTGTAATTGTTGATTGTTACATATCCTGAAGGCAAGTCCTCTTTCTACTATTGTACTAATTGAAGGCCTTGACCTGTACAGCATAGTATGGTATATATACACATTGCTTGCATCTACTGTTTTGTGTGGGCATTGCAGTCATGACTGATTACATATTTCAAACCTTATGTGGTGTCAGTACTGGCATACATTATTGTATAGTACATGAATAAAGGTTATCTGTGCATGCATACCTGTGTGACGTGTCATGTCCTTTGAATTTTGGGAGGGTATATGTTTAATGTCAGTATCATCATTTGTGGGAATGGTTGCCACACTACACATTTCACAGGTGCCAGTTGAAGGGCTTGGGGCAGAGGTATATGGTTTACATCAAGTACTTCCACATTACTTCTACATATGTATGGCTAGTGATACCGTTTGTATGTGTATATGTGTATGTATAGCTATATATATGTATCTATAGATATATACATCTGTATATATATATATATATATATATATATATATATATATATATATATATATATATATATATATATATATATATATATATATAAACATATATATATATATATATATATATATATATATATATATATATATATACATATATATATATATATATGCATGCATATATATATATATATATATATATATATATATACATATGAACATATGCATGTATTTATATACAATTGATGTTATATGATTATTTGTGTGTCATATATATATCTACATATTGCTGTCTATCTGTCTACATTGACAGATATATCTCTGTCTATATGTCCATGCATGTTCGACTCATATTTTGGCCTGTTCCTCATTCACTTGGCAATTGTCATGGATGATCGCAGCATTGAAGTCAGTAACTAGTGGCAACACTTTGTTTTTCAGATTTCATCTCCTTCTACATATGTGTTCTAATACATATAACTCTGTAGCTAGTAATATTTTAAGTGTATCAGAGCATTAGTTGACATATAGCCCTATTTGTACCCACAGTGTGGCATACTTTGTCCAGACTTCTTGCATTAACAGGTTGTGTGGTGTGATAATAATACATTTCCTGTACTGTTGACTGATTGTGCTCCATGATATGTTTGTGAAAACTTTAGGTTATGTATATCTGCCATGGTTTAGTAGTAAATCACTTTGTATATGGAGTGCAGGGTCCTGGGCTCGAGCCTTGGAGAGGCACTTTGTTTTGTTGCTGAGCAGAACAAGAGACATTGGATACAGAGTGATTATGGCACTTTTAAGCAGTTTTAAGTGGGTTTGCATTTTGGTAAGCACTGCCAACCTCTGCTTATGTTTTCTTAGTCATTTAGCTTCAGATTTCTCAACCTGTGTAGGCATTAGCTTACCCCTGTGCAAACCCACGCAAACCCTCTTACCGCTGCTTAACCCCGCACTAATTCCTTTAAAAGAAAAGAAAGAGTGGTTGATAGGAAAGTGGTGAAAAATGGAGAACAAAGAGGGAAGATAGTAGGGAGAATAGCTGGGCATGTGCAGGAAGGGTATAGGAAAGGTCCATAGCTGACCATTTCTTCAACAGCAATAGCTGTGCATATACACTATATTTTCAGGTACATTTGGACCCTCTAACCCCTTGGAGAGTGGTGAGGACAGCATATATTCATTGTGATGCCAATTGGACCAGATTACATGTGTCTAGTGGACACATGTGTGAAATGGACAGCTATGTATGGGGTGAGATTTTTTTGTGGGAACAGATTGCCTATTTATTTATTTTTCTGAGGTGAGAATGGGATGTTGGGGAGGGGTAGTAGGTATATTTGGGGTGGTAGGTTGGGTAGGTTAACAGACAAGACACACAAGATGCATACAGGGCCGGTATATGACACATGTGGGGGGTAAACACCTTGGATGGGGAAGGGTGTTTGGAAGTTGCAAGCCCATGAGCCCCCAACTGGAAACAGTGGGACTGATGTCCCCACCCATGGGCAGTCACCACTGCACCTTCACGGCCCCAAAGGTGGCTGTGCTGGAGGCTATGTAGGAGGGGCAGGCTCACTCTCTAATAGCGCCAGTTGGCCCTCAAGCTGGCATAACTGTTCTCAATACTCCAGATCGAGCTGCTTAAGCACCACAGCCTGGATCTGTTGATCGGTGACAGGTTCCCCTCTGCGCCCACTCCAAGGGGAGACGAGCCCCATCCCCTGCAGTGGTTCCACCCAAAGGTGGCGCTGGGCCAATGGAGGAGGAGGTCCCAGGCTGGGCCCCAGATGTGCTGGTGCTCAGTGCCATGGTCAGCTGAGGTGGGACAGGTGGCTCCACTGGGACTGGCCTTCCCATACGAGCTGTGTTGTCACAGTTCATGACAGATATGCGTTAGTAACAGTCAACAGCATTCAGGATTAGTTATAACAACATGCATAGGTATTTCCATTAACCCAACACACCAGATTTAACACAGTTGCAGAGCAAGCAGAACACATGCATATATGGAACAACAGTGGCCATTTCAGGAGCATGCAGGTTTCATTGATGGCAACAGGCCACCAATATGGGTGTATTTTCACATGGCACATGCATAGAAACAAATGTGAATATTTATAAACCATTAGGACATATGTTCCAACAAGAGTGTGGAGTGTGCACATACCAGTTGAGGACTGTCATAGGGTTATTATACACATATAGTAGGGGTGAGAGAGAGAGTTCAATTAACAACTAATACATCCTTGTAGTTTTCACAACATTCTTAGTCACTGCAGTGGTCTTTCCCTTACATGTATTATTACACTACACAATGGCCTTATATTGTACACTGGTATGTTTATAAATTATTATATACGTGACCTGTGTCTTACATACAGGTGTGACAGGCTGCAGGTGTTAATGCAACATATGTTGATAATTGCTGTCATACACTTTGGGTGAGGTGCTAGAATGACAGGTTTGTTTCCATATACATTCTCTGACTATGTAAATGTTTGACTATCAGTTATATGTCATTGACAGCTGCCTTCATTTCTTGGATCATCACTCTGGGTTTTCAGGGGAACAGGGTACCAAGCTGGTGATATGGGCCATTTATCTGACATGCTGGACAGATTGGAACAGTTGTGGGGTATGAATATGCATTCAACATACAATTTGAACATTCTAACAAATTCTGTACTGTTGTGTGTAATTATGCATACGGCCTTCTATCTGAACATTGTATCAAAATCTGTACAGTTGTGGGGTATGATTATGCATACAACTTGCAGCACTCCCAGGATTCAAACCCCTGCTGTGTGTGACAAAATGTTATAGATAACATCACAGTGCACTGTGCTATCAGGGAATTGATGTAAAGCTTTCAACTATTTTCTATCTATGTCTCCCTAACTTTTCCAATATAACTGACCTCTTGGCACATCCAACATTGTTATGCAGGACTTCATGCCCATTTTATCTGCATACCACGGTGTGGGTGACACTGCTTAAGATACAACAGTACTATTTATCGTATGGAACAGATCACCAACATATGAGAGAAGAGTAAACAGAAGCACTCTAGGGGTTATGCCTTTATTCACAGACTATTACACATTTATTTCTACTGGAACACTTTCTAAGGCTATTATATTTATTTTTTATGACAGTACATGCAGACTGATTACTAACCTGCTTTGCGACACAGCCTTTGCAGCCTTGCATCATGGGCTTGCTGGTTCACATCCCACTCAGCTGCAGCTGTCAGAGAAATGCAGTGATATTTAGCCATACCTATCCATAGTATACACAAGCTAGACAATTATTTACTACTTAGTAGAATGGGTACTTACTCAGTACTGGGGCATTGGGCATCTGCCAAGACTCCTGGATCCACTGTTCCAGTACATCCCCCCTCCACCACTTCAGGTCAGCATGGTGGTGCCTGATCTGTTCACCTGTCCAGGGATACCTGTGGCACTGGTGAGGTCATGGGCAAGACTGTCCCAGGCCTTCATTTTATACTCCAAGCCCTGGTACTGGCCCTGCAGTAGTCTCTGATCATGGTGTTTTGCCAGGAGCCATACCATGATTTTTGACTCCAGGATGCCCCAGCGCTGCGCTCTAAATTGAGTGCCTTCACCCACGCCAGCCATTCTGCCTGCAGTAGGAAGCTACAACCAGTTATGGGTAGTATTCCCATCTGTGGGGTTTAAATACAGCCATTTTCCCATACTTCCCCGTGACTGGCCGATTTTGAAAAGACTAAGCTATGGGCAGACCTGCTTACATGAGGTTGGCACTGCTTAAAGAGGTATACTACTAGGCAGATTTAATTGGCTCCCCTACACATTGCTTACACTTACTAACTTGAGCTGTGCTGTGGTTAGCATTGCTTAATAGTTAATTAGCACTATATTTGCCATTTGGCAATGATTTATTCTTCATTACAGGTTATATATGTGTCTGGTATCCATGATTTATGTGTACATACATTGTACGGGGACCTGGGGACCTCTACACTTTATTATAATAACACCTCAAGTCTATGCTTACTGCAATACACCAGTTCACATATTTATGTTATGTGGCAGGTTATCCAACATCACACTGTACATAGATTCAGTTCACATGTTTGGTTTGATTTTCCTGTGGTGAGGATTAGTTTGCATGTATATTTATTGTCATCATGGCTTAGTGGTTAACTACTGTGACTAAAATATACAGAGTCTTGAGTTTGAGTCTTGCAGAAGCAGTTTATTTTGTTGCTGGGAAGAACATGGCCCTTTGGATCCAGAGGGATTAAGGTACTTTAAAGCAGTTGTAAGTGGGTTTGCGCTGGTTTGCTCGATGGTAAGCACTGCTAACCTCCGGTTACAGTTTCATACACTCAGTTAGTTTCTACTTTGCTTAATCTGTGTAGGCAATGCGTGCCCCTGCGCAAAAGCATGTAGACACGCTTACTACTGCTTATTTGTGCTTAAACCTGATACTAGTGCCTTATTCATTATGACACTGGCACTTCACATGTGCATTTCATGCAGAACTCCAGCTCACATTTAAATGTTATTATGTAGGTTATATGGCAAAGAGATGTAAAAATATGTTCATACACAGATTTTACATGGAAAATTATATGTGCTGCAGTGTGACTCAAACCGGGGATGCTTGTTCGTTAGGCAGATGCTCTAACCACTGCACTATTGCTGTGCTGCTTCATTTGCATATATATTCCTTGTTATCCTCTTCAGCCTTTTTAGCTGCTTTAACCGTAGCTAAGTGATAGGCAAACCCGCGCACCTACAGTTAGCTGTACTTGGTGTTTTAAAAAAATAAATACAAGGGTTTCTTCATTTTATTTCACTGTACTGTTGCACACATGGGGACTGTTGGTGGGGATATGCAGACACCTATGAGTGGTCTCGCTAATTTATTTACACTTTCTTCTGTTCTACTTTGCAGGGGCTTGTTTATTCTGAGAGCTCTACTCTCAGACATGCCCCCTGCACTCGTACACATTCGGTGTAGGATTTGGAGCTCAGCAGCATGCTTCCATTGATGAGCATGGAGTGCTGCCATCCTCCTCAAACTGCCACTTACGTGCAGGACTAGTTTAGTCCTGCACTGCAGATTAGTAAATCCGGGGGTGTATTTATACAGACAGTTATGTTATCACATATACATTCCACATATATTTGTATATAAATGCAGTTCTGTGTGCAGATATGTTTATGCTTTCTTTTGCATTATTATAATAACATTACAGATACATATCTGCATTCATTCCTATTTCTTCTAGCAAATACCTTCAATTAAGCAACCTTCTTGTAGCATAGTTTAATTAATTAAACCTAAGTTTAATATGACAACAAAAATAATAATAAAATTAATTACTATAGAACGCTGGCTTTCTTGCCGCTACCTGGTCAACCTATTCAGCCAGCTGGTCGTGTCTATGCTTTAGTGGGTTGTAGCTCCTGTTACAACACTGTAGCCAGAACAGGTGATTCCTGTCAGGGATGACAGATGCTCACCCAACTCTTGCCAGATATCTATCTTTTTCCACTCATACTTATGTGTGCACACCTGGATCTTATCCAGATATGATCCCTTATCTGATCGGCTTGGAGGGTGGCCTTGTGCCTTCACAGGAGCTACCATCATTTGAAGTGCCAGAACCAGAATGAAGGAAGTATGAATAGGGCTGTGGTTCACAAGTTTGGAACTACTCCCTCAGAGATGTGACATCATCAGAACCAAACACTGTTGACCAGCAAGCGCATTAGACCAGGTGCTGTTATTATTGGCAAGTTGGTTTAACCAAAATATTTTGTCACATACATTTTTTTCTTAAAGAATTAATTCACATTTCATTTATATGGTGGATAAAAATAGTATTCAGTCATCATTTTTGTTTATATGACTTACAACTGTTTCTGCAGCTGGGAATTGTCTTGGGTACCATTTGGAGTATTACACCTGAATTTTATTTATACATGCCTCATACATTAGGGCAGAATTATTTATTTGTTTATGTATGTATGTATGTATGTATGTATGTATGTATGTTGATTTACTGATTTATTGACGGGGGCCTTTTTGCAGAAATAAATATTCTATGTGTATGAGTAACAAAATTTATTAAATATTGAGTGGTTTAAGTTGATAGAGTATGACAGATGATATTAGATGGATATAGATTATACTTCATGGCTGTAGAAACTCTCATGTATATGACTCAATTTCTTTTAACATTTTAAGGCTTGAGCATATCAGAGGCTGTCAGTGTAAGAGCTGCTGCTGACTCTGCCACTGTCCACAGTACATTCATAGGAACTTGAGGCCACTTTCATGAGTAGCATAGAGCTAGCTATGTGGGTAAGTGGTCTTCCACATTCACTTATTTCTATAATTCAAACAGCTAAGCATAAAATGGCTTAATCTGCATACAAAATGTTGAAATGGATCTAACTTTACATGAAACAGTTTAATACCACCAGATCAACTTGCAATTATTCAAGTTAAGTGGAAAATGACTAAGGAGACCACATACTTATTAAAGAAATAAAAAAATGATATGAATATTGTAATTTAAGATTAAATACTTCAAAAGTATGCCAAATTAGCAAGTTAACTTCAAAAATGTTTTGTTTTAATCATATGATGAGCATGCTATGATGGCCTTAGTGAAAAATGTAAGGCTCCCATTTGTAAATGAAATCATGACAGCACCAGTGGAAATGATTACTGATCAGTGAGAGAATCATTTAATTTGATGCAATGTACTGACTGAACCTCCATTGCAGAAATGCAGTGCTTTAATTGTGAAGCACTGAAGTGGTAAGGATGTGTTCTTGGCTGATTATGCATGCAGCTTTACTTGGAGATTTCTGAGTGTCACTGAAGAAGAATAAAAAACATTATTATGAATGCAAGACAGTGGTAGGGGGCTAGGTGAAGAATGTATCTGTTAACCAAGTGATTGCTTTACTTCTTTGAATGTATTAATGATATTACAGATATTACTGTAGCACAATTTTACTTGGCTGGAAAGAGATTAGTATATAATCGAAGACACAATCATCCAAATGTGTCTTGATCAAACTTGAAAGCATGAAACAGCAAAATAGTGAAACACCATAGAAGTGATTTCTTTCCCTGGGAAAGAAATCGCTTGGCCACCTCCGTTACTTTGATGTTTTCGTCACTGTAGTGTGATCTCGGAGTTGGTATATTTCAGTAGGGAGGGTGTGGGGAGCAAAACTCCCACTTTATGTAATGTTTTGAAGTTTTTATTTTTATTTATTTATTTTTGTTTTTGTGGAACAGCAATTTTTTTTCCCTGGGAAAGTGAAGAGAATAGGGTACTGTCTGGACAAGTGGGGCAGATCACATGAGACTACAAGTGCTTCTAAAGAAAGTACTGTAATCAGTCGGGGAAACAAGCACAACAGTTTTCATGTAGGCTATGTTAGCATTCATCTATATCTAGTCAAACCTCTCATTCAATGTCCTGATCATGGTTCTGCAGCATTGTCAGATCACTGTCTTCAAGATCACATGCATCATGTAGATCATGACATCAGACTAACCCACCATCCAGCTCTCATGACAGCCCCTATTCATAATCACTTGCACTAACATCCAGCTATTCTTAGCAGATGTATATGACTCATTTGATTTTGAACCATTGTGTGTCAAGTGTGACATCTCTGTTACTTAAAATTCAACCTCCAGAAGCACAAGTGAATGTTTAAACTGAAGGGGGAATATGTTATTTTAAAAAGGGGGGTTAGGCCACTTTTAAAAGGCATGCATTTCATTCATTGAATTCTTCTACTTAAAACTTATTGAACTGTGGAAAGAAAGGATGTGTCATAACATAAGATTGCCATGATTAACACCATTAATGCTGTATGCACTGACGTTCTTACAGCTGGCAGTTATCTAAAATTTAAAAGTAGTAATACTCCAGTTTTCAGGGAAATACTAATAAGAAAATTAAAGACGGAAATTAGTATCCTGCCATGTAAACAAACAGTGTTGCCACTTCACCCACACCAATGCACAAATGATATTTTTTGTCTGTGAGGCCACAAATTATTGTGTATGACAAAATAAAGTAATTCAATGTGCAGTACCTCAACAATCAATATACTTCTAACTGAGAAAACATTGCATAGTCAAAAAAAAAAAAAATGTTTTATATATATATATATATATATATATATATATATATATATATATATGTATATATATAAACACATTTTCATTTAAATGCAAGGTATGAACACGTTAAAAACTGAATTACCACTTTTTACTATTAAACTACCTGATGACATTCAGTACTTGCATATTTATGTAAACCACATCACTAGAATTTATTGTGCAAAACAGTTAAAAATACAGTTGTTACTTATATGATGCCTTATGGCATAACCAAACAAGAGTCATTGACCACTAAGCCTTGACATTTACAAACAATAATGTGAGTAACTGTTCTGAAATAAAACATTTAATTACTTAAAGATGAGAAGGAATGTCAGTTGAGCAGTCACAGTACACCATGCACCACACAGCATAGCTCACAGATATCACTGCATTAATCAGTTATACTCTATGTGAGTTTTACAAGAAAGGAAACACTAACTTGAATGTCATAGTCCATAGTCCTGGACTAGATGCCATGTCTTTATCTTTGCAGCCATATGGCATGCACAAGCCTGCTGCTTGGGGTCCCTTACAACTGCTGCTATCTGGTCATCATTAGTCATACTGGAATGGGTTCTGGAACTGCTCAAGCAACAGAGACCTCCAAAGCAGAAATGCAAGCAACCTCCACCCCCCAACACAACTCAAATGACACATAACCCACAAACTCAGTGTGCCACTCAACCACAGCCCATAAGGCATAACAATGTACCCAACACTCTAGTCATAGGTGACTCTATAGTCAGGTACACTGATGTTCCACTCACCAGGTTAAACAAGGAGAAAGTTACTGTCAGCTGCCTGTCAGGTGCCAGGATCTGCCACGTAACGCATGCACTCAGGTCACTCAACAACAAGTACAAATATGACTCTGTCACTGTCCATGTTGGTGTGAATGACCTGAGACGTACTTCCCTAGACTACATGAAAAGAGACACGGAGGAGCTGTCCGATCTTTTAGCCCAGGCAAGTATGACCCTAGCCCTGAGTAGCATCCTGCCATCACCCAGAATGATACCACAGTACAAGGACAAAATGATTGATTTCAACAATTGGCTAAGCTTCTGGTGTCATTCTAAGGGGATCCACTATCTATCTGCCTGGGATGACATGATCAACAGACCACAATGCTTTACCAGAAATGGCCTGCACCTGTTGCCCTTGGGATTCTGGATACTGGCTAAGGCTCTTGCCACCCCTATAGCACCTTTTTTAGGCAAGGTTCAAATGACAAATTCACCACCTTAACGGGTACAAGCAAGCAAAATCTGATGGTAATGTTACTCAAAGCTAGAAGTCTAAATCTCAAAATGCATTCACTTGAGGCACTCCTTAAAATGGAGAACATCGACATCTGTGCAGTGACAGATACCTGGTTCAAGGTTCCAGAGAGCACCCCTGCATTACCAGGCTATAATTTCTACCACACCTTTTGGCCACCTAACCTGTACCGAAACTCTAAAGGTGGAGACGTGTCCATATTCATCAATGATAAATACACCTCCAGGCTAGTAGCTCAGCATAATGCATCCATGATTATCCTTTGGGCAAGACCGCAATCCAAATTGCAACTTGCTACAGATGCCCCACCATACCCCAGGATTCCCACTCCTCATTTCTTGATACACTGGAAAATATTAGGGTACAACCCAACACCCTACTAATGGGCGATTTCAACTACTCCACCATTAACTGGGAAAACTACTCATGTACCAAATCTTTTGCTGAACGTTTTCTGGAATTCATAAATTCCAATGCCTTGGATCAACTTATCCACACCCCCTCCAGGGGCAGCAGTATCCTAGACCTGGTCATTACCAACATGGGCAACTAGTGTTCCACACCAGAGGTCAATTCCTCATTGGTCAGATCCAACCACAAACTAATCACCCTAGACATCCACATCCCGCCCCATCCCCCATTAGGGAAACCACCGTAAAAAATTTCTCCAAAGCCAACTTCACACTTCTTAAGACAGAAATCGCAAACTTCACGACACCCATGCAGATGAACAATAGAGGTATGACTGCTGAATCCTACACAAATGCACTTTATAAGCACTTACATGAATGTGTGGATAGTACTATCCCTAACAGAACCAAGATGCTATCCTCCAAAAAAAAAGGAAGCCAATCTGGTGGTCCCCTGCCATAAACAAACTCTACAACTGAAGAAAGAAACTGTTGCAAAAAAGAGTAAAATCCCATGATTGGAGGAACTCCCTGGTCAGCCTCAGTAAGAAGTTGAGATCCCTCATAAAATCCTTCAAAGCTAGTTACAAAAACAAAATCACCACTTAGTCTAAAGACAACCATAAAGCCTTCTATAGCTATGTCAAGAATCACAATGGCAACACTCAGATCTGCTCTGAGATACAGCACAATGGCAATAAATATACAGAACCAAATGATATTGCCAACATCCTGGCAGAAAGGTTCAGTGCTAACTTTATCCCCCTCTTACCCGCTAAAGGGCCCATCTCTATACCAGAAGAATGCAAAGTTCCTGTAATCACGGCTGCACAGGTAAAATCCACACTCTCCAAAGCGAAGAACACAGCATCCATGGGACCTGATAACATCCCAGGCAGTGTTCTATATTTACTGCAGAATTAACTGGTACCCCACCTAAGCACCATGTTCAATCATAGCCTCACCTCAGGCTTTGTGCCCACTGAATGGTGCACAGCAATGGTTATCCCACTCCACAAAGGGGAGCCACCATGGACCCCGGGAACTACTGCCCCATTAGCCTAATGAGCCTGGTATGCAAGGCCATGGAACATATCATCATAGATCTTATACACAAAAATATTGGTAATCTCCAAACTCTGGACCCCACCCAGTTCAGGTTTGTAAAAGGCAGATCATGTCTCCTAAACCTGATAGACTTCTTTGAAGCAGTCACCAAAGCCATAGACAAGAGTAAGGTGGTTCACACAGCCTATCTAGATCTCACCAAGGCTTTTGACACCATCCCCCACTCTGGAATTATAGATAAACTCACTAAACTAGGGAAAACTCCCTATGCCACAAGAATAGTTGCCAAATGGCTCACTGACAGAACCCACACCGTGAAAGTAGCAGACGCCAAATCCGACTTCAGACTAGTGACAAGTGGAGTACCACAGGGTTCAGTCCTGGGCCCTCTCCTGTTTGGTATCTACTTTTCTGAAGTACAGGCTAACACAGAAGGTCTTTGGCTAATGAAGTTCACAGATAACTGCAAACTAGGAGCCATAATCGAAACTCCTAACAATGTGAACATCCTACAAAAAGGCCTCACAGAGACAGATGCCTGGTGTCAAAGCCATGGCCTCAAGCTCAATGCCAAAAAGTGCATTGTCATCCCCTTTGGTAAAAACTGTGTACCCATGAGCTACCACATAGGTGGTTGTCTACTTCACACCAAAAGTGTGATAAGAGACCTTGGGACACAGGTGGACAGTAGTCTCTCCTCTGATAATCACATTGCCACAGTAGTTAGGAAATCCTTCTACATGGCACACCTCATCACAAAAGGTTTCTCATCTAGGAAAAAAGAGGTCATTGTTCCCCACTACTCATCACTCATTAGGCCCATTATAGAGTACAACACCCCTTTTAGTATGTACCTCACAAGACATCTACAACAACAGGAAGGGCCGCAGAAATAGCTCACAAAGAGGATTACCGGCCTCAAACAGATGCCCTACGCAGATAGTCTCAAAAGACTCCAGCTTTACTCTGTCACATATCGCCTACTCAGAGGAGATCTCTGCCTAACATACAAAGCTATGTCAAACCCAGAGCTGTTGGACATGCTCCACTTAAAGAAATCCCAATCCCTCTGAGTTACATGCTCTAGGGACCCAAACCTTGTCACCACAATAAACAGCATGTTGGAGGGATAGATTCCTGTCCAAATGCTAAAGATGCAAGGAAAAACATTTTTGTGGGGTCTCCACAGGTATCACTCCCAGGAAAATTTTGTAATTTTGCATTATAAAATACATGTTTTAGAGCAGTTTTGCGAGTTTTCTAGTGTACTAAGCTGTCACATAACTCCTGTAAAATATGTATTTCTATCAAATTATTTATGCTTTTTAGCTTATTGGATTTGATATCAGGTATTTTAGAAAAAATAAACAACAAGCCAACAGTAAAATCCACCACAGCCAATGAATGGCTCAAGGAAAGAGTGGCCTAACAGCAACTTGAGGCAGATAATTAACCACTTAATACTTGAATTTTGACTAGTCTATTATTATTGCAGTAGCTATAATTCAAACACCACTACAAGCACCAAACATCAGAAATAATTCCACATATTGCACCAAGTGACAAGCGGGATGGGTTTGCTTCATTGAAGAGTGAAAGAAAAGTAATGGCCCTAAGTACGAAAACAGCTAACAGCAACTGTATATGTAGGGAACTACAAACAGAACTACAACTAGAAGTAATACTAGGCATCATAGTGTTAGGTATGTCTTGGGTTATTTCTTTGGTATGGTTTCACTCAGTCATTGGGTGATTTCCCCAATAATATCTCTCACTGCTACCTCCTGATAACAGCAGCTTGTCATCATGCAAAACAAATTCATAAAACTCACTGCAGGTTATGCTGTAATTCAGGAAAACCTGCAGTTTGGCAATGACAACACAGCCAACACAATGTTAAACAAGTTAACTGGAAATGCTTCAGGGTTATAGGACACTAAAAAACTTCTACCATTTGTCACATGGTAATGGCAGAGTTGTATCAGCAACAATGCATGCACGCTTTCTTTAGCCATGCAGAATTCATTGTACAATGCCTTCAAGTCAACTTCCTGCAATTAGCACATAATTTTTACATGTTTAAATTCTGATGATTTGCTGAGCAACAAATGACTTAATGCAAAACTGATACCATCTTCTGACTGAGAAATTAAACCACTTGTTCAGGCACCATACCTCTTGATCTATTAGAGCAAGAAATCTGAACAAACGCATAGATAATAAATAATAAATAATACATAATAAATAATCCACTTATATTACACAGATGAAATTAGAAATACCATGTCTACATATAGTGGGGTTTTACTTTATTGTCCTGAATGTCTGGGATTATAGATAGATAAACTCATTAAACTAGGTATAAATCCCTATGTCACAAAATGGGTTGCCAACTGGCTCACTGACAGAACCCACACTGTATAAGTAGCAGACTCTAAATCCAATTTCAGACCAGTGACAAGTGGAGTACCACAGGGTGCAGTCCTAGGTCCTGTTTGGTATCTACTTCTCTGAAGTACAGGCTATCACAGAAGGTCTTTGGCTAACAAAGTTCACAGATGACTGCAAACTAGGAGCCATAATCAAAACTCCTAACAATGTGGACATCCTACAAAAGGGCCTCACTGAGACAGATGCCTGGTGTCAAAGCCATGGCCTCAAGCTCAATGCCAAAAAGTGCATTGTCAACCCTTTTTGTAAAAACTCTATACCCATGAACTACCACATAGGCGGTAGCCTACTTAACACTGAAAGTATGATAAGAGACCTTGGGACACAGGTGGACAGTAGTCTCTTCTTTGATAATCTCATCGCCACAGAGTCAGGAAATACTTCTATGTGGCACACCTCATCACAAAAGGTTTCTCATCCAGGAAAATTTGTCCCCTCTACTCATCACTCATTAGACCCGTTATAGAGTACAACGCCCCTTTTGGTATGTACCTCACAAGACATGTACAACAACTGGAAAGGCCAAAGAAATACCTCACAAAGAGGATTACTGGCCTCAAACAGATGCCCTATGCAGACCGTCTCAAAAAACTCCAACTTTACTCTGTCGCATATCGCCTACTCAGAGGCAATCTCTGCCTAGCATACAAAGCTATGTCAAAACCAGAGCTGTTGGACATGCTCCACTTAAAGAAATCCCAATCCCTCTGAGCTACATGCTCTGGGGACCTAAACCTTATCACCACAATAAACAGAACATGCTGGAAGGATAGATTCCTGTCCCAGAGACTTCCCATACTCTGAAACAAGCTACCTATCTGTATCAAACAAAGCTCCTCATTAGCACTCTTCGAGAAAAATCTTGATGATTGGATGGGAAATAGGAAATTCACCCCGGGGATCACTTCTGTGGCTCTGCTTGACAGGGGCACAGAAAAATAATTTTCTTGGGTGGCAAAAGCCAGAGTAACATTCGGCTAGGCTTATATAGGCCCTGGGGCCAATAGCCTAGTACCTACCTATGAACATATGTACCATTCAAAGGTTAAAAATGCAAAAATAACAAATCATTGTTATTCAGAAGCCATGTTGTTTAAACACTAGTATGTTTTTAAGGGATCATTTGCTTATATCCTATGAGCCTTCATGACAGTAGGTTTAAGGTACTAAACAGTAAAGACTATACCCCGGATTCACTATCCTCCCATGCAGGACTAGCTTAGTCCTGCATGGAAGCAGCCATTTAGCGGCAGGACGGCAGCATGCCATGCATATTAATGAAGGTGTGCTGCCTGAGCTCCTGATCTTACATGGAGCATGTAAGAGTGCAGGGGGCGTGTCTAAGAGCAGAGTTCTCAGAATATATATGGTCCTGCAAATAAGAACAGCAGAGTAGTAATAAAAGAATGAGCGAGGCCACTCATAGGTGTTTGCATACCCCCAGCAACATCTCCCCATGTGTACAAGAGCAATAGTCAAAACAACAAATATAAAGATTTTTGTTTTTATGAAACAGATTAAATTTAACCATAGGTGCACAGGTTTGCCCATCGCTTAGCTATGGTTAATGCAGTTTAAATGGCACAAGAGGATAAAAAGCAAAATATATGCAAATGAAGCAGTACAGCAATAGTGTACTGGGCAGAGCATTCACCTTATGAGCAGTCATCCCGGGTTCAAGTCCCACTCTAGTACATTCCATTTTCCATGTCAAATCACATTATGACCAATATTTTTAGTTGTATAACCTACTAAATAGCATATATTTGTGAAATGGAGTACTACATTAAATGCTGATGTTTGGTGTCATTGTCATAATGTTGCAAAGTCCACAGATAATCACAAGTGCCCCATATAGTATATGTACACAGGAATCAGGGATACAAATGGAAGGTAAAATGTGTTATGAATGAAAACTCCATACAGTTTCCAAATCCACCACCTTCCCAAAAGCCATTACACATTATTGTCTAAATTAGTGCGGTGGTAAGGAGGTATAAGTACTAGTAAGCAAGAGTAAGTATATTTAAGCAGGAGTAAGCAGGCGCAAGTATGTTTAGGCAGTAGTAAGCAAGTTTAAGCCTGTCTGCACAGGGGGTTAAGCAATGTGTACACAGGTTAAGCAATACTGAAGCTATCACTCTGTAAGCATATTTAACCGGAGGTTAGCATTGCTTACCATCTCGCAAACCCATGCAAACTTGCTTACAATTCCTTAGAAGTGCCTTAATCACTCTGTATGCAACAGCCACTGTTCTGGCCAGAAAAAAATGAGCAACTTTTGCAAGTCTTGAACCAAGGACCCTGTACACTATAATCATAGTAGTTAACCACTAAGCTATTACAGCAGTAAATAAGACTGAGGTATCACCAAACAAATCCTCACTATAGAAAAATCAAACTGAACATGTGAAAGGAATCTATATACAGTCTTATGTTGTATAACCTACTACATAACATAAATATGTGAATTGGAGTACTGCAGTAAGCCTAGATGTGAGGTGTCATTGTAATAAATTGTTAAAATCCCCTAATAAACACAAGGAACCCATACAGTGTACATACACATGAATCATGGATACCAAACACATAAATAACATGTAATGAATACTAAATTAATGCTAAAAAGCAAATATAATGCAAATTAAATATTAAGCAATGCTAAGCATTACACAGCCCAGTTTAGTAGGTGTAAGCAATGTGTAGGCCAGCTAACTCAATTTTCCCATTGGTATACCCCTTTAAACAATGCCAACCTTAGGTAAGGGTTGGCCTGGCTCTCTGACTCAGCCCCCAGCTCAGCCACCTTCGGGGATGTTAAGGTGCAGTGGTGACTGCCCATGGGTGGGGACCTCAGTCCCACTGCTTCCACTAGGGGGTTTCATGGGCTTCCAATTTCCCAACACTCCTCCCCATCAAGGTGTTTACTCCCTCCTGTGTCATATACTGCCCCTGTATGCATCTTGTATGTCTTTTCTGTAAACCTACCCAACCTACCTCCCCAAATATACCTACTATCCCTCCCCAATATCCCACTCTCACCTGAAAAAAAGGGTAATCTGTACCCAAATAAAACTCTGGCCCCATATATAGCTGTCCACTTCACACATGTGCCCACTGGACACCTGCAATCTGGTCTAACTGACTTCACAACATATTACTGTTGCCCGCAACCCTCTCTCAGGGGTTTGAGTGTCCAAATCTATCCCCAAATTCAATGTATAAAATTCAGTGTATATGCACAGCTGTTGCTGTAGAAGTAATGGGCAGCGATGGATCTTCCCTATACCCTTCCTGTACATCCATAGCTATTTTCCTTACTGTCTTTTCCTCTTTGTGCCCCTTTTTTACCACTTTCCTATCGACCATTTTTTCTTTTCTTTTAAAGAGATTAGTGCAGGGGTAAGCGGGATTAAGCACTTTTAAGAAGCAGTAAGTGGGTTTAAGCCTGTTTGCACAGTGGCAAGCAATTATTACACAGGTTAGGCAATTTAGAAGCTAAATGAGTATAAGAAACTGTAACCGGAACTTAGCAGTGCTTACCTCCACTCAAACCCGCTTACAACTGCTTAAAAGTGTCTTACTCACTCTGTATCCAATGGCCCTTGTTCTGCCCATCAACAAAATAAAGAGCCTTTGCAAGGCTCAAACCTAGGACCCTGCACACCATGACCAAAGTGATTTACCACTAAGCCATGTCAGATATACATAAACCTGATGTTTTCACAAACATATCCAGCACAGTCATTCAATAGTAGAGGAAATGTATTTATACATGTAGATGTATTTGTGTGTGTATATATATATTTATATCAAAATATACATATATATATATATATATATATATACATCTACACACACACACACACACACACACACACACACATATATATATATATATATATATATACATATGCATACATCCATAGATACATATGTCTACATATATATATATATATATATATATATATATATATATATATATATATATATATATATATATATATATATATATATATATATTTATATATCCATAGATATAAAAGAGAACATAACAAATACATATATGACCACATGCACCGTTAATGGAGGTGAGGGGGCCCAAGCAACACATGTCTTGTACGTATTGATATCCCCCCATACAACCAAACAGGTCTGCCCTGCAATACAATACCAACTGTTGCAAATCCCATAACCAGGACTTGATACAACATGGGCACAAGATGTTAACAGTAACCCATCACACCTGTATGATGTCAGGCTGGTATCAATAACATATCATGCAGTACAGTCTGGTTACTATAGGGAAGGTACAATGTGGAAGCAATAAACATTCCTAAGATACATATACACAGACACATATATGCATATATATATATATATATATATATATATATATATATATATATATATATATATCTGTATGCAACTGCACATGCACACACAGAGATATGTATAGGACGATACATATGTAGAGGGTGCACACCATATGGAACAGCCAGTATCCCTACAGTTGCCACCTTACCAGCTGGACACTGTATGAGTCACCCATACAAATGATAATTGTTGCCTACAACATATACCCACAGAGAGGTCAAAGGGTATAACACTACACACAGGTTTGCATACATGAGAAAGCTTTATTTGTGCACTATTACAGTTGTATATGCCATGTCATATAGCTGTGTATGAAATACATATAAACAGACTAATGCAACTGTCAAACAGATAAATTAATACAGTATTCTGGAAAGCATTACATATGTTGCTGTCTAGGCCAAGGCCTTCAAGTAGTACAACAGTAAAGACAGACTGGGCCACAGAATAACAATCAATTAACAGTAAGTATTGCAGATACATATTCCAGCAGTCTCTATCTACACTCTGTACACAATCCCTAGAGGGTACAGTACTCAGCTGACACAATGGGATGTATCTGTTACATAACAAGTCATAACTGAAACCATCACAATCACACTGACAAACAGAACTGTCTGTGTGGCAGGAAGCAGTAGGCCTGCATTTACCCAAGGTGAATTGTATTGTAATGTACATCCAGATACCTTAAGGCAGCTTACCCCTAATACCCTCACATGTTGTAACAGCATAGGTTAGTTATGGTGCACCCCTGCACCCCCCCATAGACTAACAGACAGGGCCATATACCACTGTTGCATACACTGGTCTCTGGACTGCATAAGGGTCACATGTATTGTGCAGATGAAGCCCAAACACATATGGACCCAACTCCACAATATGTATGAGGGCCACAACAGCAGTAGAATAATGGTTGGAATGGCAGCATGACATACTCACAGGCCACTACATTACAACCCCTGACAGCATCTCATATGGACAAAGCCTGGTATGTAGGTGGAGGACAGAGGCTGGAACACAAGCCCATATATGAAATAGTGTTGTCATAGACTAAGCAAGTCACTGGTGTTACATGATAGTCTGTAACTTACCCTTAGTCAGGAATATGAGCTCAGAAACACAAACGGAAGTAGCCATGTACTGGTAGCACTCAACACACACACAGCCATTAATATATCTGACACAAGACCTGTGTGGTGGACAGGCAAACATAACACACACATACCTCTGGCCCTCAAGTGGATAGGCACACAGTTGAGAGTTATACAGACAGACTGCAGTCCGTGTTAAACTAGCATGTAAACACAAACCTTGTAACAGTGGTGCTATACAATGCATACAACAACAGTACTCACACTCTCTGTTTGTAGTTCTGGAACCTCATACAAATATGTATCTGGACTGAGTCTGCAAGTCCTCTTGTAAGTGATATTGCTACCTGCTGTCTGTAACACTGCTGCCCACACACAGGAAGGATGTCCACCATACAGGAAAGGTGAAGGGACCATACCCACATGATGTTGAGATTTATAGTAATGGGCTGCCATGACAGTGGTAATTGGAAGTACTACACAGCTGGCTGCATGAGGGTAGCAAGTGGAGGATACTGATTTGAGGCCATCACCTGATCATGTGGATCACCCACAAAAGCCATGCTGCAATCTATTCCAGGCAGCTCAATCCATTTACTGTAGAGAGAGAGAGAGAGAGAGAGAGAGAGAGAGATGCAGAGAAATAAAGTAAAAGAGAAAACAAACAGAAAACATACAACAGCTCCTGCACTGCAACAACACCAGAATATACAACAAAGGAAGCAGGCTAAGGAGTGAAAGAAAAAAATTACCTCCTACAAGGATACTATCCACAACAGATCTCATCCCCACAACAGGTATGTGAAGAATATATGCATGTAATTGACTGTAGTACCTGGTCCATAATACTGGGGTAGATGATGTGGAATTGTATACACGTGCCATTGGGTATTGCTGTTGTAATGATCTTCAGTTGAACAACTGCTATGGACATTAGAGTCTGCCCTGTGGGTAGTGGGCCATACCTGTCAACTGTGTAAAGCAGCACTGACTGACAAAATGTATGCCAATATAGTGTGTGGTGTGTAATGGAAGGGATGTATATTACTGTGGCCAATATCTGGTGGTGGATGTAATGCCATAATGATGGACATGTGGGTTCCACAGCCCACCACTTGCTGGGCATGCAGGTTAACATGTATTGTAGCATGCTGAAATGCCATAGGTATGTAATAGGGTTACCTGCAATCTGACTCTATATATACCCCCCTAATGTTAGGCTGTGTCCATATGTGGCACCTGTCTGTGTTGTAGCAAGGCAGAATAATGCAGCTGTGCAGGAAAGAGTTTTGTGATTGTGGACCTGATATCTGAATGTACCCCATATATATATATATATATATATATATATATATATATATATATATATATATATATATAACATATATATATGTATTTATAAAACATATATATATATATATATATATATATATATATATATATATGTATATGTATGTATATATATATATATATATATATATATATATATATATATATATATATATATATAAATATCTACATGTATGTCCACAGATTAGATACCCATATGAAGACATATATATAAACACATATATACATCATATATATCTACACATATAGATATATATCTATAGGCACGTCTACATATATACAAACTCACATACATATATGTATGCAATATGTGTCCTCTATATTACCACCACAGTGCTGCATGCTATGTGCGAGGGAACAGCACACATAGCAATACACACAGATATATACAGCTGTAAGTGTGTGCAACATGGACTGGTATTTCACATGTGAACCCCTTGTTGGGACCACATTGCCCTTGTCTGTGAAGTAAGCAATGGGAATATGGGAAAGTATGGCAGGTATATTTGTGGAGGTGGTCCAGGTTGGTAGATATAGAGGACAGCCTACAGGGGTGGTGTATGACACATGTGGTGGGTAAATACCCTGGATGGTGTGTGTGGTCTGCGATGTGGAAGCCCCATGGGCCCCAATATGGAAACAATGGGAACAAGCCTCCCACCATTTGCTACTCACAACAGCAGTCCACGACCCTGAAGGTGGCTGGCCTGGAGGCTGAGCAGGAGGAGCATGTGGACCCTGTGAATGTGTACTGGGTGCCTCAAGGTGATTTTGCATATACCACATGTGTCTGTGGAGCCCGCTATGGAACAGACCCTGGAACTGACCTCGGGGGACAGGATCATGTTTGTGTGTGCCCCCAGGGGAGGGACAACATCCCCTGAGGTGGTTCCACCTGAAGGTAGTGCTGTACCAGTACATGAGGAGGCCCCAGGGTCGGTCCCACATGTGATGTGGCCTGGCAACATGGCCAGATGAGTTTGGAGAGGTGGTTCTGCTGGCAAATATTCCCTACACATGCTATAGTGTCACTGTTATAGAACATATGTGGGTATTAATAGTCTACACAATCTTGGAACATGTCCAACAGCATCCATAGATATCCCCAATAACACAGAATGTCAGATGTGCATCAATCACATAGCAAGCATACCACATGCATATATGGAACCATAGTGGCCCTGCCAATGGCATGCAGGTGAATAGTCCATAACAGGCCAGCAATGATAGTGTCCACACAGGGGACATGGCTACAAAGACATAGCACAAAGCATGGTACAATACAATATATGTCCCACGGATAGGTAAGCTCTAGCCATACCTATTGAGTTGTGTATACAGTTTGTTGTCACTGATGTGGTGGGGGGTGACACAGATGTGTATTAAGAACTATGGTAACCTTGCTGTATGAGTTGCTCAGACCTGTTTCCATATTTATGTCTTTGAGGCAAGATGTCACATGAACGCCTACCTGCTTATTCAGCAGCAGAAAATGACATAGTGCTGGACTATCTCATCCAGCACTACCCTGTCCTGTTTGGCTGGGCCACCTATGAGCAGCAGGAGTGGACAGCCCTGTGGGATGACCTAGTCCACAGGGTCAATGATGCTGGACTGCATAACCAAAGTTATGAGCAGGTCCGGCATCATTGTTCTGACCTGCTTCACAATGCTCATCAGCATGCTGCTGCAGTCCGGGGGGATCACCTCACAACAGGGGATCATGCCATCCATCTCCCTCTGACACGTGTTAAGGAGCTCCTCATCAGCTGCGTGGCACCTGCTCGTCCGCACAGTCAACAACTGCCAGACACCATTGTGGAGGTGGGTGCTACCCACACATTGGCTGAGGAGCATGCAAGTAAGACCACAGTGCACATCAGTAGGCCACTGTTGCATATGCATCCACATCTGTACAGGTAGATCATGCATATCTGACATGTCATATATATAGGTTGTTGCTACATAGTAATAATAAACAGATGTGCATAAGTGGTAGCATTGTGGACTTGTACTGCTGATGTACTGTAATGCTGCACCCTCCCTGTAGCAATGCCATAGGTGTAGCCACTGACTTCACATATCTCACACTCTTATGTTGGTCCCTCTGGTATACCACCAAGGCAGCAGCCTGTAGCTGATGAGTATGGTTTATGTTGATGCTTGCCAATACACCGGAGATGTAATGGCTATTGTATATTCCATGCACACATCTAACACACCTACCCAGAATGCATGGTGTACAGGTTCACATATTGTTGCTATTAAATGCATTGCATCACAGTGGTGACCATGATGGGGTATTGGAAGGGTATTTCAGACACCTGCAAGATAACTAACATCCTGTCATTGTGGAATGTGTCAGCAGGGATTAACATAATGGTGGGACACATGGCCTACAGTAGGGACATGTGTGAAACATCACCCTTATACAGTTCAACAACAGTGTATATACCATTATTACAATGGCAACTGTTACAGATATACACTATGGGATAATGTATTGCTGTGGTCCACATTATTAGCTGTGACTAGGCTGTGACACGTGGTGTTCAGTGTATGGGACACTGCAAACTGACACACATGTGTAGGCCATACTTGTCAAGCATCTGCAAAAAGGCTGATGTTGGGGAGGGGGTGTCAGCATAAAACACTAGTGCACTGAAGCAGGCATCCTAAGGATGCTGAGAATTGCTGTATCTGCACACAGTCAGGTTCAGGAACTGTGGCAGACATAACCCTTCATCCACAGCAATAGTGAATGCAGTGTGTAAATACCAAGGGATGTGCACATGGGTAGACCTTGCTATCATGCAGATTTGGGGGACATGTGTAGGGCCGACTGACCATACACTGGCAAATACAGATGGCCCATGCTAGTATACCCCTGCCAGGAATAGTGACTGCTGTAGTACACATAACAACAGGTGCAACAAACCGTCATGATAAGGGTGTGCACACATATGCACACGCGGAGTGTATACATCGCAGTCAGCATCCGCGCACCTAACTCATTTTGTAGACACTGCATGTGAATGTACAGGACATATGTCACATATCGGGCTCATGTACTGTTAATATGTGCATTGATGTGGTCCCATGGCAGATCAAGGAAGGGTGCGTCATATAATTAAGGGTGTGTACACTCCCCATAGCCATAGTCTGATGGTTGTCAGTGTAATAGTATTAGATTGGTCATATATGGTCTGCTAATGTTGAGATCTGTAAACCAGATATCAGGCATTCACAAATGACATCTGTCCACATATCATCCCAGGTATGTGTTGCTGAAAAACATAGAGGCTGTGAGCATTGGAGCTGACATAACTGACAAAGTACTACACATTCAGTGATGGGTTGTACACCTGTGAGGTTTGGTGCACAGTACATGGCAAGGTACAGAAAAGGTGAACAGCAATACTGTGTTCATGGGTGCAGTGGTATCCAGGGGAAGGGGCATCACCTACTAACACAGCCCATGCATCACACACATGTAAACTGTTGCTAGCATGGATTGACTATAGCTGCACTGCATGCTGTTGTGTACCATATGTTATGCATGTTGACAGATGGGTAATAGGAGGACTGTGTGTACTATCTTTGTGCAACCTCACCTGTGTGTGTGTGTGTGTGTGTGTGTGTGTGTGTGTGTGTGTGTGTGTGTGTGTGTGTGTGTGTGAGTGTCTGGTTATTCTGACTGTAGGGTCACTCTGATGAAGTGGAGGGAGGTTGATGCATGTAGGATGTGTGTGTGCATGTGTGTGTGTGTGTTTGTGTGGGTATCCACACATGTGTGATTGTGGGGTTGTTCATACAGCAGTACTTCCCTTTGGGATCCTGCAGTACATGGACATGGACTGACACATGACACATCAGGAATACTTGACTGATATGTAATCGCAGGAGAGCTGATGGTATAATAAGGTCTGTAGCATGGAACATGCATTGGGAGGGACAGTAGACACCAGGTATACCCTTAATATCTCATTCAGCAGAAAGGTGACCGACAACCCATGTATGCAGCACTACAGATGCATTGAGGAATTACTAGACAACACTAGGGAGTGTATCAATATATTACAGTTGTCACATGATAGGTTGATTGAGAAGCATATCTGGCATGTACTGAGCAATACTTACACATGACACTCCAGTGATTGACAATATGGAGTGAATGTAGTAGCCCCTTACATGTAGGGGCCATGCTCATAATGTTCTGACATACACAGGGTGAATACTGAATGACAGCAGTGAGGCCATGTCAAACCACTCCACTCAGGTCAAGGAGGTAATGGAGTAACAGGTCTTGTGTTGTGATCACTTGTCTAGGCATTTAGAGGAATGACACATTGATGAGTGGTATTAATGAGTGTATGCTACCAAGTGTGATGCAGGATGGGGAGCGTATTAGAATAAACATGAGACTATCTGTAAATTCATGGACAGGTAGGTATTAAGGTGGAATGTGTGTGTGTGTGTGTGTGTGTGTGTGTGTGTGTGTGTGTGTGTGTGTGTGTGTGTGTGTGTGTGTGTGTGTGTGTGTGTATGTGTATGTGTGTGTGTACTGTTAAGCAATGCTGTACAGGTCTTAAAGTGCATTTCCTGTTTTCCACCACAGGTAGCGAGGTGAGTCAGGATATGTCCTGCATGAAATCTGATGATGGTGTCCATACAGATACCAATGATGATGATAGCACTGTTCAGGCACAGGTGCGGTTGTCAAGGGCTGAAACAGTGCCATCATTTGACATCCCCTTCTTAGTCACCCCAACGTCGCACACAGTTTCAGTGCCTATACATACCCCATCACCAGTGACCATAGCGGAGGGACAGCTGGCGGTTGGTGGCAGTGCACAGGAGAGTGTGGTATCCATGCCTACTGTGTCTGGTCACAGCAGGCATAGCCAGATGTCCAGCAGGGCACCACATAGGCAGATGTCCCAGGGTCCGCATGGTAGGGGCGCTGGTCATCATACCCCTGGCAGACTCGTCAAAACTGGTACCACCAGGCGCATGTTTCTGGCTGTCATGAAGGTGCAGGCACATGTGGAACTGAACACCAGACAGGGCCTGAGGCTGCAGAGGGCTCCTCTCACATCTGCTAGTGACAACTTCCATGAACTGTCTGATGCCCTCTGTTCTCATACCAAGGTCATGGATAGATGGTTTGGTGAGATGATGGGTGTCATCGACCGTGGCTTTTCTGTGCATGAACTTGTGGTGAGAGTGTGGCGATGGCCATGTGAATGTAGGTCAGCAACACCAACAGCTGGTGGTCAACGTGGACATGCTAGGACACCAATGTGCTCCCATAGTGGCAATAACAGCCCCAGCACTGCAGGGGGGGTGCTGTCCACACCACACCACAGCAGGCCATGAGCACATGGTCCTGGTCAGTCCCAGGAGGGACCTGGTTCTAGCAGACATCTATCATCAGCAGGGGAGAATGACGCATCAATTCCTATACCTGGATGTGCCCATGGAATCCTTGGCACACGCAGTCCACATGTCCATGGCCAGAGGCAGTGAACTGCACACCTTGCCAGGTATGGTCTGCAGCTGTCTATAAACACCTGTATAGGGCAGCCATATTGCAGAACTATGTCCATGCATAACCACACACTATACAAACACACCTAGAGCAACCTCATACCTACACACACCACATCACCATGCCCAGTTCTACTCATTACACTCCTCATCCACACACATGGTGTCAAATGTATGGCCGACCCTCGGCTTTTGGCAAACCAATAATACACCCTGTGCATATGATGATACTTGTACCACATCCCTGTCATCCATAACATCTATGAAGGAGCAGACTATTATGGTTCTGATGCACATGGTGGCTGTACTAAAGTATACCAAAGTACTGCAGTGTAACATGTTGTCAGGAGTAATGTTTAATGCATACATGTCAGGTAGTGTTGCCATCCAGCAATGATGCATTAAAGCTGTTAGTAACACTGGTTGATTGTGGTCTCCATAATGTTATCCATTTGTGTTGTAGGTGTGCATGTGTCAGCAGGATGATGGTCTGCAGTCATATTCTACAAGGGGTATGGCACTGTGGTGACACCATGGCTGTGACATATCTGGGGTACAGTTGAACACATGTCACAGGTTTGTATAACAGTTATTGCCTGTGCCACATGGACACATGACCCACTGGGACATGTATAATCTGCAACCTGATGTAGACCCATCCACATACATGCACACTCTTACTTGGCAACACTGAGACTAGACCCCTACTGAGGTCTGTAGTGCTACTGAACTGTGTGGCGTTCATTGCACATAACACACAGAGTTTAGGGTGAGATGTGTTCCAGGTTACATGTTACATGCAGAACATTCCCAGACATGTACAGTATGCTAATGGGGGATGTAATGGTTGTACATGGACAATACATAGTGTGACATACCATCATATGCACATTAACAGACACATAACAGGCAAACACATATCCAAGAGACCTGGGCCTATCGATGCTAGCTAACTTGTCCATGTGTCCAATGTGTTACAGGTAGGCTGCACACAGTGCATGCATAACTGGGCTGGATTGTGGTATCAGTTACCTGTATGGTTGATGGTGACAGTGGTCACCATAAAGTGGTACATGGGACATATACCGGGTGTACCATGGTGTAATGACAGTGTACACAGCACCCACATCCCCCAGTGGATATTGTACCCCCTGGAACCCATGATGACACTCTGACATACCCACCCTCACACATTGCCCACAACTGTGATAAAACTCATTGTATATCCCAACAGTGGTACTACAGGGATATGCATCTAATGCGCATGCCAAAGGCATAGTAGGATGTTGCATTGTCATGCCTCATTTATGGGCAGCAAAAACACTATCTGTACTACTGTGTGGCAACGCGTATTGTAATAGGAGTATGTGGCCTTGGAATGCTGTACGCTACAGATATACAAACATACACACATACACACACTTGCCAGAACTCAATGGGTATCCCATGCCTATCGACCCATTTGTACAACACTGTTGTGCTGGTACTGCAAGGCTCGTGTAGCCGGTAGGGAGAGGAGCATAACAGGGTACATGTAATGTCCAATACATCAGCAGCCACAACTAACTATGGCAATGGGTGTTGCGGTGGTTTTGAAGGCCCTCATGGAATTCCTAACTACAGGTGTGCTAACACACAGACACTGCTGTCCTCAGTAATGCACATGTACACGTGTCAGTACTGGGCTGCATCGCTGGAGGTGGTCATAGCTGTGTACCTGGCTATTGTCCATGGAGAGATGGGTTGTGAAGGGGATGTGTGTACAGTGGTATCATGCTACCTGCCATGTGCCACCAGGCACTCTATCAACAGACACCACTTTTTTTGACCCTCAGTGTGAGAGTGCCATGCATCAGCCAATACTCTAGGTGCCTCCTGCATATGGCTACTGAGGTGATCCAGTTGACATGTATGCAACATGTATTACAACACATGGTTAGTATCTGTGATGGAGACCTGTACCCAAGCATGTTTTGTTGATTGTGGTAGTGTACTGGAGGTACCTGTGGCATGTGGTGCATACATGGTGTTATCTCCTATATGTGCCAGTCATTACACAGCTGGGCAGACATGTCAGTGTCGATCAAGCATAGGTCGCCTGTACATATCCCAGCTGGATACCTGCCATCTGCACATCTGTACAGGGACTGACAGTCATCAGCTTGGCAAGTAGCTATGCAATAGGATGTATGTGTTGACAGACATTTAACAACAATATGTATGCCATAACTACATGTTGGAAGCCCTCACTAACATGTGCTATACAGACGGTAGTCTACAGTTACGTTCCACATGTCGGATCATTATCCAGTATGGGGTATATACTGTGACACAGCTCATACAACAGGAACACAACAGGGAGGCCTCTGAGTCCAACTATGCCTGCAGGTGTGCTTGTTGTCAGTACTACATTTAGGACTCTACTCTTGCCTGGGAACACACTATGAACAGTAGTACTCCCATGATACACTACATGCCAGTGTGCCAGCATGTACCCTGGGTTACTACCCCTGTATGTAACACATTCACATAGATAACAGTGCTGTACAAGTTTCATATACTTGTGTGTCCCAGACATGACACTCACACCCCTTGCTACTGTAATGACAGCACACAGACACATATATTGCACATGGCATTACATACACTTATTACAGATGTCATTACCCTGCTATGTTATCAGACTGGGTGGTGAGAACTGGTTACCAGGGCTAAGCCATGCTTAACAAGTGTGAACATTGCTCTAATATAACAGCTAAGCAGATTTGTGCACTGGTAAGCAAAGCCTGCATGTTGTAAGTGCCCAAACATTTAACCGTACGTTAGCACCACTTAGTGTCAAGCAAACCCACATAAACTCACTTAAAGCTGCTCAAAACTGCCTTAACCACTGTGTATCCAACAACCCTTGTTCTGCCCAGCAAGAAAATAAACAACCGTTGCAGATCTTGAACCCAGGACACTGTACACTATAGTCACAACAGTTAACCACTACACCATGATCACTGTGAAGACAGTCGTTTTTTCCAATATATCTGTCAATACACATATTGATTAGTATTGAACAATTGCTTTTACTTCAACAATTGTATAGTACTTGTTATTGATATTACTGTTGCATCACATATGTTGTTATATCATAATGTACATATCAGATACATATGGTGAGATACATCTGGGAAGGCATACACAACCGTGATGTTTACACATGACAGGAATTAGGATATTATACATATACATATGTTGATTTATGTCTACATGTGCATACACATGTACATTCATACATAAGTCTGTCTACACATCTGTATAGTGCATCATATATATGGCCATGTGTAGATCTTGTTGTGTGTGTGTGTGTGTGTGTGTGTGTGTGTGTGTGTGTGTGTGTGTGTGTGTGTGTGTGTGTGTGTGTATATATATATATATATATATATATATATATATATATATATATATATATACATATATATATATATATATACATATATATATATATATATATATATATATATATATATATATATATATATAGATAGATAGATAGATATATGTATATATAGATATATATGTATGCACATCCTATGTGTACATATATACCTATTTAAGTTGATATATATGTAGATATCTATAAATATATGTGCATACATATCTAGTCAGATATACCTATTACTGTTGATATATATGTAGATATCCATACGTATATGTGCATATGTATCTATATCTGTATACGTGTAGACATATATTGCTGTGTATATGTATATATTTGAGTGTGTGTGTGTGTGTGTGTGTGTGTGTGTGTGTGTGTGTATATATATATATATATATATATATATATATATATATATATATATATATATATATATATATATATATATATATATATACATATATATATATATACATATATATATATATATATATATATATATATATATATATATATATATATATTCCATCTATGTATGTCGATATGTATATGTGTATATATCTATATAGATATATGGATAAATATATATACATATATGTTCACCATATGTCCAGAACATTGAGTGGAGTCCTACCTTAGTCCCAATAGTCCCAACCTCTTAGTGCAAGGGGCTGTCATGTATCTATTGCAGGTATATATGTAGACTGTTGCTACTGTAATAGGGGTTGTCTTAACAGACATGTTATGTGTGAGAGGTCACATCTCCCTTTAACATGTGCGCCATTGGCTACTGACAGACATCCTAAGGACATCATAATACAGTATCACTGCTAGCACAGTAATGCTCCTGTGGACTACAGCAGACATATGACCAATACATGTGGACAGTCTGGCACTCTGTGGTCAGTCCAGAGGTGTATACATATCCCCTTACTCTGAGACATGTGGACCACACCTCCCAATGTGGATGTTAATAGCCATGTACATGGGTATATCACATAAATACTGGACTACATATGCCCGTACAGTTTATTCATGCACACACGCCAGTCTGTCCTGACACATAATACCTGGTGGTGCAGGGGTCACATGGCTACATACTAGTCCATAGTTAGTGACATACATCTGTACAGAATCCCACTGCATTGTCAGAAATACACAACAGTTATGGTGGCCTGGTAGCAGTATGTCTTGCAAATAACTGGACATAGCACACTGGGTAATTACACTAGGCTGCTAGGTATTCACAAAGACCTGTGCAAACTACAGGCAGACTGACACAACACTGGACTACATTTTCTATGGGGGAATACACATTTACCTGCGATTATAGCAGGCTCTACATGCATGTCACAGCACAGAGCATTAGACACCTGTGCGAAAGTGCATATCCACAACCAATGTAAACACAGCCACAGCCACATATGGTACAAAAGCTTTAAAGCTTAATGGGACAATCTATGGACTGTCTAATAAACACCATCCTCATATGTGCTACTCACACACTAACCCTACATACACTGGGTCATGGCACTGTGTGGTCTGATAGCTGTCTGTGATATGGGACACATGTGTGTCTGGCCCTACAGACATATGAGCCAATACGGTACCATACACTGGAGCAGCATGTAACATCAGATAGAACAGGACCGACAACAATGGCATCTACCACAGTCTGTGGACAGCCCGAGGTATGTATGTGCAATACACATACTGTTGACAATCACCCTAAGTACACAGACCCCAGTACTGTACACACAACCACAGAATGGACAAGCTATGTCCTCAGAAAAAATCCCTACTATACATAACATGTCTAGCAGTCTGGTATCTGACTGACTTGTTATCAGGTATGATGTCAATAAATAATGGTGTACAGGACATATGCATCTCTTACTGCATGACATATGTACAAAGTTTGACAGACTTGTGGCTGGAGCTACGAACACTGCCCCAGTATTGGCACATTGCTGTGATAACCTCATACATTTACTGTCGTAACAGGGTTTGTTGTGACATATGTCCTATGAGGGATATGAAGTCAGTAACTCTCAAGGCTGTCACCATGTACTGACTGCAATCCTCACACTATGCTTCTGCAGTTCTCAGTTAGGAGTTCTGTGAGTAACACAAGAAACAAAAGGCTCCACACACTGCCACTCTGCATATGACTCTACAGATGGGGGTTTCCTCAAAAACATAACACTGTCATGACAGGTATGAAAACATGTAGACCAGCCATATCCACATATACCCTGTTAAACCGACATTACTCCAAATGCAGAATAGCAACACTTACATTCTGTAGTCATGTCAGGCACATCCTCCTCCTGTGTGTTGGCCTGTTTCCACAGTGTATGTTTTTAGAGGTAAATCCCAAATCCATCTGGGGTGCTGTTTGCCAAATACCAGATATAGTTCCTGCTCACAGTGAATGAAAAGGCCCAACACCAACATGTTGTTCCTAGATATTGGAGTGTGTTTCCATGCAACTGGCTATGGGAATGTTACCACAGCTGTTCCACATGCAATCAGCTAGAGGAGGACTGCAATTCAGGTAGATGCCATCAGCTGATCATGAGCATCACTTACAAAACACAAACAGCTGCCTAAGCAAAGCAGGTGTAGTTTTCAACATCCACCTGAGTGGGATTGAGAGAGACAGAGACAAAGGAAGTCAGGGAGGGGAAGGGAGAGTAAAACCTAAGCATGTTTGTGTTACACACCTACCAGTACAGGGTTTCAAACCCCTGACTGACTATGTATTGCTATCACATGTCTATGCATTTATTGCATATGCCACATAGCTTACATGTTAAGGAGCTGTTCAAGCGTATATGTGATGGTGAGTGACATCTGCAACAGTGATATGGTAGGTGTAGTACACATGCCTGTCCACATGAACAGGTGTCAGCATCAACACAGCCACACTCACTCAGGGACTCACACACACTGACACACTTGGCAGGGTCAGGAATACACTTCCTAATTAGTTAGTTTGCCACAATACAGTAATGTGCAGGTATCACATGCACCACAGGTGTTATCCGAAGGTTATATGGGCAAAGGGTATGCGAAGGTGTCTGACATCAGACAGCATGCTTCAGTATGTCAATGGGAGTTGTAGTGAGTGTTAATGTGGTCAAAAGCATCATACACCACACACACAGACACAGGGTGCCAGTACTGACATGCATGGGCGCATTACTTCACGGATGTGTAGTGGTTGACTGTGCCAGAGGGCTATACAAGGCTAGGTGAAGGGTATACCTTGGCATCAGGCCACATGGCAATGATCTGCAGTGTGGCTCAGGGATGTAGTCTTGATTGGCTCACACAGGTGGGTATTGTATTCACTATCTAGTCACCTGGGTAACTATTGTGTGTGGCCATTGCTGTGCAATGCTTGCCATGTATGTGTTCTTTAGTCCATGACATGGATGATGTCTGGGATGTGCACATGGCCCACATGCATGTACAGTAGCATGTGGGACTGTACCTGGGTTGTCTGGCCCATGTTGTGTACACAAATTATCATCAGTGCCTCATGTGTCAGGAACTGGTAATGGACAGCAGGTTGACCCTGCACTTACATTGATAGCATGATACAGGTATTCCCTGGTGTGAGTGCCATCTGTCCATGCAGGGCATGTGTTTAAGGTATGGTATGTCCTTTGTGGGTCACATTTGATGGCACGACAGGCGTTGCAGTCATCCAGTGGGGAACATAGTGAAGAAGCACTGTCTGCATGTACATGCCTATTGTACTGATGGACAGGGGCCATGCCCTCTGTAGTCCACTGCAATCACACCATGGTTACTATATGTGGGCAATATGTAGGGTACTACCAACATAGTGGTTGTTGCCTAGGCTAGTGTGATTGTGTATGAGACATGGCTTGAGAGTGTTCTCTGAGTAATACAAGGGTTGCTAACTTTGTTCGCCAGGCCTTGATGTCACATGTAGGGGTATGGATTGGCATCCCAGCCTCTCAGCTATTTCACATCTGTTATCCTTGTAAGGTGGATATTGTGACACATAATCGCGCCACCATATAAGAAATTTGCAAAACCCGCTCCACAGTGAGTCCAGTTGCTACACACTCACAGCCACCTCCCCACAGGATACAAATGACAAACACAGACATACACACACTTGCTGTGTCTGGGATTAGAACTCTGACCTAACTAGTTTGTCATATTACAGCATTACGCAGTTATAGGATGCACCACGGAGATTACTGGAGTACTCCTTCCCCAAAGGTATATTCCACTGGGAATGACATCAGCAGGCTTGTCAAAGAAGGTCAGTGGAGGTTGTAGTGACTGCAAATGGCCTCAAAAGCATTGCACCCTACACAGACAAAGAAACACAGACACAAACATCCACACTTGCGATGTCTGGGAATAGGACCCCTACCAAACTACTATATCACACTACAGCATTATGCTGTTATAGGACACACCACAGATATTACTGGTGTACTACTTCCCCAAAGGTGTATTCCAAAGTGAATGACATCAGCAGGCTTGCCAAAGTAGGGCATTTAAATTGTAGGGAGTGTGACTAGCCTAAAATGCATTGCTCCCTCCACAGAGAAAATCACAGTTGCCATGTGTGGGATTAGAACTCCTACCTAACTAGTTTATTACACTACATCATTATATAGTTATAGGACACACCACAGAGATTATTGGGCTACCTCTTTCCCAAAGGTGCATTTCAAACTGAATGACATCAGCAGGCTTGCCAAAGTAGGGCATTTGAAATGGAGTGAGTGTGACTAGCCTAAAAAGCATTGCTCCTTACAAAGACAGAGACAAACACACATACACACACATACACACACACACACACACACACACACACACACACACACACACACACACACACACACAGTTGCCATGTCTGGGATTAGAACTCCTACCTAATTAGTTTATCACACTATAGCGTTACACAGTCATAGGATGCACCATGGAGATTACTGGGCTATTCTTACACACACACAAACACACACACAGTTGTCATGCCTGGGATTAGAAATCCTACCTATCTAGTTTATCACACTACAACATTACACAGTTATAGGACTCGACACAAAGAATACTTGGCAATTCCTTTCCCAAAGGTGTATTTCAAACTAAATGACATCAGCAGGCTTACCAAAGTAGGACATTTGAAATGTAGTGAGTGTGATTAGCCTAAAAAAGCATCGCTTCCTCCACAGACAGAGAGACACACAAACAGACAGTTGTCATGTCTGGGATTAGAACTCCTACCTAACTAATTTATCACACTATAGCAGTATGCAGTTATAGGATGCACCATGGGGCTACTCTTTTCCCAAAGGTGTATTTCAAACTGAATGACATCAGCAGCCTTAACAAAGTAGGATATTTGAATTGTAGTGTGTGTGATTAGCCGAAAAAGCATTGCTCCCTACACAGACAGTAACACACACACACACAGTTGCCATGTCTGGAATTAGAACTCCTACCTAACTAGTTTATCACACTACAGCATTACACAGTTATAGGATGCGCCACAGAGATTACTGGGCTATGCCTTTCCCAAAGGTGTCTTTCAAAGTGAATAACATCAGCAGGCTTGTCCCAGTAGGGCTATGGGGAGGGCAGTGTGTGTGTGTGCATGGGTCATAACCCATTCATCTTGAGGTAGACACACCACACTCAGGCGCACACAGGTTTATATTCTTCAGATACGTGTATACAACTGCTAGATGACTACTGTTTTGTACAGTCATGTTGTACAGCTAGCACTTGCACCACAGGGTCTTTAATGCTGAGGGATACCAGTGCCTAACTTCTACAGTGAGTGACATTTACACATCATGTGGTTGTAGCCATTTGGCTGTGTGCTGAGTGGGACAGGCCTCATGATGGAAGGATCTTTGTCACTGTCACTCTCTTCCAGACATCTATGTTTGTGTACATGTGGCATATTATAGTGTGTTGTCCTTGGATGTATGTGTGTATTCTTATATCAATGTGTGTGCAAACAGGACTGGTGCATACTGAGGAGTGTATGCACTGACATCTGCAACTGTCAGATATGTATGGTCCACTATTGTTGGCAGACATGGGCTTCATTTGTTTATGTGTGTGAACATGCCCAGTAAGCTATGTACACTTCTTGCATCTGACACACATATATGCATGTGGCATTCCAGTTATGCTGGATTGTGCAGGGACATCAGCTGTTTCCCAATACATTAATCCTATCACCTTTGTGATCTGCAAGTGTTCGGCCAAACAACATCAGTATTCCCTCCTACAAGCTCAAATAATGTGATGAATATTTGTATGTACAATTCCAAGGGTGTGTCCATTGCATGGTTACACATTATATACTGTATGTCTGGGGTACTTTTCACTGTGTACTGCTTGTATAACTAGCCCAACAGTCATGCCATGTCCATCTTTCAGATGGTGACACGTATTACCACCATACATTTACAAGGGTTTACTGCTATCATGTGTTATATGGGAGAGCATTCTCTTTGGCACTGCAATTGTGAGGACTTGGCCCTGTCATCGGCAGTAGTAGGCAATGGTCACCAGGTCAAACCTCAACATGCATACATATTGATGGCTTTCACACAATATGAAGCACACACCAACCTAACACACGCATACCTGCATATTGTAGAAATGCTACAATCTATCCTGCTACCTTGGCCACCTCAGGTCATCTGTGCTCCACTGGTATTATACCTACACATACATGTTACTTCATGTCTACATCAGATTGGAGGGGGGACTCACCTGGCAGTTACAACTTTTCTACATAGGATTGGGGGGGACACATGACTGTTACAATGTGTCTACATCAGATGATCTGACTGTTTCTACATTTCTACACAGGATTGGGGGGGGTCACACCTGACTGTTTCTACATTTTTACACAGGATTGGGGAGGGGGCACACCTGACTGTTTCTACATTTCTACACAGGATTGGGGGAGGGGCATACCTGACTGTTTCTACATTTTTACACAGGATTGGGGGGGGCACACCTGACTGTTTCTAAATTTCTACACAGGATTGGGGGAGGGGCACACCTGACTGTTTCTACATTTCTACACAGAATTGGGGGAAGGCACACACCTGACTGTTTCTACATTCCTACACAGGATTGGGGGGCACATCTGAAACTTGTACACATTTGCTATGACTATACTGGTATGTCAGATACTCCAGTTCATTCTGTATTCTAACCTATCATGCTGACTAGAGGCATATCAGTGTACTACAGCTCTTAGGTTTGATTGACCTACATATCAGTTTCTGACTTCCTACCCTTCAGTACTAACATCCCACTGCCTGATCTGCTGTTGTCAATCTGTGTAGGCCGGGGGGGGGTTACTCATAGCCATCATTCAGAGGCCTTAGCACAGCCTTTGTTTGGGTTTGTCTATACTTGTCCTGTTGGCTGAGACTGTTGTTGGGTATGTGAACCTCTCTGACTGGCATGTATATGTTATATGGACACACATGTGGCCCAGCACATTTCCTGCAGTGTGTTTTGTCACCATGTGTAGTGCTGGCTACTATGGTGACACCAGTATTTGTTACAGACCTCATGCTGCCACTATAGGTGTCTACTATCTGCTGGCATCCAATTCAGACACCCGATTCCCTTGCATGCTCACATCCATACCATAGATACAAGTAACAACACATACTACTCCTTTCGGCAGTTGGTAAGGAGAGTAACTTACCTTGTGGATGTGCCAATATTGAGGATGGTGCTGGAGGGCTACCTATGTTGGATGCACATAGTACACTCCATATACATGGCTGAGCAAAGGTAGTGTCATGTTTGGCATCCCTTTTAATGTATGTGCGAGTCAGAGAGAGATGTTATTCCTTGCGTCCCTCCTGTGTCGATGTATGTGCTATGCATTGCCTCTTTGCCAAGGCCAGCGCATACTGGGCATGCCTCCTTCTGTCTACTGGGGCAGGCTCAGGTTGTTCCTCCTCTGAGTCACTCTGTGCCTGTGCAGGCCTTGGCAATGGTGGGAGGCTGTGTGGCTCTGCCCCATACTGTTCCTGCTGCAGTTGTTTCTGCAGGCTCATATTGTATAGCATGGCACATATGATAACAAGTTAAGTACATGTAGCTGCAAGGCTCCACTGGATATGTCCAGGGACCAGAACCTTGACTTGAGCATCCCAAACAAATGCTCTATTATAGTTCTGGTCTGTGCATGTGCCTCATTATGGAGTTCTTGTTCGCGTGTGTGTGCATTTCTGATGGATGTCATCAGCAATGGCTCCAGTGCGTAACAAGCATCCCCCACTAGGTGACCGTAAGGGATGTCCCCACTGGCAAATCTCTGGTACAGGTGCATCAGATGCCAGATGTGGGAATTGTTGTAGCTTCCAGGGCAGCCAGCACACACATTCATTATTATGCCCTGGGCATCGCACACAACCTGGCAGTTGATGGAGGGGAAGCCCTTGTGGTTAATGTAGACCATACTCCAATCACCGGGTGGTGCTTTGATGCATATGTGCATGCAGTCTGTAGCACCCACTTCCTCAGGGTATTCTGCTATTTGCTGGAAGAGATGGATATTGCTGGCCAATGCCTCATGGGTATTAAGGAAATATACATGCTCACCAGCATGTGCTGACATGGCATCCAGGAACTGGTGGAGTACCCTGGATGCTGATGCCTGTGAGATCCCCATGATGTCCCCATTTGACCTGTGGAAGGTACCTGTAGCTAATATTCATAGTCCTCCTACAAATACCTTGGTATACACTGGCATAGGTTCCCCTCTGTTAGTTCTGTGTGTCACACGTGGCCGGCACAGCTCAACAGTTTGCTGTAGGAGGTCCCTGTCCACCCTATAGTGCTCCACTATCTCCAGCTCATGTAGCCCCTGGTAGGTTACCCTGGGTCTGTACAGTTTTCTCCGTCTCCTCACTATGGGTTGGTCAACAGCATTCTCATCCTCACCATCCTCAGCGTCTCCCAAATGTTGATGTATGATAGCTATTGCAGCCCCTATCATTTTGTTGTTTTTGTTTGTTAAAATCCCCCCAGTTGTATACACCGGTGGTGTAGAGTATGTGGGAAAAATCAGAGGAAAAGGTGTTTTCATAGTTTATAGTAGTGTTCTGGGCTGTGCTGGTCTGCTTCCTGTGTAATTGGCTGATTCTGATACATTTCACCTGCTAGCTATGCTAGTTCTCCTAGATTGATTTTGGTTAGACTGTTTATTTTATTTTTTTGTCCGATCCTGTTTGCTCGCCATTGCCCTATGCTTAAACAGCCAAAATCGGCAAAAAGAAAATAAAAGTTAAATTTTTTGCAACTGTTTTCCATGCCATTGGCCATGTATTTGGCCATTGGCATGCTTTCAAGATAATATCCACCCTTTATTTGGAGCTGTCATGGCTCCGTTTTGTAGTTTGCAGAAATGTACTCGGTTGCTAACCGAGTACATTTCTGCAGATTACACTAGTCCTGCATGGCCGGCTGACAACTTCCTGGATTGCAAATTCACCTCATTTGCATGGATTTCACCTGCAAATGGGGTAATTTGCATACAGGAGCTGAGTCCGTGCAGGAGCGCTCATGCACGTCCCTGCAGCTTATTCGTGGATCGCACAGCAGACATATTGCCTGCTGGAGCTCCTGCACTAGTCCTGCACACCGTCCAGGGCTTGCTGAATCCGGGGGTATTTCTTTTTATCCATCTATGTATAGCTAGCTAGATAGATAGAGCTATATAGATATAGACAGTCAGAGATATACATAAATGGGTTTATGTCACATGATTGAGATTTCTGAAACTAGAATTCTTATAGTCAAGAGAATATGTTTGACTTTCCAAAAACTTGAAGCATTTGTAGGGAGATTGCAGTACAGTGAGGAATCAGGTAATTTACCCTTTCTCTAATGTAGTGTGATCTCAGAGTTGGTATATATCATTTGCAAGGGGGTGAGGATGCAGGGGGGCTGCAAAAATATAGATTTTTGTTGTTTTGTTTCATTTAAGTATTTGGAAAGTTGCACATATGGTCTTCACTATATGAAGTTTGAGTTTCTGAAAACTCAGTCTTCTGACATAAACCAATGAAGCTAGATAGATTTATGTCCAGCATTAGGCTTATGCAGTTTAGTTCTGCATCTGCCTATCTGCTTGGTTGCAGTAAGAGCATCTGCCGAATTGCTTGTTGCAAAAAGAAAGAAACTATTCAAATGCATTTGAACTTCTTAAGGAAAATGGAAAAACCCTCTGCAGGATTTGCAAAACCTCCATGTAAGAGTTAGCAAGTCTTACACGGAGGCTGCAGTTAAACGGTGTGATGTCAGCATGCCATGCATATTCATGAGGGCATGCTGGATCACACCCTAGGCTAACACGGTCCATGTAGGAAAGTAGGGGGCGTGTCTGCATGGCGAGTCCTGCAAAGGGACACGCCCCCAGAAGAGTCACAGTCCCGAAAGGAAACTCCCACAAGCGAGTCCACGGAAATGTCAAGAAACACAACAGCACACATGCCCCCACAGACTATAAACCCAACTGTAATGTAAAACATAAAAATCAACAGTTTAATATTTTTTTTTATAATTCCAAAAATGTTTGCCCGTAATTGCGCTCGTTTGCACGGGTGTGCCCTTCGCTCAGCCACAGTTAGCACTCATTGGAAAAGCATATAAGATCTAAATATGTAAATTAAGCCAAGCAGCAATAGCGTAGCGGTAGAGACGTCGGCCAAAGAGGAGGTAGTCACAGTTCGAGCCCCAACAACATAATTTTCTATTTTTAGTGAAATAAGCACAAAACAATCCCCTGACATATATGTATATATATATATATATATATATATATATATATATATATATATATATATATATATATATATATATATATAACTATAATTTAAGTAAAATGTAATGAAATGGGCCATGTATTTTTGAAGAAATTTGACACAATAAAAAAAAAATTTTATAAGTGCCCATAGCTGAGCAGCGCTCTAACAAGCTGAGTATGACTGCCCGCAGGTGAGCAGTGGTTTAACAAGTGTAATATGAGTGCCCAGAGTTGAGCAGTGCTTTAACACACTGAAACTGTGTGCCCGTAGTTGTGCAACATTTCTCATAGTGTAATATGCATGATCATAGCCAAATAATGTGTTAACCAGCGTAACCCGTTTTTTCGCGGAGCTGCACAGCGCGCCAACTGGCTTACCGGCGGACAACATTGAGCAACCTGCATCAAAGCTGCCTTTACACAGACACATCACCTAGCCTGTCTAGACAGTAGTAAAATAAAAAAAAAGCAATGCCCAGGCTCGAACCCAGGATACTGTGCATCACAGTCAAAGTACTGAACCACTAAGCCATGACAACTGTACTGAAAAATGCAGTATTAGCATATATATAGGAATGAATGGAAATAGAAGCATGACAAAGCAGGTTTGTTTAAGCTGATGCATTTCCAAAATGGCCAATCACAGATAAGTGTGGGAAAAACGGCATATATAAGCCCCATAGGTGGGAATACACAGCATAACTGATTGTGGAACCTATTTGCAGTCAGGATGGCAGGTGTAGGAGAGGGCAGTCACTTCCGAGCACAGAGGTGGGGTGTTGAGGAATCCAAATATATGGTTTGGCTCCTAGTCCACGATCATGAGGCTCAACTCATGCAGGGCCAGGTTCTGTGGGGAGCGTACAAGGCAGAGGCATGGAACCGGTTGGCACATGATCTCACCAGTGCCACAGGCATACCAAGGACTGGTGAACAGGTCCGTCACCACCATGCAGACCTGAAGAGACGAAAGCAGGACCAACTGAACCATTGGATCCAGGAGGCCCGGCAAATGCCCAACACCCCACTACTAAGTATCCATGTAATTACGTATGTAAGAAATTATCCTAGCTGATATTATGAAGATGTATGTTCCAATATTACTTCATTTATATTACAGCTGCAAGTGTGCGTTCCACGAATTGGTGAGCCTATGGTGATAGGCTGGAGCGGTTGTGCCACAGGGCAGGTTAGTAATTATTTTTTGGTAATTGTTATACAATATAAATGAGACAGTTTGTAAAAGAGTTCAGTGTAGTTACATATTAATAAAGTTCAAATAACACTAGAAGAAAGATTCTGCTAGTACTGTATGACTAGATAAGTGATACAGCCTGTAATCCAGAAATAGAAATTAAACAAGTCTGAAATAGAGATTTTCCACCTATATTGTAATATCAGATAACCTGCTGCAGTCTGAATATTAGTGGTAAACAAGCTAAAGACAATAGACATGTGTCAAATACATCCCCTTTTAAAATCTGCCATATGAAACAAGTGAGTCTGTTGGAAAGGATTGTTGTAACCAAGTATGACATGTTAATAATGCCTAGAATTAAGTACCATCTTAAATTGTAAAAATAAAACAAGTGAGAGTGTGAGAAAGAGGTATGAATCAACCAAGAAAGCTGTTATAACTTCTGAATAAAGTATACTGCAGTCAGTACATAATGAAATGAATAAGACAGCCAGAACCAAACAGTGAAATGTTTGTAATAAAGTACTGAAGCTGGAATGTGTCTGTCCCACAATTTGGATATGTTGCTGTACCCTTGCAATATGGAGATAGTATGGTTGTATGAAATAATTAACATCCACAGTTGTCTAGAGCCATATAAATCAAATGTAGCAGGATGCTGTACCTGAACACAGCCAGATATGAACGTGTATGAATAAAAATGCAATGTATATTAATGTAGCAGTAACAGTCCCATCACCAACATTCCTAAGGTTACATATAGGAAACTGTACTAAGACCTGTAGGGTATATATATCTGCAGCTACTAGAGATGTACAGCATATGTATAGGTAGTTGAAGTTGTTAATGAAATATTTCTTCACCCTACCCTATATTCACAAATAATGCCATTCCACAACAAACTAGGTATGTGTATTCACCATTAATTCCTATGGATATTTGTCCTGTTGGTTCAAACATATTTGCACGTACGTTGATGCATGTGCCCTGTTCACATATCCAAAACTGATGGCCTGTTGCCATCAATCAACCCTGCATGCTGTTGGATTGTGTACTGTTGTTTAAAATATGCATGTGTTATGCTTGCTGTTCAATGTTTGGAATTCATGGGTGTTTGGTTAATGGGAATACTGATGCATGCTGTTACAACTAATTTTGAATGGTATTGTTTGTTACTAACCCAAAATGTCATAAAATATTGCTAAACATAGGAAAACAGGGAAGGCGGGTTCCAGCGGACCCACCTCTCCCACCTCAGCTGGCGAGTGCACCTGGCACTAGTGCCCAGGCCGGAACCTCCTCCGGTGGCCCTGTGCCACTTTCAGGTGGAAGCACTGCAGGGGATGGGGCTTGTCCCCCCTCTGCAAGCGTGGCCGGAGGAGACGGTCCACTCACCCTCCAAAGTGTGCGGTCTGTGGTGCGTAGCAAGATCAGGCATTCTGTGCTTGAACCCCTACGCCAGCTTGAGGCATGGGTGGCGCAACTCACGGGTGTGCCTGCTGCCCATCCTACACAGCCCCCAGCACAGCCCCATCCTGGGCAGTGAAGGCGCAGTGGCAACTGCCCATGGGTGGGGATCTCAGTTCCAATGTTGCCATCTGTGGGCTTATGGGCTCACGATATCCAAACATCCGTCCCCGTCAATTGTGTTTCCCCCCACATGTGTCATACTCCACCCCTGTATGCGTCTTGTTTGTCTTGTCTGTTAACCTCCCCTATCTACCTCCCCAAATATACCTACTTCCTGTACCTCACATTCCACTCCCACCTGAAAAAAAAATACAAAAAAGGGCACTCTGTTCCCGCAAAAAAATTACACCCCATACATAGCTGCCCATTTTGCAGACATGTCTGCTGGACATGCGAACTGGTAATTACAATTGGCTGTACAACATATTTTGTTGTCCTCACCCCTCTCTCAGGGTGGAAAGTTTCAAATTTCACACCAAATTACACACATATGCACAGCTGTTGCTGATAAAGAAATGGGCAGCTATGGGCCTTTTCTACATCCTTCCTGCAAATCCCAAGCTTGTTTTCCTACTGTCCTACCCTCTTTGTGCCCCCTTTTTCACCACTTTCCTATCTCCCCATTTTCTTTTCTTTCAAAGAAATTAGCTGGTGTCTTGAGTAAGTACTTTTAAGCAGTAGTAAGTGGGTGTGCGCTTGTGTGCGCTTAGCTAAGCGTGTGCGAAGCTAAGTGACAGTGCGCATGCGTGAGCTCTGCGCAAACCAGCGCTAACCCGCTTACAACTGCTTAAAAGTGCCTTAGTCACTCTGAATGACAAGGCCTGTAGTCTGCTCAGTAGCAAAATAAAATTCCTCTGTCAGTCTCGAACCCAGGACCTTGGAAACACTAGTCTGCATGACTTAGCACTAAGCCATGACTGATATACAAGAACTTTGTGCTGAAAGCAATATATCATGAAATAGTAGGACTGAATGTAAAGGGAATATAGGAAGGCTATTACACAAAGCTTTTCTTGTATCTTTACTGGCAATTCTTGTGGATTTGCATTACATTAGTGTGAGAAGAGAAACGGCCATGCTAGTAGGTAGCTAGTAGGTAATAATGTGACAGTAGCACCTTGCAAACCACACACACTATCAGAGCAAGATAAACACTGCCATATTTGAATAGGTAAGAGGCCAGACCTCGCAACTGTGACTGATTTATAGGGATGTTCCTGATTTGAAAACAAATGTTAACTGTGCCCCACTAACTCCCTGTGAAATGTACTAACAGTAGGCAGAAAGGTGTGGAATCCCACATAATGGTAACTGTCAATTACTTAAAGTATGCACTACTTGCATGTCAGAAATGGTGTAGTAATACATATGCTCAAAATACCCCACAGTCACAACTGCAGAATATCTGAAATATATCACGGGTATATCCCACTGATATGTACCATCCCCTGAGGCTGATAAAAGATATACCTGAGAGTATCTGAGGCCTGCAAGTGTCACAAACTCACAGGCATATCATTCTGTCTGCTGTCACTCACTCTGTGAATAGCTGTAGAATTGCTTCCACAAGCACACCCTCATGTAGGAGTACAACCCAGAAATATCAAAGGATGTAGCCAACTAATAAAATAAGGACAGTATAGCAGTTTACAAGTGCTGCATGTGCCTGCTATCCATAACTGTTAGTACAAAGTACAAGGCCTCACTACTGCTCAGCAGCAAAATAAAATACCCTTGTAGGTGTCAAGCCCCACACCTTGGCCAGACCAGACTGCATGCAGTACCACCAAACCACACCAAACATATAAGGAATTGCTGCTGAAAGAAATATAGCAAGCATTACAAGGAGTGAATGCAAATGGAAAATACAAAAGCCATAGCAACACATTCCAGTAAAGACACCTAGCAGTCCTTCAAGGAGTGAATGTAAAGGTTAAATAGTGAAGCCATAGCAACATATTGCAAGAGCCACTGTTGTATACCAGTTAATCCACAAGTCCCACAGGAAAGCACATACTCCCATTTAAACAGTATTAGTATTATTAGGTGTCAGTTAACATGCACACTGAGAAGAATGAACTGGAGGAAGCAATAGTCAGGTTTCAGTACAACATGCATTTCAGTGCCTACAACACAGCCTTAAATATGAGAGACATACCAACCTTTACACTCACAGAACAGTGTCCACAGCATACCAGCATGGTCCCCATCTTGAAAATCTGAAAGGGCTATGCCTACCTAACCTAACATTTTATAGCACTGTCCTGAAATCACAGTGAGAACTGCAATTACCACACAGCAGGCTGCATGCAATTAGTAAATGCTGGCTAACAATTGGTGCAGAGGCCATCACATGCACATGTGCAGATACCTACAAAAGCAGCCTGTACTCCCAGTCCACACATGCAATAGTTTCATTGCAACAACCGGAGGGAGAGACAGAGAGAGAGAGAGAGAGAGAGACAGAGACACAGAGAGAGACACCAATCACAGTGAAAACTGCAATTACCACACAGCAGGCTGCATGCAATTAGTAAATGCTGGCTAACAACTGGTGCAGAGGCCATCACATGCACATGTGCAGATAACTACAAAAGCAGCCTGTACTCCCAGTCCACACATGCAATAGTTTCATTGCAACAACTGGAGGGAGAGACAGAGAGAGAGAGAGAGAGAGAGAGAGACACAGAGACACAGAGAGAGACACCAAAAAAATAAAATAAAAATCATCAAGCTAACCATCAGCAGGAAGCAAGCTATCAAACAGCAGTGAGAAAAACAAAATGTAGGTACAAACTACATAATAATCTAATCTACATGCTGTGACTCCATATGTGTATTAGCAATGTATATATATATATATATATATATATATATATATATATATATATATGGAGAATGTGCATAGGGCAGGGGACATACTGCAACTGTTAGTGAAGGCTGGACATACATATGTATTTGAAGGTTGCTATGTGCACATATCAGTATAGGTTGTAGTGCAACGTACAATGTAGGTTGTACAGTAATGGATGTTTAGCAGTATGTTAGTGTGTGTATTCGTATGTGTAAATAAAAAAAAAAATAATATATATATATATATATATATATATATATATATATATGTATATGTATATTTATATATGTATGTATATATATATATATATATATATATATATATATATATATATATATATATAATATGCATATATGTGTACATAGATAGAGAGGGATGTATAAATAGATAGACATATATAGATAGATAGATAGAATATGTATATACATATATATGTAATAGACACATACATATATAGATGTATATATAGATACATACACATATACAGACAGATGTGAATGTCTAGAGATATCTATGTATATCAATATCTCTCTCTCTATCTCTCTCTCTATATATATATATATATATATATATATATATATATATATATATATATATATATACTGAGAGAGGCACATGCGTGCAGATGTATTGCAACAGGTGCCTGGTGACAAAGACAAAGGCATGGACTGAACACCAGTGTGGATACTGGAGTACCATACTCCATTCCAAAACACTTTCACCACTAACCACCACATAGGTGGTTGCCTGCCTACTATTGGATGTGTCAGAAGGGAACATGGGAAACAAGTGTACAATAGCCTCCCCTTTGATATTCACAGTGGCACACTAGTCTTGTAATCCCTGTACATGGTACGTGTCAGCACAAATGGTGTGTCAGCTAGGGAAATGTAGGTCACTGTACCCCTCTACACCTCACAATGTCCTACATGGTATGTACCTCCCATGGCAACTACAGAAAGGGAGAAGGACACAGTCATACCTAACAAACAGTGATAATGCCCTCAAACACATTACCTATGCAGAGTGACTGACAAAACCACAGATAGAGTGCCTTTCATACTACCTACACAGAGGTTACCACTGCTGGATATACATAGTTAAGTCACACCCATAACAGTTGTCCAACAACCATGGTAACACCTCATAATATCCCCAGCCTAAATGACCTATGTCTGTCATCCTTGGCACCGCAGTAAAGAGCACATGGTGGAGGTACAGGTTCCTACCCACAAATAAGCCATACCCTGGAGTAAACCACCCAGCATTAAGAAGCAAGGCTCCTCATTAGTAGATGTCAGACATACCCCTGTTGAATGTTATTTTATTTTATTTTATTTATTTTATTTTACATTTGTTGACCGGGCTAGTGCAGCTGGATCAATGTCCATTTTCAGTGGAGGCCTGGGGAGAAAAGCTCCAAAGATTAAAGCAAGATAATAAAAATAAACATAAACAATAAACACTTATGATAAAGGCAATGAGCAAAAATACAGAGATTTTAGTACAGGTAATACAAATCTAAAAAGAAAACAAATAAAAACCAACTAAGTAATAAGTAAGGCATTAACTACTTTCAGTACAGAATATGGAAGAATGAAAGTATTATGTAGTTCAATATGTAATACATAATTGTAAAAGATAAAAAATTATTATTATTTTTTTTTTTTACATATACGAGAACAGTAGTAACTATAGAGGCATTAAGTCATTTGTAGTCAGAGAGAATATTATAGTGGTGAATAAAGAATTATGATAGGAGAAAGATGAAAGTAGGTTAGTCAGGATTGGTACAAGAGCAGAGCCAGAATTTGTTCAGATGTAATAGAAGTTGTTTCTTAAAGAGTGGAAGAGTGGCTAGAGAGGAGATGTGTGAGGGAAGGTTATTTCATATTTTGCCAACTGAGTTGGAGAAAAGGCAGTTACCTGCAGAATTTGTAATTCTAGTAGTGTTAACTTGTAGCTTTTCAGAAGAACGTAGTTGTTTCAGGTTATTATAGGGAGTCAAGAGGTTGCTAAGAGCTGGTGTTTTTGATGGTTGATATAGAATTTTGTGTGCTATTAAGAGATGTTGATAGATAAGCTTGTTAGGAAGTTCCAACCAGTGTAATTGTTTTAAGTTTAGACAGTGGTGAGTTCTAGACAGAGATGCTGTGGCAAATCGAGCAATATTATGGTAAGATGTAGTCAGTCTCCTGAGGTTACTTTTAGAGAGATTAGTGTAAATAGAGGAAGCATACAGAAGGGTAGAGATAAGATGTGATTGGGCTAAGGTGGTCCGTGCTTCAGGTGTAAGGAAGGGTTTGATTCTATACAGCGAACCAATCTTTTTATTAACTGCTTTTATTGTGTTATTGATGTGATAATCATAGTTAAGATTATTATCAATAGTAACACCAAGCAGTTTTGTTGTAGAGTCGGGAGAAATGTGGGAATTATCACTTGCAGTAATAGTGAAGTAATAGTGAAGTTTAGTTGAGTAGATTTGTGGGTAGGTAAAAATTGTAATAGTTTAGTTTTCTTGGGGTTAAGGAGAAGACATCTTTTTGAGAACCACTGTTCAACGGTTGAGAAGGTTGTTTGTGTGAGAGACTGGAGTTCTATTTGAGAGGAAGCAGTACAAATGATGGTAGAATCATCTGCATATTGTATACAGGTAGTTTTTTGGATAGATGAGTGGAGATCATTAATAAAGATAGAAAATAAAATTGGGCCTAGTATAGATCCTTGAGGTACTCCTAAAGAGATAGGAAGTAGAGCAGATAGTGAATTTTTCCAGAGTACTGCTTGTTGACGGTTTTTCAAGATAGGATGAAAACCAGGTTAAGGAAGAGTAATCCAAGGCAAGGGATTTAAGTATGTGTAAAATAAGTGTATGGTTTACCATATCAAAGGCTTTTGATAGGTCTAGGAAAAGAGAAGAGGTTAGTTTGTTGTTGTTATGGTTACAGTTGATAGTGTTGGTAAAAGAGAGTAATGCAGTGGTGGTACTATGTGAAGGTCTGAATCCATGTTGAGTGTTAGCTAGTAGGTTGTTATGGAGGAGATGGTTAAGTAGTTGTTTGTGTATACATTTTTCCATGATTTTAGCTAGAGGAGATAATAGTGCTATTGGGCGAAAGTTAGAGTGGTCAGTAGATTTACCTCCTTTGTGTAAGGGTATGATGTATGATATCTTCCAGATTGCAGGGAAAGTACTTTCTTTTATGGATCTGTTTAGTAGGATAGAGACAGGGTAGGCAATAGCTTTAGCTGCTACTTGCAGGAATTCAGCAGGAAGCTTATCTGTTGAAGGGGTATTGGGTTTAAGTTTTTGTAAAAGAGATTGTATATAGGAGGTAGATATAGGTTGTAGTTGAAGGGGAGGAAGAGAGTCATTGAAGCTACGTAGGAGTAGTTGAGAAGTGTCAGGAGATAGGTGGTTAGCTAGACTTTGTATGGAAGTAGTGAAGAAAGTATTGAAGTTATTGGCTATTAAAGTGGGATCATCAGGGTCAGAATCCTGAGGGTTGGGTGTAACTATTTTGCCTGGGGTTAGTAGATTGTTAATACTGGACCAGAACTTTTTTGGTTCTTTTCTGGTGGATTGCTGAAGTTCAAAGTAATAATTCTTTTTATCTGAAAGGATGGCTTTTTTGGTACTGTTTCTGAGCTCTCTAAAGGTTTGATGATCTGTTGGGTTTTAGAGGAACGCCATTTATTCCAAGATTTATTTCTGAGGATGATTTTATGCTTAGTATTAGAGGTTAGCCAGGGTGCTGTTTTAGTTTTTGTTCTAATGGTGCGACTTGGGGCATGTTGATTTAGGATTGAAAGGAATGTTGAATTAAAGTGTTCAACTGCCTTGTTAAGTGTGAGATGTTTTAGAGGGGTCCAATTGTATTGTGAAAGTTCTGTTTGAAACTGTTCGGGATTAAATTGTTTTTTGGAGTGTAGTGTTCTGAAAGTGGTAGGTAAGGTTAGGTTAGTTTTAGCTCTAATGACGTAGGTGAGGGAGTGATCACTAAGGTCATCAGGAAGGATGCCAGTTTGGTAGGTTTGCAGGGGGGAGTTAGTAAGGATCCAGTCTAAGGTGGTTTCTTTTTTGCTTGTTTTATTGATTCTAGTGGGACTATTAATGAGTTGTTTGAAACCATAAAGGTTTATATGGGAAGTAGGGATAATATTGTTACAGGATTTCCAATCTATGTTAAAGTCCCCAAGGAATAGTGTTTCTTGAGGGAGTTTATTAGAGAGTTGGTCAAGAATATGTTCTAAGGTGGAGATATTATTTCCAGGGGGGAGATATGCACAAATGACGTTTATTGCTTTAGTATCGTTGACTTGTATTTTGGAGCAAATTACTTCGGCATTGTTGTTTTGGGTAAGGGTAAGGTCTAGAGGAGTAAGCTTTAGGTTTGTTTTATATAGAATTGCTACTCCCCCTCCCTTTCTGGTGGTGCAGATAGGTAATATGCCATATGAGTCACCCTGTGTAACTGTTTGACAGGAGCAAGTACAATCACATTACATGTGTCCCAAGGGGCAGGGTAGCATAACAGTATGCTGCTGTAGGCTCAGGGCCAATAGCATACTACCTACCTATGACACAATGCACACAAACATGTACTCATTGCAATACCAACTATGTGAAGTGGAATGAGTGTGCCACTGACTGTGTGCAAGGTCTGTAATGGTGTGATTGCTCAGCATGACTTTGTGTCTGTCATGGTAGTGTGTGTCCTTGGTGTGAGGCCAGAGAAAGATGTGTCAGGTATTGGGATACAAACATACTACATTGCCATATGTTGTGCTGTGGTTCCCTGTATGTGACTGTGGTGTAGGTAGGGGTATGGCCAGAAAGACTAGGGTGCATTACCATTGAAATTTTAACTGTGCATTGCATGCATTGCATGGGTTGACAATGTTCCCCATCCATTACCTTGATACAAACCCCCAGTGTGAGGTTGTGCATTGGACCTCAAACAGTGTTCCGACTGCTGGTGTATACTAGTTTGTTGTATGGAGTGTGCCATGCACTGTCACACAGTTGTTGGCTGAGCACTGATATGTGGTAATTTACATGTGTATCCCCTGATAGACAGACAGATGCTATATATGGCAGTTCAGTGATATCAGTACAGTAGAGTATTATGTGTGCCATATTACTTGTTCACATATTTTTCTTTTCCTTCCAGGGCGATGGTGCACCAGCGCAACCCCTCGTACTTGGCTGCAAAGGAAGAGGAGATACACCAGAGCCTGGTGAGGGATTTTGCCACAGTCTTTTTCCGCACCAGCCAGAACCAGCAGGAGAGGGCTGCACTGTGGCAAGACCTTGTCCGTCAGGTAAATGACATAGGCATGCATAACCGGACATATGAGCAGGTACGCCATCACTGCAGTGATTTAATTAGAAATGTCCATCAGCATGCGTCTGATATCCACAGGCAACAGCTTGCCAAATGTGGTGGGGCAGCTATACACCCCCCTCACCAGACTGGAGGGGCTCCTCCTAAGTGTTGTGGCTCCAGCCCAACAACAACAACATCCGCAGACATGTGTAATGATGGCGGCTGGAGCCACCCAGCATGTGGACATGGAGCGTGCAGGTAACATGCCATATCTATAGTTGACTGTTCTCTACACTGGTAGTTTATGCATGTGTGAGATGTGTACTGTGTTTGTAGCTGTTATCCTGGAAATGATTGTGCAATATTGATATTCTCAATATCAGCAGTAGACCTGTGAAAGCCAACTGTTGTACTACTGAACTGTATCATACTCACAGTATCAATGGCACAGTTGTGCCCACTGACAATAAATGTCTTATTTGTGCAGGTCCCTCTGGTGTAACAGCAAGGCAACCAATCCATGCTGGTGAGTGTGTAATAACAATACGTTTAATACTAATGATAATAATAGTAATAATACCCTCAGACATTATTGCTATGTGTTGGATTGCAGGTGTGTTTGTGTCTGTGTGTTTGTATCTCATGTACTGAGGAGTGGGCATGTGCCCATGTGTGCATGTGTGCATGTGTGCATGTGCCCATGTGTGCATGTGTGCATGTGCTCATGTGATCATGTGCCCATGTGTGCATGTGTGCATGTGCCCATGTGTGCATGTGTCCATGTGTGTATGTGCCCATGTGTGCATGTGTGCATGTGCTCATGTGTGCAGGTGTGCATGTGTGCATGTACGCATGTGTGCATGTGCCCGTGTGCATCTGTGGTAACATTGTGTACACATTGTAAACTGTGTTTCCTGTCTTCCTCTCACAGGTTCTGGTGTTGCTCTTGTGGTGTGCAGCAGGGAACCTGAATCCACTGCTGGGGATAGTGATAATGATGATACATGTGTAATGGCACAGGGAGGTGTGACAGGGTCTGTTGTTGGTCAGCCAATCGACAGTACACAGCAGTCAACCCCATCAATGTGCACAGTCATCCTGCCAATACATCCATTGTCACCAATGTCCTTAGGTGAGGGACAGCATACAGTGGGCATTGACCAGGGTAATGTGGTATCAATGGCACATGCATCCCCTCACAGCAGCCATGGCCAGAGTCCTGACATGGTACCACACAGGCAGATGTCCAGGGGTTCTCGTGGGAGCATCCGTGGTCATACTGCCCCTGTCAGACGTGCCCACAGAGGTCTTTCACCCTCAGCTATGTTCCAAGCTGTAATGCAGGCACAGGCACGTATGGAACGGTACACCAGACAGGGTCTGAGAGAGCTTAGACCACATCACACTGCTATGAATGACACTATGTGTGATGTTGCGGCTGCCATCTGTAATTGCACCGAGGTCATTGACAGACGTTGGGGGGACACATTTGATCTGTTCCACAACTACATGTCCATGAGCCAGGACAATGCAGGATGGTTGAGGCGTCGATGTGGACGTATGCCAGCAACATCAGCAGCTGGTAGTCGTCGCAGATGACAATAAACCCGCAGCCACTCCCATAGTGCCAGTACCAGCCCCAGCAATGCTGGGGCTGTGCTGTCATCAGACCACCCTAGTAGACCACGTGCACGTGGCTCTGGACAGTCCCAGCAGGGACATGTGTCCAGTCATCAACCAACTGCTTCTGATGACAGTACCCAGTCTGGCTTAGTACCTGATACTGTCTGTAGCACTCCTGCCAGGCACAGGTACCATGTCCATGGCCAGAGACAGTGATCTGTATGACCTGGCAGGTACAGTCTGTAGCTGTCCACAAACACCCATATATGGCAGCCACGAGGTGGAACTGTGTGCATACATACACACATGCATAATGCTAACACCTAGGGCTAACACATACACGCACACACCACATCAACATTGCCCCATCTTGTACTGTTGTCCCTCACTAACACACACACACACACATACATGTCGATTGGTTGTATCAATGGCAGACTCAGGCATACCAAGTACACATCCTGTGCATATAATGAAACTGTGCCACCTCCTGCAATCTGTAACATTGATGCAGGAACAGGTTAACATGGTGCTGATGCACAGGGTGACTACATAGAAGTGTAGTAATATTATCATGTTGTCAACAGTACAGTGTAATGATATCATTGTGGGTATATCCCAGCATGCCTGATGCATTAACAGTATGATTGTCATTGTATTGTTTGGTACACTACTATTAATTACCATAGTGTAATGTCTGCACATCTTTGCATTCTGGTGGTAAGGCTGAAAACAGAAGGCCACCTACATAGGTAGCACAAGGGATAAGAAAATGGAAGCAATGATACTCAATGCCGGACATATAAACCGCAAGATGCATGCAGTCCAAACTCTAGTCTGCATGGAGAATGTTGATATCTGTGCAGTAATAGACAACAGGTTCAAGACTCCCAAGAGCACCCTAGCACTACCAGGTTACACCTCACACCATGCTTGAAAGCCCCAAAACATGGAACTAACTATGACAGGAGGGTGAGTCTCATTAAATGTCAAGGATACTGTGGTGGCAGGACAGGTAGCTTACATCCTTCTAAGTTGGGAATGAGGGCTCAGTATCTGTTATTCTAAAAGTGTATTAGTTCTGGATTAAGCACTTGGGCTTCAGGCCAGTTATTTTACATTAAGAAGGTTCATGGTCTGCACTCTTGTGGGAGGAGAGGCTGGACTCTGCCTGTCTGAGCTGGGAATTTCTGGCTAAAGGCTTATAGTGCCTGCATATTTGAACTGTTTCTTACTGAAATTGGTACTCCTTGTTTGCTGTAGCATAGACTAGATCCAGGCCTGCTGAATGTAGCTTTGTTTGTATGCTTGTTTGCTTGTTATTTTCCTGAAACGCTAAGTCCACCTAAAACATGGCTTTTCAGTGCTTCTGTGGATCCCTAGTGACATCTGCATTGCTTACTGTACTTATTTCCTTGTTTCACTTGAAAGAAAGTTACTGTTTGTCATTTTTGCATTTAAGTTACCTGTAACACATTGCATTTAAGTTACCTGGCACTTGCTCACTAAAGCAATTATAAATGTCTGCACTAACATATTAAAAGCACTACACCCTCACAAACTCCCCTTGAGTACCTTGTTTCCCATTTGCCCATTTTGTTGTCAATTATAAAGGAATTCCTAATACTATTCTAGCATCTCCAAAGGTCAGTTGTCAATCTCCTCTCCGGTCCAGCTGGTGAATCTGGGAATCTTGAGGCAATGTTACAACTGCCTCATGTACACAGACAACCCTCTCCTCCTCCCCACAAATTCCAACATGTGAGAGATGCAACCATATAGCCAAACTGGAGGCTAAGCTCTCTCAACTCAGTACTGGCGAAACCTGTCAGGAGGAGAAGGAAACCACAGTCACTACAATTCTAGTCTCACATAGACCTACCACGACAGCAAACCAAACACATAAACACACAAAAACATACTCAGGGGCTCTAAATAAAAATCTGCCTAAGCAGCAGAGACCTCCAAAGCAGACACCCAAGCAACCGCTACCCCAAAACAAAACACATGCAACACATAGCTCACAAAGCCAGTGTGCCGAACAGTCACAGCCCTTAAGGCTAAACAACACACCTGATACACTTGTAATAGGTAACTCTATCGTCAGGCACACTGACGTCCTGCTCACCAGGCTGAACAAGGAGAAGGTCACGGTGAGCTGCCTGTTGGGCACTAGGATCCGCCACATAACACAAGCACTCAGGTCACTCCAAGGCAAGTACAACTATGACTCAGTCATTGTCCATGCTGGTGTGAATGACCTGAGACATACCTCCCTGGACTACATGAAAAGAGACATAGAGGAGCTCTCTGAGCATGTGGCCCAGGCCGGTATGACCCTAACCTTGAGTAGCATCATACCCTCACCAAGAATGATGCCACAATATGAAGACAAGACGATCAATTTCAACAATTGGCTTAAGTATCGGTGTCATTCAAAGGGGATCCAATGCCTGTCAGCCTGGCATGACATGCTCGACAAGCCACGATGCTTTGCTAGGGACGGCTTGCACCTGTCACCCCTGGGCTTTTGGATATTGGCAAAGGCTCTTGCTACCCCCATAGTGCCTTTTTAGGCAAGGCTCAAAAGACAAACTCACCTCCATAGGTATCACAAGGGATAGGAAACTAATAGTAATGCTACTCAACGCCAGCAGTGTAAACCTCAAGATGCATGCACTGGAAACTGTCCTTAGCATGGAGAACATCAATATCTGTGCAGTAACATAATCTTGGTTCAAGGCTCCCGAGAGCACCCCAGCACTGCCAGGTTATACCTCATACCATGCTTGTCAGCCCCAAAACTTGCACCGAACCAGAACAGGAGGGGGAGTATCAATATTCGTCAAAGATACACACACCTCCAGGTTGGTGGCAAAGCACGAAGCATCAGAGACTATCCATGTGCAACTAACAGTGGATAAAACTGCCTTCCAGTTCATAGCCTGCTACAGACCACCCTCCCAAACCCAGGAACCCCACTTGGCCTTCCTGAGAACACTGGAAAATATGAAGGTCTCTCCAAACACCATTATATTGGTGGACTTCAACTACCCAAACATAGACTGGGAGTATTACTCTAGCTCCAATACCCTAGCTCAAAGGTTCCTAGCATTTATAAACTCAAATGCCATAGAACAACTTGTTACCACTCCCACAAGAGGGGAAAACATACTGGACCTGATCATCACCAACATGGGGACTCTGCTCCAGACCAAAAGTGTATCCCTCACTGGGAAGATCAGACCATAAACTAATCTCACTGGATATTCACATCCAGACCCCACCCCCTGCCCAGAAAACCACAGTGTAAAACTTCTCTACAGCAAATTTTACACCCCTCAAAACTGAGGTGGAATCCTTCAAAGCCCTCGGGCCTGTGGAAAATACGGCCCAGACTGCAGAATCCTTTATAAATGCATTCTATGAACACCTTCAGGAATGCATGGATCATGCAATCCCAAATAAAAACAAGACCCAATCCCCCAAAGGCAGATGTCCTGTCTGGTGGACAACAGCCATAAACAAACTATACAATAGAAGGAGGAAGCTACTACATGATAGAGCAAAATCTCAAAAAGGGAAGGCATCTCTGATCAGTGTTAGCAAAATACTACGGGCACTCATAAAATCGTCTAAGGCTAGCTTCGAGATAAAATTGCACAGAACACTACGGATAATCACAAGGCTTTCTTTAGTTATGTTAGGAACCTGAGTGGGAATTCCCAGATATGCTCAGAACTAGTCCAAAATGACAAAAAATACACCGAACCCACAGACATTGCCAACATCCTAGATGACAGGTTCTGCACAAACCCCCCCCCCCCACCAGAAGGGCAAATATCTATCCCAGCAGAGTGCTGCCCCCCTGACATCTCGGATGCTCAGGTAAGAGCCGCCCTCTCCAAAGCAAAAAACACAGCATCAATGGTACCAGACGGTGTCCCGGGCTGCGTCCTACATGAACTCCAAGATGAGCTAAACCCAAACATAAAACTACTGTTCAATCTCAGCCTTACCATAGGATATGTACCCAAAGAGTGGCATACAGCAACAGTGGTCCCTCTACACAAAGGTGGTGCCTCAACGGATCCTGGAAACTATTGCCCTATAAGCCTGACTAGCTTGGTCTGCAAAGCTATGGAAAGGATCATCATGGACCTCATAACTAAAGATATTGGGGACCTACAGACACTGGATCCTACTCAGTTCGGCTTTGTTAAGGGCAGATCCTGCCTCCTAAACCTGGTCAATTTCTTTGAAACAGTCACCAAGGCCATTGACGAGGGAAAGGTGGTCCACACAGCCTACCTGGACCTCGTAAAAGCCTTCAATCCAATACCCCACTCGGGAATTATAGATAAGCTCACCAGCTTAAATATAAACCCCTATGTCACTAGATTGGTTGCAAACTGGCTCAAGGACAGAACCCACATGGTTAGAATTGCTGAAGCCATGTCAGTCTCCAAACCAGTTACAAGTGGCGTCCCACAAGGCTCAGTCCAGGGACCTCTCCTGTTTGGTATATATTTCTCAGAAGTACAGGCCAACACGGAAGGACTTTGGCTAACCAAGTTCGCAGATGACTGCAAACTGGGCGCTATAATCGACTCTCCAGCCGACACAACCATCCTCCAAAAGGGCCTCATAGAAACAGACAACTGGTGCCAGAGCCATGGCCTCAGGCTAAATGCCACAAAGTGTATAGTCATCCTCTTTGGCAAAAACAAAGTGCCCACAAATTACCACATAGGTGGTAATCCATTAAGTACGGAAGAAGTAAGTAGGGACATGGGGACCCAAGTTGATAGCAATCTCTCATTTGACAACCACGTGGCCAAAGTGTTTAGAAAAACATTTTATATAGCCCACCTAATCATGACGGGATTCACATCTAGATCAGGGGAGGTCATCGTGCCTCTTTACTCATCCCTCATCAGGCCCATAATTGAGTACAATGCCCCTTTTGGGATATACTTTAACAGACACCTGCAGCAACTGGAAAGACCCCAAAAGTACCTCACCAAGAGGATCAAAGGGCTCAAACAGATGCCATATGCTTCCCGGTTAACAAAACTCCATACTCAGTGGCATACCGCCTGCTCAGAGGCGATCTGTGCCTGAAGTATAATGGCATGTCCAACCCGGAAGTCATGGACATGCTGCACCTCAGAAAATCCAAATCCCATCGAGCTACGCACTTGAGACACTTGAACCTCAGCACTGACATAAATTGGACATGCTGGAGGGACAGATTCATAACCCAGAGGCTCCCTTTACTCTGGAATAAAATCCCGGTCCAGGTTAGGCAGAGTCCCTCATTGACTCTCTTCAAGAGGAATCTTGATGAGTGGATGGGGGATCGTAGGTTTACCCCGGGTATCACTTCTGTGTCACTGTTAGACAGAGGCACAGTATACTAACCTCGAAAAAAGGCATAGCAACATTAATTTAAAATGGGTGGCAAAAGCCAGACACACTCTGGCTTGGCTTATAAATTCCCTAGGGCAGATAGCCTAATATAAACCTATGAACCTATGAACCTATACCCACACCCCCAGGTAGTTGCCACAGCGTGATGCATCACAGACTATCCACGTGCAACTAACAGTGGGTTAAACTGACTTCCAGTTCATAGCCTGCTACAGACCACCCTCCTAAACCCAGGTAACCCACTTGGCCTACTTAAGAATACATGAATATATGCAGGTGTCTCCAAACAACAATATATTGGGCAGCTTCATTTATCCACTCATAGACTCGGAGCATTACTGTAGCTCCAACACCCTAGGGGAAAGGTTCCTAGAATCCATACACTCAAATGCTATGGAACAACTTGTTACCACTCCCACAAGAGGGGAAAACATGCTGCACCTGATCATCACCAACATGTGGACTATATGCTCCAGACCAGAAGTGTATCCCTCACTGGTAAGATGACACCATAGACTGCTCTCACTGTATATTCACATACCAACCGCAGCCCCTGCACAGAAAACCACAGTCAAAAAGTTGTGTAATGCAAATTCCATGCATTCACATGAGGCAGGCTTCACACATGGGAACTATTTAAGGTCACAGGTACATATGTCTATGTGGCACACACATACCTCATGTGTGCATTGACATTACTGATATAATATATGTCATACAATATTAAGAGCAACACCCAATACACATGGACAAACTGTGTGACAAAAACACACATGGCATTTGTAGGATTCAAACCCCTACCTAACTATGTTATGACACTTGAGAGATGCATTAGCAGAGTGTGCTATTTGCATTGCTGGGAAATTTCCCTTCTCCTGCTATACTTATAGGGTGCTGACATCATCAGTGTTTAGAAAGAGGAATATACATCATGTAGTGTGTTCTTCTAGTTGCCAAAAGGGACATTTCTTTCAAACAGAATTGCACACAGTTGTCAACATCCTTTCATACTGACCAAACACTGTAATATCATATAGTGTACTGGTTCAGTACTTTCACTGTGGTGGACAGTATCCTGGGTTTCAGTCCTATCACTGCTTTAAATATTCATAGTGAGCACACCAGACTGGTTAAGGGCCAGTTGTGCACATATGACCATGTTGCATTTTGTATATATATGGACTACTTAAACCAGGCTTGTCCAACATTGGTAGTGTATTCCACAACTTGGGTGGACATTGACAAACACTAGCTATGTGCCCTAGGCCATTTCTAATGCTAGTCAGAGAGTGTGTTTGTCCTTCAACACACATTGTAACTGGAGTTTGCCATGACATATTTCAAGGTTAGTATACTGTGCCTCTGTCTACCCGTGACATAACAGTGATACCCAGGGTAAACCTACCATCTCCCATCCACTCATCAAGATTCCTCTTGAGGAGAGTCAATGAGGGACTCTCTGGCTAACCTGTACTGGGAGTTTACTCAAGAGTGGAGGGAGCTTCTGGGTTATGGATCAATCACTACAGCATGTCCTATTTATGTCAGTGCTGGGGTTCAGGTCTCTCATATGCATAGCTCACTGGCATTCAGAGTTTACAAGGTGCAGCATGTTCATTGATTCCAGCTTGGACATGGCTTTATACATCAGGCACAAATTGCCTCTGGGCAGGCAGTATGGCACTGTGTGGAGCTGCAGTTTGTTTAATCAGACAACACATGGCATCTGTTTGAGCTCTTTGATCCTCCTGGTGAGGTACATTTGGGGTCTTTTCAGTTGCTGGAGGTGTCTGCTGAGGTACATCCCACAGGGGCCATTGTACTCAATTGTGAGGCTGATGAAGGATGACTGAAGAGGCACGATGACTTCCCCTGATCTAGATGTGAATACCTTCATGATTTGGTGGGTATATGGTATGTTTCTATAACCACTACAGCCACATGGTTGTCAAATGCAAGATATCTATCAACTTGTGTCCCCAGGTCTCTTATTACTTCTAAAGTACTTAATGGGTTAACACCTATGTGGTAATTGGTGGGCACTTACTGTTTTTCCACAGGGGATGACTATACACTTTTCTGCATTTAGCTTGATGACATGGCTCTGGCACCAGTTGTCTGTTTCTATGTGGCCCTTTTGTAGGATGCTTTTGTCAGATGGAGGGTCAGATATGGTGCCCAGTTTGTAGTCATCTGCAAACTTGTTCAGACACAGTCCTTCCATGTTGGCCTGTACCTATGGGAAATATATACCAAACAAGGGAGGTCCCAGGACCGAGCCTTGTGGAATGCCAGTTGTAGCTGGTTTGTAGTCTGACATGGCTGCAGCATTTCTGACCATGTCAGTTCTGTCCTTGAGCTGGTTTGCAACCCATCTACTGACATAGGGGTTTATATTTAAGCTGGTGAGCTTATCTATAATGAACACGTGGGGGTATTGTATGGAAGGCTTTTGCAAGGTCCAGATAGGCTGTGTGGACCACATTCCCCTCATCAATGGCCTTGATGACTGTTTCAAATGAGTCAAACATGTTTAAGGGTCAGGATCTGCCCTTATAAAAGCCACACTGGGTAGGGTCCAGTGTCTGTAGGTCCCCAATATCTTTATTTCTGAGGTCCATGATGATCCTTTCCATAGCTTTGCAGACCAAGCTTGTCAAGATTCTGGGGTGATAGTTTGCAGTATCCATTCAGGCACCACCTTTGTGGAGAAGGACCACTGTTGCTGTACACTGCTCTTTGGGTACATATCCTGTGGTAAGGCTGAGATTGAGCAGTAGTGTTATTTGGTGTTCCATTTTTCTTGGAGTTCATGTTGGACACAGCCCAGGACACCATCTCGTACCATTGATGCTGTGTGTTTTGCTTTGAAGATGCTGGCTGTTACCTCATCATCTGCAATGTCAGGGGGCCAGCACTCTGCTGGGATAGATATTTGGCATTTTGGTGGGGGGGGGGGTGTTGCACTGAACCTGTCAGGTTGGATGTTGGCAATGTGTGTGGGTTTGATGTATTGTTTGTAATATTTGAGTAATTCAGAGCATATCTGTGAATTCCCACCAAGGTTCCTACCATCAGTTAAGAAAGCCTTGTGATTATCCTTAGTGTCCTGTACAATTTGTATCTTCATAGGTTCATAGGTTCATACTAGGCTATCTGCCCTAGGGCATTTATAAGCCTAGCCAGAGTGTGTGTGGCTTTTGCCACCCCTTGCTATGTGAATATTATGCCCATTTAGGGTTTACTTTACTGTGCCTCTTTCTAGACGTGACACAGTGATGACCCCCAGTGTAAATCTATGATCTCCCATCCACTCGTCAAGATTCCTCTTGAAGAGTCAGTGAGGGGCTCTGCCTAACATGGACTGGGATTCTGTTCCAGAGTGTAGGGAGCCTCTGGGTTATGAATCTGTCCCTCCAGCACATCCTATTTATTTATGCGTTGAGATTGAAATCTCTCGCTCTCGCGGCTCTGATGGATTTGGATTTTCTGAGGTGGAGCATGTCCATTAATTCTGGATTGGACATGGCCTTGTACACCGGGCATACATCGCCTCTGAGTAGGCAGTATGTGACTGAATACAGCTGGGGTTTCTTCAGCCGAGCAGCATATGACAAATGTTTGAGACCCTTTATCCTCTTGGTGAGGTACTTTTGGTGTCTTTCTAACTGCTGCAGGTGTCGGGTAAGGTACATCCCAAATGGTGCATTGTACTCAATTATGGGCCTGATAAGAGAAGAGTATAGGGGCACAATGACCTCTCTTGATGTAGATGTGAATCCTTTCATGATAAGGTGGCCAATATAAAAGGTCTTCCTAGCCACCTTGGCAATGTGAGTGTCACATGAGAGGTTACTGTCCATTTGTGTCCCTAGGTCCCTGATTACTTCTTCCATACGTAATGGATTACCACCTATTTGGTAATTTGTGAGTACCTTGTTTGGTATTTGGAGTGACATTCATACTCTCCAGTGTCTTCAGGAAGGATGAGTGGGGTTCCCAGGTTTGAGAGGGTGGTCTGTAGCATGCTACAAACTGTACAGCAGTTTTGCCTACAGTTAGTTGCACATGGATGGTCTCCGATGCTTCGTGTGTTGTCAGTAACCTGGAGGTGTGGGTATCTTTGATGAATATGGATACTCCCCCTCCTTTTGTGGTTTGGTCCAGGTTTTGGGGCCAAAAAGCATGATATGAGGTATAACCTGGTAGTGCTGGAGTGCTCTCAGAAGCCTTGAAGCAGGTTTCCGTCACTGCACAGACATCGATGTTCTCCATATTGGGGAGGGCCTCGAGAGCGTGCATCTTGAGGTTTAGACTTCTGGCGTTGAGCAGCATTACCCTTATTTTTTTTCCACTTATGTTTTCTAGGGAGGTGGGATTGTCTTTTCAGCCTTGCCTAAAAAAGCCACTATGGAGGTGGCAAGAACCTTAGCCAATATCCAGAAGCCCAGGGGTGACAGGTGCAAGCCATCCCTGGCAAATCAGCATGGCTTGTCAAGCATGTCATCCCAAGCAGACAGACATTGGATCCCCTTGGAATGACACCAGTAATTGAGCCAATTGTTAAAGCTGATCATTCTGTGTTTGTACTGTGGCATAATTCTTGGTGAGGGTAGGATGCTGCTCTGGGTCAGGGTCATACCGGCCTGGGCTACATAATCAGAGAGCTCCTCTATGTCTCTTTTCATGTAGTCCAGGGAGGTATGTCTCAGGTCATTCACACCAGCATGGACAATGACTGAGTCATATTTGTACTTGCTTTGGAGTGACCTGCATGCTTGTGTTATGTGGCGGATTGTAGCAGCCAACAGGCAGCTTACTGTAACCTTTTCCTTGTTCAGTCTGGTGAGCGGGACATCATTGTGTCTGACTATGGAGTCACCTATTACAAGTGTATCAGGCATGTTGTTTGTCCTTAAGGGCTGTGACTGTTTGGCACACTGACTTTGTGAACTATGTGTTGCATGTGCTATGTTTTGAGGTAGTGGTTGCTTGGGTGTCTGCTTCGGAGGCCTCTGTTGATTTGGTGGATTTTTAATTAGTGCCTCCGGGGATGTTTTTGTGTGTTTATGTCTTTGGTTTGCAGTTGTGATAGGTCTATGTGAGACTGGGTTTGTGGTGTGTGTGGTTACCTTCTCCTCCTGACTGGTTTTGCCAGTACTGAGTTGAGAGAGCTCGGCCTCCAGTTTGGATAAATAGTTGCATCTATCACATATATTTGTATTTCTTGGGGGGAGGAGGGGGTTGTCTGTGTATATGGGGCAGGTGTAACATTGCCTCAAGATTCCCAGATTCAACATGTTGTAGCTGGCCTTAGTGGATTTTATGTGTGGCCATAGTTTTTTGCCATAATACTGATCAGAGATTACTTCCCTTTTTGGGATTTGCTCTATCATGTAGTAGCTTCCTCCTTCTCTTGCATGGTTTGGTAATGGCTGGGGTCCACCAGGCCAGATGCCTGCGTGTATGGAATTGGCTCTTGGTTTTATCTGGGATTGCATAATCCATGCATTCCAGAAAGTGTTCATAGAATGCATTTATAAAGGGTTCTGAGGTGTGGCCCATATTTTCCACAGGCACAAGGCCTTTAATGGATTCCACATCTGTTTGGAGGAGTGCAACATTTGCTTTACACATGTTTTTCACTGTGGTTTTCTGCCCAGGGACTGGGGTCAGGATGTGAATATCCAGTGTGATTACTCTATGGTCTGATCTTACCAATGAGGGATACACTTCTCATCTGAGCATAGAGTACCCATGTTGCTGATTATCACATCCAGTATGCTTACCCCTCTTGTGGGAGTGGTAAGTTGTTCCTGAGCATTTTGATTTATGACTTCTAGGAACCTTTGGCCTAGGGTGTTGGAGCAAGAATAATGCTCCCAGTTTATGTTTGAGTATTTTCAGTTGCCCAATATAATGTTGTTTGGAGAGACCTTGATATTTTCATGTGTTCCGAAGTAGGCCAAGTGCGGTTCCTGGCATTAGGAGGGTAGTCTGTAGCAGGCTACAAACTGGGAGGCAGTTTTAGCCACTGTTACTTGCCTGTGGATAGTCCCTGCTGCTTCTTGTTGTGGTACCAACCTGGGGGTGTGGTTATCCTTGACAATTATTGATAGTCACCCTCCTTTTGTAGTTTGTTCCATGTTTTGGGGCTGTAAAGCATGGTATGAGATGTAACCTGGTAGTGTTAGGGTACTCTTGTGAGCCTTGACCCAGGTTTCTGTTACAGAACAGATATCAACATTCTCCATGCTAAGGAGAGTTTGGACTGCATGCATCTTGCAGTTTAGACTTCTGGCATTGGGAAGCATTATGTCTAGGTTCTTATCCCTTGTAATACCTATGGAGGTGGGTTTGTGTTTTGAGCCTTACCTATTCAAGGCACAGTGGGGGTGACAACAGCCTTTGCCAGTATCCAAAAGGCCAGGAGTGATAGGTGCACGCCATCCCTAGCAGGTGGAGCATCATGTCTTGCTCAGCATGTCATCCCAGGCTGACACGCATTGGATCCCCTTTGACTAACAGCAATACTTAAGCCAATTATTGTAATTGATCATCTTGTCTTCATATTGTGGCATCATGCTTGGTGATGGTAGGATGTTAGTCAGGGTCATCAAGTTTGCATATACTACATGGTGTTATATTGCTTAACACATGGCAATCATGCCTCAGGTGGTGCTGCAGGGCTGTCTATGTTGGATGCACATACTACACTCCCTGTACATGTTTGAAAGCAGGTTGTGTCAACTTAGGCATCCTTTTTACTATATGTGTGAGTCAGAGAGAGGTATCATTTCCAGGGTTCCTACTGAGCCAGTGTATGTGATATGCGTTGCCTCTTTTCCAAGGCCAAGGCATACTGGGCACACCTCCTTCTACCTACTGGGCAGGCTCAGGTTGTTCCTCCTCCGAGTCACGCTCTGCCTGTGATTGGCTTGGCAATGGTGGGGGGCTGTCTGGCCCAGTCCTATGCTGGTCCTGCTGCAGCTGTTTTCGCAGAATCATATTATGTAGCATAGCACATACCATGACAATTTGGGTACATGTAGTTGGTGAGTACTGCAAGTCTCCACCAGATGTGTCCAGGCACTGGAACCGTGACTTGAGCAGCCCAAACACATGCTCGATTACATTTCGTGTTTGTGCGTGTGCCTCATTATGGTGTTCTTGTTCAGGTGTGTGTGCATTTCTGATGGGTGTCATCAGCCACGGCTCCAGTGCGTAGCCAGCATCCCCCACTAAGTGACCATGTGGGATGCCCCCATTGGCAAATGTCTGGTACAGCTGCATCAAATGCCAGCTATGGGAATCATGGTAGCTTCCAGGGCAGCCAGCACACACATTCATTATTATGCCCTGGGCATCACACACGACCTGGCAGTTGATGGAGGGGAAGCCCTTGCGGTTAATGTAGGCCCTACCCCACTCACCAGCTGGTGCTTTGATGCGTATATGCGTGAAGTCTATTGCACCCACTACCTCAGGGTATTCCGCTATTTGCTGGAAGAGATGCATATTGCTGGCCAATACCTCACGGGAATTGGGGAAATATACATGATCACCGACATGTGCTGACATGGCATCCAGGAACTGGTGCAGTACCCTGGATGCTGATGCCTGTGATATCCCCATCATATCACCAGTTGGTCTCTGGAAGGTACCTGTTGCTAGTATTCTTAGGCCAACACATACCTTGGTTTCCACTGGGATGGGTTCCCCTCTGTTGGTTCTGTGTGTGAGGTGTGGCCTGCACAGCTCAACAATTTGCTGTAGGAGGTCTCTGTCCACTCTATAGCTCTCCACTATCTCCAGCTCATGTAACCCCTGGTAGGTGACCCTGGGTCTGTACACTCTTCTCCGTCTCCTCACTGTGGGTTGTCCGGCAGCATTTGCATAGTCACCACCCTCAGCAAGTTGCATATTTCTCCTTACAACAGCTATGGCAGCCCCTAGCATTTTTGGTCTGAGTGAAGCTTTTTCAGTTTTCACTTCTAATAGCTTATTCCTCTGTTGCAGTGTCTCTTGAGAGAAACATTCTGCACTGTTGTTTGCAGAGTTTTAAGTGCTGGGCTGGGCTACTGTTCTGCCTGTGTAATTGCCTGCTTCTGATTGTTTTCACCTGCTAGCTCTGCCAGTAATCCCTGCTAGCTTCCTACTATTTCTCATGCTTCCTTTTTCCCTTCTGTTTCCTCAGGGGGGAGTGACGAGCATACCAGCGAAAACACGCTCACAGCGGCTAACACTCACACACATGCTTAGATGGAGTAGAATCTGCTTATTTGGGTTAACACGCGCGCACACCGGTGCAAACAAGCTTACAGGTGTTTAAACAGGCTCCTACATGCTTATTCTGCCTTAAACACGTGCACTCACGCTTACACGTGCGCACTCTCTCTTACTCGCGCCTACCAGCATGCACATGTGCGCATGCATGCTCAGCAAGAAACTTTGGTGTTATCCATAGTGTACACCTTCCATTTCTTGGCTTTCCCATGCCTACTTGTTGACATTCCTCTTTCCATGATGTGTGACTGACATCTTTCACATGTCACTGTGCTCCAATGAGCTGCATTTCTTTCATACATTCCCCCCTGTGATGTCACCTATCTCCTACTCTGTTACTCCCCCTTATCCTACTCCTACACTGCATGGAATGTGCTCATTTGCTATGTGACAGTACGATTCACTATCCTACTACTCATTTACATGGGATTGCCTACTAATGCTTAGTTACATGTCTTACACTCAGCTTCCCCCCCTTAGCAACCCCTACTCAGTGGCCATGTTGTTTCAGTCTGCTATTCCCTTACATTGTAAATTCATGCTTTAAAATTTTTATTTTTCTGTTTTTTTATAGCGCAGCCTGTTTGCGTGGTGCTGCGCTACGTTTAAACATTTTTATTTTATTTTTGCATCGGGTACATTGCCAGTGGCCACATATTTGGCCATTGGCATGCTGCCTGAGACATTTGCAACCTTTATTTGGAGTTGACAAGGCTCCATTGTGTTACTTGCAGAACGGTACTCAGTTATCAACTGAGTACATTTCTGCAGATAACACGGCTCTTACATGGGCAGGTTTCTGCTTCCTGGATCGCGAAATTACCTCATTTACATGCCTTTCGGCTGCAAGTGAGTTAATTAGCATATCCACGCCCTGTCCGTGTAAGAGCCATTTTAGCTGCTCACTTACACACACATACAGGCTGTTCCTGGATAGCGATGGCTACATGGAGTCTTACACTACTCTTAGACTCCATGCAAGTCATCATGAATCCTGCCCCCTGTGGTGTAATTAAGAGTGGGCCCCACCAAAATGGTGCAAACAACTAATGTAACAAGGTTGTGACACCTAGCTGAAATGCCCAATAGGAGTCCTGCTTCACAAAGAAGCAACAATGGTAACTCACTCTCCTGAAATGTGTGTGTGTGGGGGGTGGGTGGGGGGGGGATAGTGTCCATTTCAATGAGAAATTTGAACAATACAATCATTGAATCAACTATCAATACAGCCTAAAAGACTTGACATAACAATAAGGTATGTTTTGGTTCTAATGGTTATTAATGTAGAATGCCACAGTGAGCACCCCGAAAGCACCAACTATTCACCAGGACAATAATTTACGGTGCTCATGATGCCTATCACTTATAGTACAATAAACTCTACAGCTGTCCCTTACACATTCTCCATGTCATAGGCAGACAGAAAATTTAGAAAACCAGTCCATCTCTGTGTTGTCACATATCCCTGATCAGTAATTTGTGTGCAGGTATAACAACATTACAGCACTTTGCATCAGGAAGATGATGGCTGTTGGGGTTGTCTCATTTCTCTTTGAGGCAACCTTTCTACAGGGTCTTGTGGGGAATAGAGACCCCTGACATCAAGCAGACAACAGCATCCTCTACTTGCATTAAAGCACAAGCCTTATTGTAATGTTATTCTAATCTATGAATGGTGCAGTATATTTGATTTGATCTTCTGACCTTTGAGATGCTCAGTTAACACCAGTAGCATAGCTAGGGTGGGGCAATAAGGGCAACTGCCCTGGGTGCAAAGTGTTGGAGGTGCAGTCAGCCAATCACATATCTAATGCAATACTCACTTTTAAAAGCCAATATTAAATTTGCAGTCAAAGCTGAGTACTATGGTGCTCCCTGTTTGGTTTAATTTGTAGCAAGCAGTTTACTACTCTTTAAAAGTTAGAAAAGAAATCCTTTTTTTTTTTGGCTCTTCGGTAGAAGAGCTTAGGGGGGTTGGGGCATGGACCTATAATAAACTAATCAGTAGATCTGCTTAATTCGGATACGGTAAAGTGTTTATTTTTTTTACTCTCCACCTGAAGAGCTGAGGGGATGGGGTGCTGGCTCATGGCACAGGGCGCTAGGTGAGCCAACTATGCTTCTGATCAATAACCACCAGTCTTTCCATTTTGTAACAACTGTAGTGAGGAATCATTCTCAGAATAAATCTTTTGGCTGTGGTGTAAAAGTATGGCATTGACTAGAGAGACAGCAACAGCTGATGCGATACATCACTCAATTTAGAAAATGGGAAAAAGGGGTTTGATGATGATCATAATCTTCATCACCATCATCATATTTAACCTTAATAGTTTTATACTGCCTGAGATGGCCTTAATTTTGACTCCAGGCAGGCATGGCACTTTCACAAGCTCCTTATGAAGTCCATTGAGGTATGCATATGTCTGTTTTATGTACAATGAAATCATCAATGGCTATGATGATTTTGATGTTGCCATCTTAAATTACATTACAGTAGAATTTTGCATCACTTTTCTATCTTGCAAAAATATTAAAATGTACACAAGCATTTATAAGGATGTTGATTTTCTCTGATGGGATGAGTACGCATGACAGGTATTGAAAGGCCCATTTCTGTTGTTAGAGTGTAGTGCAGAACTGAAAAAGTACATTGTTATTCTAAGTGTAAAAGATCTACAAGCAGACACAGAAATGCTGACATAATGCAAACATATTCACACACACATTCACATGTGTTCACTCTCACAATACACTCAAAGAAACATGCACACACACACACACACACGCACACACGCACACACACGCACGCACACACACACACATACACACACAAATACACACACACACAGAGTCTCTCACTCTCTGTCTGACAAACACACACATACACACACACACACACACACACACACACACACACACACACACACACACACACACACACACACACACACACACATAACACGTTTGTTTTTCATGCACGTTTGGACAGTGTAATTTAATGGTTGCCACAAAGTTCAATAAATAATGACCAATATGGGTTAGTAAAGTTGGACAAATGTTTGAAAGTTCTGAAAAAACAATAATCTTTTGTATGTTTCATTCTGGAGGACTAAAATCAACCCCTGCTGTTAGCCTCAATGCTATAAAGACACTGATTTAAAAAAGACTCATTTTAGTCTCACAGGGTGCCTCTTCCATACACTCAGGAAATCTGAGTTCCCCTTCTTTTATTAAAGCACTAACTCATCTAAATAACAAGCCAGAGGCAACCATTAAACTATAAAAAACTCTTCTTGCAGAATTTTTCCTATAAAAGACATGCAGCGGGGTACATATTATTTCTTTTTTTCTACTTGTCTCAATATTAGACAATATGCAGATGGCTAATTAGTAACTGACTTCCCAAGAAGTTGAGTATGAATTTAAACTTACTCTTTTTGCCATTGGCAATCTGTTTTATCTGGTGTTCCCTGGGACATCACTTCAGCATTTCTGTGTCATTTCACCAGCTTTTTATCTTGAGTTTTACAACTAAAAAATGAAATTGTTTCCTGTTATTTCTGCTGTGTTTAACTACAGCTCATTAAATGCAACATTCATGAAAATTATTTTTATTTGTTTCTTTCTTTAGTTTTACAAGTAAATTTAATTTATTGTCTTCATTTATTTATCTATTTTGCAAAAATCTTAGTTATACCAACTGATAGGTGTATCAAACGTGTGGGAGTTTAGACATAAGTGCTTTTTAGTTTACTGGAAAGGTTTTAGTTTGTTAGATCCTATGTTGTCTTACAATGGGGGACAGTCTGACTATTTTTTGCCAGTCCTTTGTTTAAAGCAGTGATTGTACTTAGTAGATGTACAGTGTTAAAGTTTTAGAACCTGGAATCTGGGTTTTAATGTTCTATGATTTCCTGTTTGGGCTGTTGGGCAATAATGCCAGTTGACACAAAGGATTAAGGAGCTATTAACAAGCAGTTTCCAATAGCCCATGGTTTGATTCCCATAGTCTCAATTGTTTAACTGTGTGACCCTGTGCAAGTTGTTTAACTAGACTGTGCTCCAGGGCTGAGTCAGGAAAAAAGTTCAGGGAGGTCAGTGCCGTACCCTAGTAATACATTATACAATGTATATTTCAATGAAATTGCATTAAGTTAACTCAGGGCTTTTCCTATGTACCTTCATATAGCATCATATATGTCTTGCATTTTCAGTGGAAAAAGCATTCATGATGCACCATGGAATCAATGTAGTGACAGGTATGAAACATTCAAATGGTGTAGCATTTCAAATGAAAAATAATGACTTTTGTCCTTTGAAGCTCTCTAACATAGCATTTGAATATCAGGTTTTCTGATTAAATATGTTTTCTTTACGTCTGTTTAATTTCACATTTCAGGGAGTCTCAGTTGTGTCCCAGAATGGTTTCTTAAGAAAATGTTGATATAAATCTTTCTGCTGACATCACTGCAAATTCTCTACCAACAATTAGGTTCATACATACCTGTCAACCTGCAAACATTGGAAATAACAAGGCCCTTCAAAAGTATGAACATCTAGCCAAAACATCTGGACATCTAATACATTTAAAAACAAAGTAACAAAAAACAAAATGATTGAAAAAAATGTAAGTATATAATATCATTGAGACAGTGTAAAATTTATAAACTTTAATGAATGGTTTTGCAAAATTCTACTACACAAGGCCATTTATTTCTTCTTCAGAAAAGGAGCTATAAGATATGAGTCCGCTTTCTTTAAATTAGTGTTGGCATTCGTATGTTGGTCATTTGAGGTGTTCTGTGCACTAGACAGCTTTAAAAACATGATGAAGTGGATTCAGAAAACTGTATGAAGGGACAAGTTAAGCTGAAAATAAGAATATACCTACAAAAATAAGGACATCCTATGCATGGTTAAATCAGGCCTGAAAATAGGACTGTTTCTCCAAAATAGAGGCAGTGGAGAGGTCTGGGCCCATCTCCTTGCTAAGGACGCCAAGACATTGAGCATTCCTTGTCTCAAAATCTCATTAGACCATAAGGTGCTATAAAGCAACATCTTTTTTCAACCATCTCTATCATATGAATCTTCTTAGATGTGCATGAATTTCAAAGGATATCAATGCATTATTCAGAAAATGTACATTGCTGCCAGTGCTGAGAAGTGCACAGTTCAGTCTTCTAACTCTATTGTGACCCAGTTGATTCATAGACTTCAGAGTAGCAAACATCAACATTGTGGACCCTTTTTGTACCACACTATGCATGCAAGGAAGCCTTTGACCAAAATGTTATGTGATAACTTTGTGAACTTTCCATGAAATGCACTAAATAAATGGCATCAAATACTGAAAAAAATATAGTTATAGCCACATTCAATTCACTATGGGAAATATTCATAACACCATATAGATATTCACAATACCTGATTAGCATTTGTATTTCTTTGTTTCAGGTTCAGCTGCATCCTCCATGCTAAGCTGTGTCATGCTAAAGCTTTCTTCCAAGCTTATTTGCTGGAGAAGTTAACTTATTAATACTTGTATACTCTCTTGTCTGCCTCCTTTTTTAAACATCTGAATCAAAATGTCTATGCAAACTTCTCTTTACTTCATATTGCCTCAACAAAATGATCTGAAATACTGCCTCTTTTATTTGAAGAAATATGAAAACTCTCCTGTAGGTATCTGGTTGTATGTTTTCATTTGCCTAGTTTCCACTAAGTTGTATTTACTTGCAAGATGTAGTATTCATAATGACTATGGGGAAATTTGGCCAGGACAATGAGTAAATTCTCTACTCTTTTCCTATGGGTGGGGTTGAAAGGAGAGAGGCAAGATGGAAGAGGAGAGAAAGAACTGCTCCAGGATATACTAACTAAGGAGATGGAAAATCTGAAAATGGATATTCTATACATGTTGCTTCACTTACGGATGTCACAAATACACTGGAGGTTGATGTTTCACAGTCTCAAATTATTGTCCTTTAGGAGGGTGGTCTGGAGAATGTTGTCTTACAGAAAATAATAGATGAACAAAGTCCATTGGTGAGCTGTATTTACCTTTTTTCAGAGGCAGTGGACAAATGCTTCTTGTTACAATGACTCATGATAGACAGGAACCAGATGTTGTGAGTTACAGGTGGAGAGATGTTTAAGTATTTTCAGATGCACAAAGAGAAGGTAGGATCCAGAAAGTTGCTACAAGCTACAGTGAAAGAGGCATTCAGAAAAAGAGAAAACTCCCGAGAGACTGATAAGTAAAACATGTAGCTGCTGTTGTTGCAGGTCAAAGGGATATTACAATGTAGAAGAGAATAAACAGAGAAAGGAGATTACTTGTAAGAATTCAAAGTAGAAATTGAGACTGTATTACCAGACATGTATGCGATTCTCTAGTGGTTTTATTTGGGTTTTCTGTCAGGGCTATAACGGCCCTGATTCATTTAGGGTCAGAGTCCTTCTGTGAAATAACATTTGAGACTTTTGCACTGGCAGAAAAATATTGCCTTTATTTGAGAAAATATCCTTTCATGATCACTGGAAGGCTCCACATCTGTACCATTTTAAGAACTATTGAACGTGTTCCTTTAACTGAAAATATAAATCAAAAGAGTGACAATGAAATTGAAGGTGACCTTGGCGACATAATCATCTGTTATGTTCTTGATTTGTTTTGAAGACTATCAGCAATTAAGGAAGTAGTTACTTAATAAATGTTTAATTTGTCAGGTTGTCAGCAAGTGATTAAGTTCTTAAGTGAAAATCAAGCTATTTTATGACAAAAATACTTGAGTGAATAACTGCAGTAGATACAGGACTTAAAGATATTACAACACTAATGAGTTTAAGTTCATTTGCAATCGATATATTTTTTTTGCAGTTTAGTCACACGCAAAACATTTGAGTCATTCTAGAATGTTCAGTTTCTGTTCAGAAAATATTTATAAAGTACAGTAAACTGTTTATGATTTGTTTTACACTGACAAAAATTACAAAAAAGTTAAAGAATCAGATTTATGAACATTATTATGCATTTGCAGTATATACCTGCGGTGGTGGTGCTGCAGTAGCGTTGTCGACTCACAGTAAGACGCTGTCCAGTTCGATTCTCAGCTATAACGTCTTCTGCGTGGAGACATGTGCGAATGGGCGTACCTTCATTGAAGGTTGTGTGTCAGGCCTGGCAAGCCGGTACATAAAAATCAACTGCCAATCATTAGCGGACCGGAGTTCCGCTGTGGCAACCCCTAACCGGGAAAAGCCGAAAGACACAAACAAAATTATGCATTTGCGGTAGTGGTACTGCAGTAGCATTGTTGCCTCACAGTAAGACGCTGACCGGTTCGATTCTCAGCTAGAGCATCTTCTGCGTGGAGACATGCGTGAATGGGCGTACCTTCATTGAAGGTTGTGCGTCAGGCCTAGCAAGCCGGTACGTAAAAATCAACTGCCAATCATTAGCGGACCGGAGTTCCGTTGTGGCGACCCCTAACCGGGAAAAGCTGAAAGACACAAACATTATGCATTAAAGATAAAAAGTTAAAATTACGCATTTAGACATTACAATGTTTATTCAAAATAAACAAATAAATAAAATAAAATAATCATTGTCTTAGATCATGTTGCATTAAGAATAAGGAGAGGTAAAAGTGAGGCATTTTAGAAAAGTAGAATTTGAATGGCACATTTTGTTGAATCTATTTTGTCTCAACAGTGTTTTAAATGATAAAAAATTGAAATGTTGGCATGCCTTTTGCACTATTTTGAATGTGCATTTGCTGTATTTTCTATTCATCTGCAAAGTTTTGTCATATACCTATTCCAAAAGCTATTCAACTGAGTTGCTACTTTGTTCACCCTTCAGGTCAGTTTTGAATGTTTCTTAGAGCTTCTCAGTACAACCTCAGTTCTATACCCAGTGAAGAAAGTGGTGAAAACATCTACTTTGTGGTACAGTGTAAGAAACTGGTTTTGACATCCTGCTGGATCTCTCTGCAGTTGTTTATCTTTCATACCATACAAACATTTTTAACTCAAATGTATGTTATTAAAGGAGGATGTAAATTAATTGAAGACATTTTCAATGAACCTGTGTTGAAAATAGTACTTCATTTGAAATACCTGTATCAAACCATGGAAAGTACAGGTGTATAAGTTGAACTTAGCATAACAGTAGTTATGTAAGTGATTGTTGTGGTAGTAGCCTTAATATCTGGCTTATATGCTGCCAATGATAAAATAGCCAGAAAGCTTCCAAAACTTCAGGACAAAACTGTCAAACACCTCAAGCTGAGCTGACTAAAATACAAGTCTGGGTGCAAAGTGCTTCAGAGATTTCCTGTTAGCAGAAAGAGGGAGGCTGAGCTCGGAAAGGTCAATGCTGGAAATAAAAAAATAAATGTCCATACCCTGACATAAAAAACACATCGGAAACAAGGGGGTGAACATAGGGAGCAGCTACTGCAGCAGTGATCATTTGAACATATTCTGTTATAGTGAGTTCAACTTATACAATTGTGCTATGATTTTCGTATTGATCACTGCTGCAGAAGCCTTAGTGATATGGGTAAACTACCATAACAAACAACCTGTGGGAGGAGGAGGAAAAAGAAGAGCCCAGGATCCCCAGGTGAATGGTCCTAGCAAAGCTTTATCTAAACTGAGAGAAGGAATCATGCTTATAATTTTTTTTAAAAGTACGTAGAAAGGAACAAGTAGCAGTTTTAGGTTCATAGGTTCATAGGTAGGTACTAGGCTATCGGTCCTGGGGAAAATACAAGCCCAGCCAATAAGGTACCCTGGCTTTTGCCACCCAAGAAAATTATTTTCCTGTGCCACTGTCAAGCAGAGCCACAGAGGTGATCCCCGGAGTGAATTTCCTATTTCCCATCCAATCATCAAGATTTTTCTTGAAGAATGCTAATGAGGAGCTATGTTTGATATAGATAGGTAGTTTATTCCAGAGTATGGGAAGTCTCTGGGACAGGAATCTATCCCTCCGGCATGTTCTGTTTATTGTGGTGACAAGGTTTAGGTCCCTAGAGCGTGTAGCTTGGAGGGATTGGGATTTCTTTAAGTGGAGCATGTCCAACAGCTCTGGGTTTGACATAGCTTTGTATGTTAGGCAGAGATCACCTCTGAGTAGGCGATATGCGACGGAGTAAAGCTGGAGTTTTTTGAGACGGTCTGCGTAGGGCATCTGTTTGAGGCCAGTAATCCTCTTTGTGAGGTATGTCTGCGGCCTTTCCAGTTGTTGTAGATGTCTTGTGAGGTACATACCAAAAGGGGCATTGTACTCTATAATGGGTCTAATGAGTGATGAGTACAGGGGAACAATGACCTCTTTTTTTCTGGATGAGAAACCTTTTGTAATGAGGTGTGCCACATAGAAGGATTTCCTGACTACTGTGGAGATGTGATTATCAAAGGAGAGACTACTGTCCACCTGTGTCCCAAGGTCTCTTATCACACTTTCAGTGTTAAGTATACTACCGCCTATGTTGTAGTTCATGGGCACAGAGTTTTTACCAAAGGGAATGACAATGCACTTTTTGGCATTGAGCTTGAGGCCATGGTTTTGACACCAGGCATCTGTCTCAGTGAGGCCCTTTTGTAGGATGTCCACATCGTTAGGAGTTTTGATTATGGCTCCTAGTTTGCAGTCATCTGCAAACTTCATTAGCCAAAACACCTTCTGTGTTAGCCTGTACTTCAGAGAACTAGATACCAAACAGGAGAGGACCCAGGACTGAACCCTGTGGTACTCCACTTGTCACTGGTCTGAAGTCAGATTTGGAGTCTGATACTTTCACAGTGTGGGTTCTGCAAGTGAGCAAGTTGGCAACCCATCTTGTGACATAGGGATTTATACCTAGTTTAGTGAGTTTATCTATAATTCCAGAGTGGGGGATGGTGTTGAATGCCTTGGCAAGATCTAGACAGGCTGTGTGAACCACCTTACTCTTGTCTGCGGCTTTGGTGACTGCTTCAAAGAAGTCTATCAGGTTTAGGAGACATGATCTGCCTTTTACAAACCTGAACTGGGTGGGACCCAGAGTTTGAAGATTACCAATGTCTTTGTTTATAAGTTCCATGATGATACGTTCCATGGCCTTACAGACCAGGCTTGTCAGGCTAATGAGGCGGTAGTTCCCGGGGTCCGTGGTGGCTCCCCCCTTGTGGAGTGGGATAACCATTGCTGTGTGCCATTCAGCAGGCACAAAGCCTGAGGTGAGGCTATGATTGAACATGGTACTTAGGTGGGGTGCCAGTTCGTTCTGTAGTTCATGTAGAACGCAGCCTGGGATGTTGTCTGGTCCCATGGATGCTGTGTTCTTGGCTTTGGAGAGTGTGGTTTTTACCTGTGCAGCCATGATTACAGGAACTTTGCATTCTTCCAGTATAAATATGGGCTCTTTAGGGGGTGAGAGGTGGGTATAGTTAGCACTGAACCTATCTGCCAGGATGTTGACAATATCAGTTGGGTCTGTATATTTAGTGCCATTGTGCTGTAACTCAGAGCAGATCTGAGTGCTGCCATTGAGATTCTTGACATAGCTGTAGAATGCTTTGTGGTTGTCTTTAGAATCAGTGGCGATTTTGTTTTCGTAACTAGCTTTGGAGGATTTTATCCGAGATCGCAGCTTCTTACTGAGGCTGACCAGGGAGCTCCTCCCCTCATGGAATTTTACTCTCTTTTGCAAGAATTTTTTCCTTCTGTTGTACAGTTTGTTTATGGCAGGGGACCACCAGATTGGCTTCCTTTTTTTGGAGGATAGCGTCTTGGTTCTGTTTGGGATAGCACGATCCATGCACTCATGTAAGTGCTTATAAATTGCAATTGTGTAGGATTCAGTAGTCGTAACTGTATTGTCCATCTGCATGGGTGTCATGAAGTTCACCACTTCTGTCTTTAAGAAGCATGAAGTTGGCTTTGGAGAAATTTTTTACCATGGTTTCCTTAATGGGGGGGTGGAGGCAGGATGTGGATATCTAGGGTAATTAGCTTATGGTCGGATCGGACCAATGAGGCGTTGACTTCAGGTGTGTAACACCAGTCACTCATATTGGTAATGACTAGATCTAGAATATTTTTGCCCCTGGTGGGGGTGTGGATAAGTTGATCCAGGGCATTGGAGTTTATGAATTCCAGAAAGTTCTGAGAGAAGGAGTTGGTACATGAGTAGTTTTCCCAGTTAATGGTGGGGTAGTTGAAATCGCCCATTATTAGGGTGTTTGGTTGAATCCTAATATTTTCCAGTACATCAAGAAAAGAGGAGTGGGAATCCTGGGTCATGGTGAGGGATCCGTAGCAAGCTACAATTTGGATTGCAGTTTTGCCCAGAGTTAGTTACACTTGGATAACCTCGGCTGCATTATGCTGAGCAACTAGCCTGAAGGTGTGGATATCCTTAATGAATATGGACACACCTCCGCCTTTGGTGTTCTGGTCCAGGTTACATAGCCGAAAGCATGGTATGAGGTATAGCCTGGTAGTGCAGAGGTGCTCTCTGGAGCTTTGAACCAGGTCTCAGTCACTGCACAGATATCGATGTTCTCCATTTTAAGGAGTGCCTCAAGTGAGTGCATTTTGAGATTTAGACTTCTAGCATTGAGTAGCATTTTTGAGAATATTTCTAGAATCCAACCCTTTCCTAAATGCCATATATGAAGTCAAGGCCCTGCTAGAATGGGCCTTGACCCTTCCTGGCATAGATTAGTCCTGGTGGGTATAACAAATGTTAATAGCCTTAGACAATCATTTGAAAATAGTCTGTTTTCACACAGGTTGTTCCTTCTTCTTACCTTCACAAGAAATGTATAGATGACCCAAAGATCTAAAAGATTTACTTCTGTCAGGAAAGTACCTGAGCTGTCTGTGGACATCCAAGGTATGGACTATCCCTTCTCCCTCATTTCTAGGTTCAGGATAGAAAACAAGGAGATGGATAGTTTGTCTTAAAGTAAACTTGGATACAACTTTATGCATACAAAAAGGATTATTTTATCAGTGAAACTCTTTCCCTATGGAAAATGAAGTAGGGTTAACTCAACACATGAACTTGCAACTCAGATACCTTTCTTGCAGAGGTCTGAGCAATTAGCAAAACAGTTTTTCCTTGTTAGGAACCTCAATTCAGCCAGATTAGCTGTGTGATGCCCCCCCCCCCCCACTGAATCAGTAATCAAAGAGCCTCAATCCTCACCACTGGCACCAGTTGGGGACATACACTGGGAGGATGACAGGTACACATGCAGTATTTCCAGATGCAGCTCTCTGCATCAAGTGCAATTTCCCTTAAGAGCACACAGGGACCACAGTCTGTCTGGGGCTAGTTACTACTTCTTTCTCCAGATCCCCAATAAGACTCCCCACTGGCACAGCTATAGAGTTGAGAACTCAGTGGAGTGACAAAGCCAAGACCTCCAACACCCTCTCTGTCCAACCAGTGCTTCATCTCCCTGCCCAAGTTACTGGCAGACATACTCTTTGAGGTTTGATTTATTCACACACACACACACACATGCACACACACACACACACACACACACACACACACACACACACACACACACACACACACACACACACACACACACACACATCTGAAAAGGCTGGCACAGGTTTACTAGCTATGCCCCCTTCTGCCCAGACTATAATGTAGTTTCCCCTGCCACCAGTCACTCCTTATCAGCTACTTTAAGCCCCTTAACAAAGGGTGTCCAATCTTACTGTGTCATGTTACTGTTAATACAAATGGTAGTTTGACCAAGACCAAGGCTATTAGGAGTTGCCTATACAGTGTCACCAAATAAATATGCAAGTACTCTCAGAACTTAAATATCTATAGACAGATCAGCCACAATGAAAGGTTTAACTATATTTAATAATAAATAATAAATGAACAAGAAAATACTCAGTATATATTTACAGTGATATCAGAGTTCAAAATCACAGGAAATATTTAAAACAATATTGCAGGACAGTTTCAAATAAATAAAGAAAAATATCTAAAATAAGTGTTGCTATATCCCTGAATATATCTAAGTGAATTATAATGTTCCCTGGACTGACTTACTTATAGCAAGGCTTATGTGTGATGAATGGATCTTGTCAGGTCCAAGACAGAATACAAAATGCTCAGTCTCTGCCTCAGAGAGTTCTTAAATTAATATCTCAAATATTACTGTTGGGATAGCTTGCAGAATGACATAAAAACTTGTCATCTGACTCTATCCCAGGTAAACCCTCCACTGATGAAAGCTAACAGTATTTAACATCTACCTGTGAAAATACATAGACAAGGGCTTTTCCTCAGATCTGTGCAGCTGCTGGAAGTCATAAAACAATAAAACACATCCACATCTCAAGCCTAGCAATTACTTCTCCTTCAAGACAACACAGCGAGCTCATTAGAACAGACATCCTGTCTCTTCCTGTCATAAAGTAATTTAATTTCAGCTATTTTTTCTGAAGTTAACCTTCTGTATTCCAGTTTCCACTGTTAAAATATATACATCTAAACAGTTACAATAGTGCAGGCACATTTCTGTACTATTCCAGTAGGGCATGCTGTGGTTACACTTTAAACACTTTGCAAAAACCTTTTCAACACACACTTCTGTACTAACAGTTTGATATACACCTTACATAGAGTTCTAATACATTTGTAACACAAGTATCTTATATGAATCATGCAGATATTCACAAATGACATATAGTTATTTAGAAAATTCCAGATAGCTGTGCTGGCATTATCTCCTTCTGTTACACTTCTATATAAATCACATAAATATTCACAAATGACATATAATTATTTACAAAATTCCAGCTAGTTGGGCTGGCAGTATCTCCTTTTGTCACAAGCTGTTTCAGATAGGGCATGTGTTTGCTTCTCTAACACAACATTAAGATCCCAAGGAGGAGTCATTGGTTGATTTAGAGGCCTCTTATGCAAAACCCGTTTCAAGAACATTTTGATATGAGACTACCTTGAATCAGGAAGATCCATGGATAGACATGATGAAATGGTCAATAAATAAACCTTGATAGAGGAATAGGAAAGGCCATAGGATAGTAATGCACATGAATATTGTAAAACTAGGGAATGACTAGGCCTGAATTTGTGCTGGTTATGTCACTGGCACCAACTAGAAAACCTTTTCTTTTTGCTAATATATGATTTTCTAGTAGCACAGTAGCAGGTTTTCTTGCCTTCATTAGTACCTGCTGCACTTCGTCAGACAACAGGTGCTTAAAAGCAATTAGGACCCTATCATCCAGCCAGCTAATTGAAGATTATTTATGTTGGGGTGTGTCAAACACCCCTGTTATTGTGTAAGTAGATCCACTCTGTGTGGAAGCTTGTGGTACTTGCTCCTGGTCCTTTCCAAAAGAAGGGAGAAACATTGTTGCCTGGGGATAAGGCAGTCACTACAATGATCTTGGGAGTTTCCTTCTGAATCAGCAAAATTATATTGGGTATTAGTATAAAAGACAGAAAGACATACAGGAACATTCCTGTCCAAAGAAAGGAAAAGGACTCTGTCTTTCAGACCTTCTTTATGGAGTGCCAGAACAGAATGTTGCCAGTTGACTGCTCAGAGAGCAGACAAATAGGTCTGCTTGAGGAACATCCCACAGATGGATCAAATCTTGGAAGACTCCCTGGTCTAGTATCCATTTGTGAGGTTTTGCCCTGGCCAGCTTGTCTACCATATGATTTTACTCTGACAGAATGTAGGATACCTATATAGTGAGAGTGTATTGTGAAGCTATATCCCAAGCTAACATGGCTAGTCTGCAGAAGGAGTGCAACCTGGTCCCCCTTTCCTGTTGATGTGTCACATGACTGTGGTATTCTCTATTAGCACTTGACAGGGTCCTGGGGTAAGAATATCTTGATATTTATTTGCTTGCATCTGTCCTTGATGTCCTAAACCTCTTACACTTTTATCCCTCCTGTAACTGCTCCCCAAGCAAAGCCCAAATAGTCTGTGGTGACTGAAAGCTTTGGAGCAGGGAGGGAGATGGGAAGACCTGGAATTAAGGATATTTGTTATCTCATACAAAATATTTCATTTCTGACAAATCCCAGTACTGGAAATCTGAAAAGATAAAGGGTGTTGATGCTGGGGTGAAAGAGATTTCAGATATCACTGTACTTTTCTCATGTTCAGTCTTGTCAGGGGTATCGTGAATCATTGATGTCATGAGACCAATAATCATGAGGTATTCCTTTGAAATGGCCAATGTCTGAGTAGAAAATGTTAGAAATAGATCTAAATAAATATCTATGTTTTTTTCTGGAACATAAGCTCTTTAAACCGAGGTGTCTAGTTGACATCTCAGGAACACAATTCTGTGTGAGAGTCAAGAAAGACTTTTGAATGTTCTTTTGGAATCCTGATTTGTACAAGAGATCCCTCACCCAAGAGACAGAGATTACTGACATTTTCAAAAAGACTCTGCAAAGATAAGCAAGTCATCTGAATTTGTAAAATTGTGAATGCCCTGTAGCTTCCAATGAGCTATAATTGGAGCTAGACACTTTGAGAACACTCTTAGCAAATTGGATAGTCTAAAGGTTAATGCAGAGAATGAATAATGTGTTCCAGACATACAAAACCTTAATAAATGTCTGAAGTCTGGATGAATGAGGATGTGCTTATAAGCATCTTTTAAGTCTAGTGCAACCAGGCAATGTGAAAGAGGAAGAAGAGGTAACAGGTTGTAAAGTGACATAATTTTGAATTTGGGCAGTATCACAAACAGGTTTAAGAAAGAAAGATCCAGAACTGGTCTCCAAGCATTTTCTTTCTTTGGCACTAAGAACATTCTTATATAAAACCCATTCCCCTGATGCAAAGGAGCTGGTTCTATCACTCCTTGGGACAACATGTGATAAAGAACAGGTGGAAACAAAAGAGTCTGATCTGCAGGATGGGGAATGATCCCCTGGAAAGGAGGAATTTCATCCCACTGCTGTCTGTAACATTGACAAATAATTTTCAGAACCCATTTGTCTGAAACAATCCTTTGTCAAAGAGAAAAATGGAGATTCAGACTTTCTAGAAGAGAAAAGGGGCCGGGATGAGAGGTGCTCACAATGTCTCTTGAATAGCCATTCAGACTTTTTGGACTGTCCTTGGTTTTGGGACGTTTGAGACTTCTTTTTGGAACCCCCTTGCCACTTTTTCTCAAACATCTTGTTTTTTCTGAATTCTCTTAAGACCGTTTATTCTGGGTTTTTTCGTTGCCAAAATTGGATGAGGATAAAGAAAATGCCTTGGACAATTTAGAAAAAGATGACTGAAAAATCTTAGAGACTCTCTGGATCATCTTGCCCCTTTCATCAGACTTTATGGTCACCTCTGCAGCAGAGGGGCCAAACACTAAATCACTAAATCTCTATCCAAGAGAGAATTTAAAATCTCATTTTTACATCACCTGGGAGATTCTAAGAATGCAACCTAAGCAAACCTTCTTAAAACAGTACCAGTGGCCATAGCCATGGAAGAAATATCAAGAGAGTCATACACACACTTCAAACAATAAATAATGAACTGTGTAATAGAAAAAAACAATGTTATTTAAAGCAGATTTTTCTTTACAAACAGAACATGTAAATAAAACAGTCCTCATATTTTCACAATATGTCAGAATAAACTTTCACATATGAGCCTCACAAGTTAAAGTTGTAAAACTCAAAGCTGCAGAAGTATACATGTTTTCCCATACCTATTAATAATTTTAACATCCTTATTAGAAAAGTAGGATTGTAATTAACTAAGTGCTTAGCAGCAGTGGAAACAACTAAGGCTATAGTTGCTGGGTCAGGTTTTGGAATAGTGATTACAAATCTAAAAGACTAAGGAACTTTAGATGTCCTTACCGCCTTTTTAGGGACAATTGGCTATCAGGAAAACTGTTAACAGTGAAACACACATCCTCTAAATCAGACAAGGTATGAAGAATTGGTGTAGGCTCTAGAAAATTCTTCTGTAACAACTTATGGTATTTTCTGAGGGACAGAGACTCTTCAGTGTTCTCCCACAGAAAACACTGGGCATTCTAGAAATGGCCTCAGTGACACCTCCACAAAGAGAATCAGAAACTGAAGTATCTTCTGAATCTGCATCAGAAATCTGAAGACAAAACCCCAAATCTATTCTGAGTCTTCCTGTTTAACTTTAGTATCTTGAATCTCTTCTGGAAAAGACAGAGCCAGTCCCAGAAAACTACTGTCTAAAGAAATTCGATGAGGAGAAGATACATTCTTGGTTTTCTGTTTTTTTGACAGGTAAAATGGTGATAACTGTGTTACTAATGGCAACCGTTGCATTCTCAGGGAAAGACATGGTATTCTGATACAACACGGAGATCATTCCTGTTCCCTCTCCAGGACCGACATTAGTCACTGTCCCTTGCCCACTGAGGATGTGGTAAATACCTGGTCCATAGAGCTGTAGGTGCTAAACCAGATGGATCCAGGCTAAAAGATGAGTGGTCGGAGGTACAACAAATGGTGACAGCAGAGTCATCCACCTGCAGCTGTGGTAAATTACTATTCTGCTGTGGTGGCAAAGGCTGTTTTCTTAACCTTTTTTCTTTTTGTAGCTGGAAGAAGAACTAACCATGGGACTGGCAATCTGTTGCATGGTCAAGTCAAAAATGGTGCGTCTTTTCCTGGGAAGACAAGCAGCAAATGCCAGAAAAAATACCAGTTCACAAAGTTACTTTATTGGCAGATAAAACACAATAAAAATCATTTTCATACACTATGGCAGATCCACAATAAAAAAATAAACAAAATTTCTCCACAGAAAATGTTTTCAGTTAGTTTACACTACTTTTAAACTAACAGAAAAGACTAGTGCTCCATTTAAAAGTGTGTTACATTCTTGAGACAGTCCATTAAAGCACAACATTTCTTGCTTTAGAATAATTTTCCAGAAAAGAAAACTAGTAAAACATTGGTAAATATAAGAAAATGGAAGTTTTTTCCCCAGTGGGAACTTATCTGCCAGTAAAGGAAAGCAAAAGCTGACCATTGATCCTCAAAAACTTCAAACAAGAGTACTCTTCAGTGGCAGGAAACTGTAAAGGGCTTCAGGCCCAGACTTGTCTTTTAGTCAGCTCAGCTCAAGCTGCTTGACAGTTTGGGTGTGGTGAAGGCAACCTGAAGCTTTGGAAGCTGGCCGGCTGTTATATCCTTGGCAAGATGTAACCCGCATAGCTAAGAGTACTGCAGCGGTTATCGATATGAAGTGCATCTGCCTGTTTTTGTTGAAAATGAATATCAATTCCATGTAGCACTAGCGTTTTTTCTCCTCCCTTAGTTAATGTGGTAAAACTACAGACTTGTTGTTTCAATGTGTATGCTACTGAATTTATAAACCTTTCATTAGTTTTTCATTAGTAATGGCCCTTGTTTTTTTTTTTAGTTGAGTTTTTGAACTTCATTTTTCTGATGTGAATCTGAATGGTAACATTAGCTATCTATGTGCCTTCAATAATAAAGGCTAGTGCTCTAGCTTCTACATCCACTATTAACTCTGAGGATAAATAAACGACAGCATAGCCTTGTATTAGTCATTTTTTTACATAGTATAACTTTATCTTTATTTCTAAAATAATGATGATCTTGACTAACTGAACTAATTTTCTTCATTTTTTTATTAATAGCATACTAATGTTACAAGAGATTTACAGATATACACAACTTACATTTGATATATTTTGTACAGACAATGCCCTATTCAGGTTCAGAGGTTAAAAAGGCACCATTTTATTAACTACTGAGCACATCATTATGTGCTGAAGCTAGCACTCAGGAATTACCCACCTATACCATAAAATGTGATAGCATCTATAGAATTCCACTTCAGCAGCAGTGCTTACAATTATAATTAAAATCACTTGCGGGCATCACACCACAGATAAAAAGCAAAGGAGCCACTTGGCGAGGGCATTCTGATCATTCTTTTTCAGCAGTTTATTAACACTAAAAAGCCATATACTTTCGAGCAATGCAAAAAAAAATACAACAAATCAGTCTTAAGTTTCAATATGTGTCTTGTCTATCTGCCTTCGGTTAAAGTCAGTTGTTCCCCTACTAATAAGAAACAATACTGCTTCAGAAGCTTTCCTTCCCTTTAGGATAGAAGGTTACAGAATTTTATTATATGAACCATATTTTACTGTTACATTTTCTGAGTTACCCAATCATTACCATTTACTGGCAATGTTTATATTTCCAGATGTCTTTTGGTAATCTGTTTTAAAAGACTGCATTTCCATCATATTAACTAAGAACATGAATGTCTTGTGAATATCAGCAGAAATTATTTTCTTCAAATAACAGGGAAGGATGTACATAAATTGAAAGGGCTACAACTCAATTAACTGCCAGGTCATATGTAATGCTAAGGCAATCATCCTGAATGTGTGTGCTGGCAACCCAGTGAGTTACCACGACTCACATATCTGACTATACTCTCAACTATATGAGATGCTTACTAGGGGGAATATCCCACAGGGTCATTTACTGGGGGATGCAGGTTATGCACTGGAACCATGGCTGATGACACCCATTAGAAATGCACATGCATCTGCTGAAGAATGCCATAATGAGGCACATGCTCAAACAAGAAATATCACAGACCATGTGAGTGGACTGCTGAAGTCATGGTTCTGATGCCTAGATACATCTGGGGGAGCCCTGCAGTACGATCCCAGTACATGTGCTAAAATATTCACTGCCTGTGCCATGCTTCATAGCATTATTCTGAGAAAACAGCTTTAGCAGGAACGCCAAGGGGTAGGGCCACACATCCCACCACCACTGTCAAGGTCACCACAGCCACAAACAGATGAAGAGTTAGAGGGGGAACCAGCAGCTGCTGTGAGTACAGGCAAATGCAGGCATGTACAGTATGCCCTCTCACTGACTAAGAGGCAAGGAATAGCACATGCGCTCACCACCAAAGCGGGTAAAACCGTCACCCTATGCACATACATACAGTAACATTGATGCCAGGCAATGCATACAACCTTTATTTACCCATGTAATGGTTATGTACTGCTAGCATCAAACAAAGTCAGCTCTGAACTAAAACTCTTGCAAATGCCGAATTTCCATGGTAAGTCATGAATCTGCAATAGAAAAATAAATCTCTAAGAATACAAAGAAATGGCATACTCTCGCATACTCTTACTTGGTAAGGTAAGTAAGTATAAAGTGGGTGATTTTTACAGCAATTACATCAAGATGTGACAGCACTGACTTATGTAAATACATGTGTCCTCTATCAAGTAATAGGCCTCATGTATCAAAGATTCACACATTCGTATGTCTAAAATGTAAAGATTTTCAATGAGTGTCCATAGTTTTGCTTCATACTTTTGTATTATTGCAAATCATTAGAGTGACATTAGAAAATAATGCCACACATTTCAGTTTCAGACACCATATCCCTCACACACAAAAAAACATAAAAATAGTAATGCAAAACCTGCTATTCTATCAACTGTCTGAGTGTGTAAGACCACCATTTTTAAAAACCTCTACCTATTGTTGGGCCTTTGTCAGACCTTTATTTATGGCTTAGTCAAGCTTTGTTGGTCTAAGAGGTTGGTGGGATATACACATTGCAAAAACCAATAGGAAAGTAGGACAATTTGCAAAACAGCATCACAAACACTGATATACTAAGCACTAAGTCAGCTATGCACCTTAAATCCAAAAGATAGAAAACAAGAATATGGCACAGTTATCATCATTTGCTCAGGGTGATTTGTGTGTGTGTGTGTGTGTGTGTGTGTGTGTGTGTGTGTGTGTGTGTGTGTGTGTGTGTGTGTGTGTGTGTGTGTGTGTCTGTGGGGGAGGATGCCTAGGCTGACACAAAAGGTAGTGAGTACAAATGAGTAAGAAAGAGAACCAGGCAGACATTTGGATAAAGTATCAAATGGCCACTGAGACAGAATGGGCTGTAAGCCGCACAACTGACCCATGTAACTGTTATATGTGTGTGTATGTGTGTGTCTGTATGGGCACTGCAGGTGAAGTTGGTGTGTGAGTGTTTGCAAGAACACAACCAAACTCTGTGCTAGCTGTATGCCCTCGTAAGTAGGACAGGTGTGAGCCGTGTATGGTAGAGGTGACAGTTCATCATCATCCCCCGAGAACTGGCTCTGCCAGAATTTGCACTGGCATGTCTGGTCAGATACACTTCTTCTACCTGAATGTGACTGGTATCTGCTGGACAAGTTCTTCTCAAGTGAATGCCCAGGACCACAATCTCATGGCCAGCCAACGTCTGGGTGTGGACACCTCAACCATTGATGGAGCAGTGGAAGTAGTGACACTATGGGGAGCATGATCAGACATGACAATGTCGGCTCAGATGATGTGGCTGACCAACATCCATGTGGATGCTGTCCCTCTCCCAGCAGATGTTCCATCAAAGACACTGCCCGTCCCAATGTGTCATTCATCTGATCCATTAAATTAGCGACATGTGAAGGCAGTCACACATGTCAGCCTGTGCCACATCTAAAACTCTAAGCATTTCCTTGGAGGCCCCATTGGAACATGCCTGTGCTTCCATGATGGCCCTAAGCATATGTCAATTAGAACAGAAAGACACACCAGGATCAGGTGGTGGATAGACACTAGGCCTCATCTGAGCACCTCTAACAACCATTCTGCATGCCACCTCACCCACATTTTGGCTATGGCCGGAGTCAACAAGCACTGAAGCTGCAGTAACCACAGTATCCTGATCAAGGGTCTCACCTTCCACCTTCCCAATATCTGAGGGCTCACTGGAATGGGTTTGCATAGGCCTACTGGCTGTGTCCAGTGGAATTACAGCAGATGGCTTAATGTCAACCTCAGTGTCAGATTCAAACTCTGAACCCCCCAAGTGTGCCTATGTTTGGTGGCCATCATCATCAGAGTCTGCCAATACTCTGACATCAGCTGGTAAGAATCTTACACTTCCACTATCAGGATTACCTGTGATAATAAGAAACAAACAAACAAAGAAAATAAATAAATAGCTATATTACTACAGTTTGATATATGCTAATAAAACTAACAGTGGTGTCACTATCGCAAACAGTACAGCATTGCACACATACAGGGCAGGATTCACGAAGGCTTGCATGGAGTGTAAGAGATGTGTAAGACTCCATGCAAGCCTCGCGATCCAGGAACAGCCCGAAACTCCATGTAAGAGACCAGCTAAAACGTTTCTTACACGGACTGGGCGTGGATATGCTAAATACCTCACTTGCAGCTGAAAGGCATGCAAATGAGGTAGAGTAGCAATCCACGAAACTGAAAGCAGCCCGTGTAAGAGCCGTTTTAGCTGCAGAAATGTACTCAGTTGACAACTGAGTACGTTTCTGCAAAAATCACAATGGAGCCATGTCAGCTCCAAATAAAGGGTGCATATGTGTCAGGCAGCATGCCAATGGCCAAATATGTGGCCATTGGCAAGGAACCCCGATGCAAATCTGAGAAATAAATATATATTTTTTTCGGTGATTGACGGTGTTTAAATGCAGCGCAGCCCCGCACAAATGGGCTGCGCTGTATAAAACATAAAAATGAAGGTTATAAACCCACAAATGTGGGTTTTATGCAATACATGGATTTACAATGCAGGGACCAGCAGACCAAAAACAACATGGCCACCGTTTAGTGGTTGCTAAGGGGGGAACCTGAGTCTAAGACATGTAACTAAGCATTAGTAGGCAAGCTGATGTAAATGAGGGTTAGGATACTGAATCCCACTGTCACATAGCACATGAGCACATTCTGAGTAGTGTAAGAGATACATAAGGGGGAGGAATAGAGTAGGAGATAGGTGACATCACAGGGGGGAATGGTAGAAAGAAATGCAGTTCATTGGAGGTCAGTGTTACATGACAGATGTCAGACACAGATCATGGAAAGAGGAGTGCCACAACATAAGCATGGGATAGTCAAGAAATGGAAGGTGTACACTGTTACTTACACCAAAGTTTCTTGTTGGGTGAGCATGCGCACATGTGCGTGCCATGAGGCGCAGGTAGGACAGTGTGCGCACGTGTAAGGCAGACTGAGCATGTGGGAACGTGTTGGTAGACTTGTAAGACTGTTTGCACTAGTGTGCGTGCGTGTAGGGCAGACTGAGCATGTGGGAGCCTGTTGGCAGAGTTGTAACACTGTTTGCGCTGGTGTGCGTTTTAACCCAAATAAGCAGATTCCAAACCGTGTAAGCATGTTTACGCGCATGTAAGCCACTGTAAGCGTGTTTCTGCTGGTATGTACGTTGCTCCCCCCTGAGGAAACAGAAAGGAAAAAGGAAGCAACTGAATTAGTAGGAAGCTAGCAGGGAATACTGCTGGAGCTAGCAGGTGAAAACAATTAGAAGCAGGCAATTACACAGGCAGAATAGTAGCTCAGCCAAGCACTTAAAACTCTGCAAACAGCAGTGCAGGATGTATCTCTCAAGAGGCACTGCAATATAGGAGTAAGCTATTAGAAGTGAAAACTGAAAAAGCTGAACTCAGAGCAGAAATGCTAGGGGCTGCCATAGCTGTTATAAGGAGACATAGGCGACTTGCTGAGGGTGGTGACAATGCAGATGGTGACAGACAACCCACAGTGAGGAGATGAAGAAGAGTGTACAGGCCCAGGGTCACCTACCATGGGTTACATGAGCTGGAAATAGTAGAGCACTGTAGAGTGGACAGAGACCTCCTGCAGCAAATTGTCGAGCTGTGCAGGCCATGCCTCACACACAGAACCAACAGAGGGGAGCCCATCCCAGTGGAAACCAAGGTATGTGTTGGCCTAAGAATACTAGCAACAGGTACCTTCCAGGGACCAACTGGTGATATGATGGGGATATCACAGGCATCAGCCTCCAGGGTACTGCACCAGTTCCTGGATGCCATGTCAGCACATGTCGGTGATCATGTATATTTCCCCAATGCCCATAAGGTATTGGCCAGCAATATGCGTCTCTTCCAGCAAATAGTGGAATACCCTGAGGTAGTGGGTGCAATAGACTGCACGCACATACACATCAAAGCACCAGCCAGTGAGTGGGGCAGGGCTTACATTAACCGCAAGGGCTTCCCCTCCATCAACTGCTAGGTTGTGTGTGATGCCCAGGGCATAATACTGAATGTGTGTGCTGGCTGCCCTGGGAGCTACCATGATTCCCATATCTGGCATTTGACGCAGCTGTACCAGACATTTGCCAATGGGGACATCCCACACGGGCACCTAGTGGGGGATGCAGGTTATGCACTGGAGCCGTGGCTGATGACACCCATCAGAAATGCACACACACCTGAACAGGAACGCCATAATGAGGCACACGCACAAACACGTAATGTAATAAAGCGTGTGTTTGGGCTGCTCAAGTCACAGTTCCGGTGTCTGGACACATCTGGTGGAGCCTTGCAGTACTCACCAACTACATGTACCCAAATTGTCATGGTATGTGCTATGCTACACAATATGATCTTGCAAAAACAGCTGCAGCAGGACCAGCATAGGGTCGGGCCAAACAGCCCCCCACCATTGCCAAGGCCATCACAGGCAGAGCATGACTCGGAGAAGGAACAACCTGAGCCTACCCCAGTAGGCAGAAGGAGGCATGCCCAGTATGCCCTGGCCTTGGCAAAGAGGCAACGCATAGCACATACACTGGCTCAGTAGGAACCCTGGGAATGATACCCCTCTCTGACTCACTCATATAATAACATGGATGCCTAAAATGACATAACCTGCTTTCAAACATGTACAGGGAGTGTAATATGTGCATCCAACAGAGGCAGCCCTGCAGCACCACCTGAGGCATGAATGCCATGTGTTAAGTAATGTAACACCATGTACTATATGCACACTTGAGGACCCTGACTAACATCCACCCTCACCAAGCATGATGCCACAATATGATGATGGGATGATCAATTGCAATAATTGGCTGAAGTAATGCAGTTAGTCAAAGGGGAGCCAATATGTGCCAGCCTGGGATGACATGCTGAGCATGACATGATGCTCCACCTGCTAGGGGTGGCGTGCACCTATCAGTCCAGGCCTCATGGATACTGGCAAAGGCTGTCAGTACCCACAGAATGCCCTGAATAGGTAAGGCTGAAAACACAAACCCACCTCCATAGGTATCACAAGGGATAAGAACCTAGATGTAATGCTACCCAATGCCAGAAGTCTAAACAGCAAGATGCGTGCAGTGTAAACGCACCCAGTATGGAGAATGTTGATATCTGTCCTGTAACAGAAAACTGGGTCAAGGCTCACAACAGCACCCTAACACTACCAGGTTACACCTCATACTGTGCTGTACAGCCTCAAAACATGGAACAAGCTACAAAAGGAGGGTGACTAGCAATAATTGTCAAGGATAACCACACCCCCATGTTGGTACCACAACAAGAAGCAGCATGGACTAGCCATGGTCAAGTAACAGTGGCTAAAACCGCTTCCCAGTATATAGCCTGCTACAGACTACCATCCTAACACCAGGAACTGCACCTGGCCTATGTTGGAATACATGAATATATCAAGCCCCCCAAACCACATTATATTGGTTGACTGAAAATACCCAGAAATACACTGGGAGCATTATACTAGCACCAACACTGTAGGAGAAAAGTTCCTAGAATCCATAAACCAAAATGCCCAGGAACAACGTACCACTCCCACAAGAGGGGTAAGCATACTGGATGTGATAATCAGCAACATGGGTACTGGATGGCAAGATGAAAAGTGTATCCCTCACTGGTAAGACCAGACCATAGAGTAATCACACCGGATATACACATCCTGACCACAGTCCCTGGTAAGAAAACCACAGTGAAAAACATGTGTAAAGCATAAGTTGCACCCCTCCAAACTGATGTGGAATCCATTAAAGGCCCTGTGCAGGTGCAAAATATGGGACACACCGCAGAACCTGTTATACATGAACACAGCCAGGAATGCTTGGCTTATGCAATCACAAATAACAACAAGACACAATGCCATACACGCAGGCATCTGGCATGCTGGACACCAGCCATTACCAAACCATGCAAGAGAATGAGGAAGCTTCTACATGATAGAGCAAACATAAAAAGGAAAGTAATCACTGATCAGTAGTATGGCAATAAAATATGTCCACACATACAATCCACTAAGATCAGCTACAACAAGTAGAATCTGTGAATCCTGAGGCAATGTTAAACCTGCCCCAAGTACACAGACAACCCTCAACACCCCCCAATAAATACAAATATATGTGAGAGATGCAACCATTTATCCAAACCGGAGGCTGAGCTCCCTCAACTCAGTACTGTCAAAACTAGTCAGGAGGAGAAGGTAACCACACACACCACAAACCCAGTCCCACATAGACCTATCACAACTGCAAACCAAACACATAAACACAGAAAAACATTCCCGGAGGCCCTAATTACAAACACACCACACCAACAGAGGCCTACAAAGCAGACCCCCAAGCAACCACAACCTCCAAACATAGCACATGCAACACATAGAGCACAAAGCTGGTGTGCCAAACAGTCACAGGCCAGAAGGAGAAACAACATGCCTGATACAGTTGTAATAGGTGACTATAGGCAGACACACTGCTGTCCCACTCACCAGACTGAACAAGGGAAAGGGTACAGTAAGCTGCCTGTAGGCTGCTACAATACGCCACATAACACAAGTACGCAGGTCACCCCAAAGCACGTAGAAATATGATGCAGTCATTGTCCATGCTGGTGTGAATGACCTGAGATGTACCTCCCTGGACTACATGAAAAGAGACATGGATGAGCTCTCTGAGTATGTACTCCAGGCCGGTATGACACTGGGCGTATGCAGCATCCTACCCTCACCAAGAATGATGCCACAGTACAAACACAGAATGATCAGCTTTAACAGGTGGCACAATTACAGCTGTCAGTCCAAGAGGATCTAATGTCTGTCTGCTTGGGATGTCATGCATGACAAGCCATGCTGCTGTTCCAGGGATGGCTTACACCTGTTACCCCTGGACGTTTGGATATTGGGTAAGGCTTTTGCCACCTCCATAGAGCCATATGTAGGCAAGGCTGAAAAGACTAACCCACCACCCTAGAAAACATAAGTGGTAAGAAACATAAGGGTAATGCTGACCAATGCCAGATGTGTAAACCACAATATGCATGCTCCTATGGCCCTCCCCAGTATGGAGAACATCGATGTCTGTGCAGTGACAGAAACCTGCTGCAAGCCTACTGACAGCACACCAGCACTACCAGGTTATACCTCATATCATGCGTTATGGCCCTAAAACCTGGACCAAAACATAAAAGGAGGGGGAGTATCCATATGCAGCACAGACACCCATACGTCCAGGTAACTGACAATGCACGAAGCATCGGAGACCACCCATGTGCACCTAACCGTAGTCAAAACTGCTGTACAGTCTGTAGCATGCTACAGACCACACTCTCACACACAGGAACCCCACCCAGATGTCCTGAAGACACTGGACAGTATGAATGTCCCACCAAATACCAAACAATGTACTCACAAATTACCACATATGTGGTAACCATTATGTATGGAAGGAGTAATCAGGGACCTATGGACACAAGTGGACAGTAACCTGTTATGTGACACTCACATTGCCAATGTGGCTAGGAAGACTGTCTATATTGGACACCGTATCATGAAAGGATTCACATCTACGTCAACAGAGGTCATTGTGCCCCTGTACTGTTCTCTTATCAGACCCAAAATCTAGTACAATGCCTCATTTGGGATGTACCTTACCTGCACCTGCAGCGGTTAGAAAGACCTCAAAGGTACCTCACCAAGGGGATAAAGGGTCTCAAATATATGTCATATGCTGCCTGGCTGTAGACACCCCAGCTGAATGCAGTCACATACTGCCTACACAGAGGCATTGTATGTCTGTTGTACAAGGCCATGTCCAACACAGGAGTAATGGACATGCTCCACCCCAGAAAAATCAAAGCCATTGGAGCTGTGAGAGTGACAGATGTCAACCTCAACACATAATGAAATAGGATGTGCTGGAGGGACAGATACATAACCCAGAGGCTCCCCACACCCTGGAACAGGATCCCACACCATGTTAGGCAGAGCCCCTCACTGACACTCTTCAACAGGAATATTGCCAAGTGGATGGATGATCATAGATGTACACTGGGGGTCTTTGCTGTGTCACGTCCAGAGAGAGGCACAGTAAAGTAAATCATACATGGCCATAATATTCACATAGCAAGGGGCGGCGAAAGACACACACACTCTGGCTAGGCTTACAAATACCCTAGGGTGGATAGCCTAGTATGAACCTATGAACCTATGAAGATACAAATTGTACAGGACAATAAGGATAATCCCAAGGCTTACTCAACTGATCGTAGGAACCGTGTTGGGAATTCACAGATATGCTCTGAATCACACAAATATTACAAACAACATACCAAACACACACATGTTGCCAACATACAACCTGACAGGTGCAGTGCAACCCCCCCCAGAATGCAAAATATCTATCCCAGCAGACTGCTGGCCCTCTGACATTGCAGATGCTGAGGTAACAGCCAGCATCTACAAAGCAAAACACACAGCAGTAATGGTAAGAGATGGTGTCCTGGGCTGAGTCCAACATGGACCCCAAGAAGAATGGAATGCCAAATCACACTACTGCTCAATGTCAGCCTTACCACAGGATATGTACCCAAAGAGCACTGTACAACAACAGTGGTCCTTCTCAACAAAGGTGTTGCCTGAATGAATACTGCAAACCACCACCCCAGAATCCTGACAAGCTTCGTCTGCACAGCTATGGAAAGGATCAGCATGTACCGCAGACATAAAGATATCGGGGACCTACTGACACTGGACCCTACCCAGTGTGGCTTTCTTAAGTGCAGATCCTGCCCCTAAACATGTTTGACCCATTTGAAACAGTCATTAAGGTCATTGATGAGGGCAATGTGGTCCACACAGCGTAGCTGGACCTTGCCAATGCTTCCATACAATACCCTACGTGTTCTGTATAGATATGCTCACCAGCTTAAATATAAACTCCTATGTCAGTAGAGGGGTTGCAAACCAGACCAAGGACAGAACTGACATGGTCAGACATGCTGCAGCCATGTCAGACTACAAACCAGATATAAGTGGCATCCCACAAGGCTTGGTCCTGGGACCTCCCTCATTTGGTATATATGTCTCATAGGTACAGGCCAACATGGAAGGACTGTGTCTGAACATGTATGCAGAGGACTACAAACTGCCCACCATATCTGACCCCCCAGCTGACACAAGCATCCCACAAAAGGGCCACATAGAAACAGACAACTGGTGCCATAGCCATTTCAGCAAGCTAATTGCAGAAAAGTGTATAGTCAACCCCCATGGATATACAGTAAGTGCCCACCAATTACCACATAGGTGGTAACCCATTACGTACCTAACATGTAATGACAGACCTGGGGACACAAGGTGATAGATATCCTGTATTGGACAAACATGTGGCTGCAGTGTTCACAGAAACATACCATATACCCACCTAATCATGAAGGTTGTCAGATCTAGATAAGGGGAGGTCATTGTGGCTCTGCAGTCATCCTTCATCAGCGTCACAATTGACTACAATGGCCCCTATGGGATGTACCTCAGCAGACACCTCCATCATCTGGAAAGACCCCAAAAGTACCTCACCAGGAGTAGCAAAGAGCTTCAACAGATGCCATGTGTTGCCTGATTAAACAAACTGCAGCTCCACACACTGCCATACTGCCCACCCAGAGGCAAGCTGTGCCTGATGTATAAAGCCATGTCCAAGCTGGAATCAGAGAACATGCTGCACCTTGTACAATTTGAATGGCAGTGAGCTATGCACATGAGAGACCTGAACCCCAGCACTGACATACATAAGACAAGCTGTACTGCATGATCCATAACACAGAAGCCACCCCCACTCATGAGTAAACTCCCAGTACAGGTTATCCCTAGAGTCACTCATCGATTCACCTCAAGAGAAATCGTGATGAGTGGATGGGAGATGGTAGGTTTACCCTGGGTATCACTGTTATGTCACAGGTAGATGGAGGCACAGTGTACTAACCATGACATATGTTATGGCAAACACCACTTACAATGTTTGTCAAAGGACAAACACACTCTCTGACTAGCATTAGATATGGCCTAGGGCACTTCACTACTGTTTGCCAATGTACACCTATGTTGTGGTATACACTACCAATGTTGGACAAGCCTGGTAACAGTAGTTCATATCTGAACATAATGCAACCTGGTCAGATGTGCACAACTGGCCCCTAACCAGGCTGTTGTGCTCACTATGGAAATGTAAAGCAGTGATAGGACTAAAGCCCAGTATACTGTCCACCACAGTGAAAGTACTAAACCAGTACACTATACGGTACTATAGTGTTAGGTCAGTATGAAAGGATGTTGACAACTGCATGCAAAGTATCCCATGCAAACCCTGCAGGCACAGTATAATCCCTGTTGTGTTCACACACAAAGCAGTTGGACAGTAACTACACAACATGACACACAACACACAACCATAAATGGGAGATATTGTTGAAGTTCACACACATCCACAAATGTGGTGGGCTGCAGAGTTCAACATATGGAAAGCACACACTGGGCATGCTCGCACACTTTGATAAATGAGACATATGTCAGACAACATGCCATGGGAAGGATGAAGTGGGCATGCTCACACACTTAGGCCAAATCACAGTTTAGCAGTTGGCCACACATATCTGGTATGTGTACATGTTATTTCAGGAACCAACCACATTACAGCAATCTGCCCAGTGCACACAGTTAAATGACTACAGAGACATATGTGATATAGTGGATCCCTCCCATATGCAAACATCTTCCACAGATACACATGCTGTTCATACAAACAGGGAATGCTATGGCAATAAAGACCTGCAAACGGTTTATCAGCAACAAATAATGTGCATCTGACAATTAAACATATGGGTGTAGAGGTCAACACTAGGCTGTTTGCCCTAGGGAATGACAGCTTAGCCAGAGTGTGCTTGGCGTCTGCCTCCCCAGTACAGTAGGCTACTGTGCCACTGTAAAGTAGGTCACATAAGGCATTGTGTGAGGCTAGTGTGCTGTGCCTCTGTCAAGCAGGGACACAGTGGAGATCCCAGGGTTTGAATGTGCTAAGCCACATCCATGTTGTTGGTGTGTGCTGGAAGAGGGTTGCTGAGGACCTCTAACAGTAAGTGGGCATCAATAACAGACTGAGGGGAGCCTTATCTGCATTGTCTGGACAATTTCATTGTCAACACTGTGTCGTGATGATTATGTGGGATTGAAGTGTCGTGCCGGTACTGTTCAGAGATGTCCTCCCTCTGTGGGCTACAGCTCTGCAATTTATTAGCTCACTCTGTCTGTTGGACAGCTCATATATGGCTGGTGTACACCTGACAGGTGTCCTGTTGTGGAGCAGTCATGGGTATATTTGGGATAGCATGATCAATGCAAACCTTCCACATGCTCATAGAATGCAATTGTCAAGGATTATGCAGAGTGGCCAGTAAAGTCCCCCAGCATGGGTCCTTTGAAGTCTTCCACCCCAGTCTTCACAAGTGTAAAGTCTGCTTGTGATAAATACAGTTTGTTTGCAGTGACAACCTTACCTGGGGGTGGGGATGGGATATGGATGTCCAGGGAAAGGTGAGTATGGTCAGATATCAACAATGGTGGTCTACCTCTGGTGTGGAACAGTCAGTACCCATGTTGCAGATGGTCAGGAGCAATATGTATTCCCCCATGTGGCTATGGTGAGTGGTTCTGCCATAGCACATGGACCCACAAATTGTAGTGTCTGCAGGGTAATGTTGTAGAGGCCTGAGTAGTTCCCACACACAATATGCCTGTACCTGACATTAACAACTGGAATGGTGTATGTGAACACCTGCATATCCTGGCACTGTTCCCAGGGAAGCAAAGTGTGTGTCTTGGATGTGGGAGGGGTGTTCTTGACCGGTTGTGTTGTGTGTTACACGTCCTGTGGTCACGAAGCATGGTATAGAACATAGCCTGCCAGTGCGATGTGCATATCTGGCCCTGAAGTAGGTGGCTGCAAATGCATATATATGCTATCCCCCACCTGACAGGTACTAGATGTACATACCTCTGTAGAAATAAAGATGTCAGCACCCTATAAATACTGCAGGTGCAGAACAGTTGCCCTGTAATTCGGATAGCACGCGCTGCTAATGTGTCTCCCTCAAGTGTCATAATATAGTTAGGTAGGGGTTTGAACCATGCAAATGCTCAGTGTGTGCGGGTGACCGGGGTTGTTGTGTGTGCAAGTCTGTGTGAAGGAAATGTCCCTTTTGGCAACTGGGGAAACACACTACAGCATGCACATTCCCCTTTCTAAACACTGATGATGTCAGCACCCTATAAGTATAGCAGGGGAAAAATAGCCTCCCAGTAAGGCGAATAGCACGCTCCACTAATGCATCCGTCTTAAGTGTCATAACATAGTTAAGTAGGGGTTTGAATCCTGCAAATGCCCAGTGTGTGTGGAAGGGGGTTAGTTTGTTGTAAGTCTATATAGAAGAAATGTCCCTTTTGGCAACTAGGAGAACACACTACAGGATGCATTTCCCTTTCTAAACACTGATGATGTCAGCACACTATAAGTACAGCAGGAGAAGGGAAACCTCCCAGTAAGGCCAATAGCGTGCTCCGCTAATGCATCCGTCTCGAGTGTCATAACATAGTTAGTTAGGGGTTTGAATCCTGCAAATACCCAGATTGTGTGGAGGGGGATGAGTGTGTGTGCAAGTCTATATGAAAAGAATGTCCCTTTTGGCAACTAGGAGAACACACTACAGGATGCACATTCCCCTTTCTAAACACTGATGATGTCAGCACCCTATAAGTACAGCAGGCGAAAGGAAATCTCCCAGGGATGCAAATAGCGTGCTCTGTTAATGTGTTTCTCGCAAATGTCATAACCATAGCTAGGTAGGGGTTTGAATCCTGAAAATGGGAAGTGTTCCTGAATGAGGGGAGTTTGTGTGCTTGCAAGTCTGTATGAAAGATATGTGCTTTTTGGCAATTAGGAGAACACACTACATGATGAACATTACCCTTTCCAATCACTGATGATGTCAGCACCCTATAAGTACAGCCGGAGAAGGAAAACCTCCCAGTAATTCGAATAGCGCACTCCGCTAATGCATCTTTCTCAAGTGTCATAACATAGCTAGGTAGGGGTTTGAATCTGGCAAGTGTGTGTGTGCCTGGATGAGGGGAGTTTGTGTGCTTGCAAGTCTGTATGAAAGATATGTGCATTTTGGCAATTAGGAGAACACACTACATGATGAACATTACCCTTTCCAAACACTGATGATGTCAGCACCCTATAAGTACAGCTGGAGAAGAAAAACCTCCCAGTAATTTGAATAGCGTGCTCTGCTAGTGCGTCTCTCTCAAGTGTCATAACGTAGTTAGAAAGGGGTTTGAATCCTGCGAATAGCAAGTGTGTGTGTGTTTGGATGAGGGGAGTTTGTGTGTGTGCAATTCTGTATGAACGACATGTGCTTTTTGGCAATCAGGAGAACACACTACATGATGCACATTACCCTTCCCAAACACTTGTGATGTCAGCACCCTATAAGTAAAGCCGGAGAAGAAGAACCTCCCAGTGATCCGAACAGTGTACTTTGCTAATGCATCTCTCTCACGTGTCATAACATAGTTAGGTAGGGGTATGAATCCTGCAAATGGCAAGTGTGTGTGAAAGAACAGTTCCATTTGGCAACTACTACAATATACCAGATGCTGCATATTCCCCCAGACAGTTCCTTTTGGCAACTACTACAATACACCAGATGCTGCATATTCCCCCAGTAAACACAGGGATAGTAGGGTGTGTGAAAGAACAGTTCATTGGGGTGGGGGGGTAGTAGGGTGTGTGAAAGAACAGTTCCTTTTGGCAACTACTACAATACACCAGATGCTGCATATTCCCCCAGACAGTTCCTTTTGGCAACTACTACAATACACCAGATGCTGCATATTCCCCCAGTAAACACAGGGGTAGTAGGGTGTGTGAAAGAACAGTTCCCTTTGGCAACTACTACAATACACCAGATGCTGCATATTCACCCAGACAGTTCCTTTTGGCAACTACTACAATACACCAGATGCTGCATATTCCCCCAGTAAACACAGGGGTAGTAGGGTTTGTGAAAGAACAGTTCCTTGGGGTGTGGGGGGGTAGTAGGGTGTGTGAAAGAACAGTTCATTTTGGCAACTACTACAATACACCAGATGCTGCATATTCCTCCAGACAGTTCCTTTTGGCAACTACTACAATACACCAGATGCTGCATATTCCCCCAGTAAACACAGGGGTAGTAGGGTGTGTGAAAGAACAGTTCCTTGGGGTGGGGGGGTAGTAGGGTGTGTGAAAGAACAGTTCCTTTTGGCAACTACTACAATACACCAGATGCTGCATATTCCCCCAGACAGTTCCTTTTGGCAACTACTACAATACACCAGATGCTGCATATTCCCCCAGTCAACACAGGGGTAGTAGGGTGTGTGAAAGAACAGTTCCTTTTGGCAACTACTACAATACACCAGATGCTGCATATTCCCCCAGTAAACACAGGGGTAGTAGGGTGTGTGAAAGAACAGTTCCTTGGGGTGGGGGGGGTAGTAGGGTGTGTGAAAGAACAGTTCCTTTTGGCAACTACTACAATACACCAGATGCTGCATATTCCCCCAGACAGTTCCTTTTGGCAACTACTACAATACACCAGATGCTGCATATTCCCCCAGTAAACACAGGGGTAGTAGGGTGTGTGAAAGAACAGTTCCTTTTGGCAACTACTACAATACACCAGATGCTGCATATTCACCCAGACAGTTCATTTTGGCAACTACTACAATACACCAGATGCTGCATATTCCCCCAGTAAACACAGGGGTAGTAGGGTTTGTGAAAGAACAGTTCCTTGGGGTGTGTGGGGGGGGGTAGTAGGGTGTGTGAAAGAACAGTTCCTTTTGGCAACTACTACAATACACCAGATGCTGCATATTCCCCCAGACAGTTCCTTTTGGCAACTACTACAATACACCAGGTGCTGCATATTCCCCCAGTAAACACAGGGGTAGTAGGGTGTGTGAAAGAACAGTTCCTTTTGGCAACTACTACAATACACCAGATGCTGCATATTCACCCAGACAGTTCCTTTTGGCAACTACTACAATACACCAGATGCTGCATATTCCCCCAGTCAACACAGGGGTAGTAGGGTGTGTGAAAGAACAGTTCCTTTTGGCAACTACTACAATACACCAGATGCTGCATATTCCCCCAGTAAACACAGGGGTAGTAGGGTGTGTGAAAGAACAGTTCCTTGGGGTGGGGGGGGTAGTAGGGTGTGTGAAAGAACAGTTCCTTTTGGCAACTACTACAATACACCAGATGCTGCATATTCCCCCAGACAGTTCCTTTTGGCAACTACTACAATACACCAGATGCTGCATATTCCCCCAGTAAACACAGGGGTAGTAGGGTGTGTGAAAGAACAGTTCCTCGGGGTGGGGGTAGTAGGGTGTGTGAAAGAACAGATCCTTTTGGCAACTACTACAATACACCAGATGCTGCATATTCCCCCAGACAGTTCCTTTTGGCAACTACTACAATACACCAGATGCTGCATATTCCCCCAGTAAACACAGGGGCAGTAGGGTGTGTGAAAGAACAGTTCCTTTTGGCAACTACTACAATACATCAGATGCTGCATATTCACCCAGACAGTTCCTTTTGGCAACTACTACAATACACCAGATGCTGCATATTCCCCCAGTAAACACAGGTGATGTCACCACACTATCAGTACAGCCAAACAGGGCTAATTTCCCAGTGATGCCAATAGTGCACTCTGCTACTGGGCCTATTTTTACTGTCAGAGCACAGATAAGTATGTTTTGGAAACTCACAACTGCCACGTGTGTTTGTGTCACACAAAATGACCATGTGTGGGTTGTCGTTCATAACAATGCATGCCATTGCTTAAACCAGCAATGGCAATGCACACATGATGTATGTGTGTGACACATACACATATATACCTGTGACCTTCAATAGTTACCATGTCTGACACGTGCCTCAAGTGAATAAATGGTATTTGCACTGCATAACATTATGACTGTGTCTTACTGTGCAGGGGCTGCATGCGGTATGTGTATATATGGTGTGAGTTGTATATGGTATCATCCTAACAGCGGGGGATACACATCTGGTCTGGGCCATATAGTCTGCATGTAGTCGATGAACAGGTGCTGCATGTTCCCACCTGTTGTGGGAGTGGTAACATGTTGTTCCACTGCAATTCAGTGACTACATGCTGGGAACCTTTCAGCTAGTGTGTTGTAGCTACAGTAATGCTTACACACAATGTTCAGCTGGATGCAGTCCAGCCATATAAAGACATATCTAGAGACCGTCATATTCCCAGTGTTGTTAGGGAGGACAGGTGGGTTTCCTGTGTATGGGAGGGTTGTGTGCACCAGGCTATGAACCAGAAAGCAGTCCAACACACTGTTAGCTGCACATGGATAGGCCCTGATGCTTTGTGCTGTGCCAACAACCTGGAGGTGTGTGTATCTGTGGTGCCTTGAGATACCTCCCCCCTGTTCATGTGTGGTACATGTGTAGGGGACGACAGGCATGGTATGAGGTATAACCTGGCAGTGATGGGTTGCACCTGTGAGCCGTGAATCAGGAATCTGTTACTGCACAGATATTGCAGTTTACCATGCTGAGGACAGTGTCCAGTGCATGCATCTTGTGGTGTACACTGCTGGTGTTGTGTAGCATTACTGTTAGTGTCCTATCCCGTGTGATACCTGCAGAGGTGGCTATGTAATCTGTGCCCTGCAGCAAAAGGCACTATGTGTGTATCAAGGGGCTTCGCCAATATACAATGGCCCATGGGTGACACGTGCAAGCTGCCCCTCACAAATCATTGTGGCTTCCCTAGCATGTAAGCACATGCTGACAGCCATTGGATACCCTATGAATGACATTGGAGATTGAGAGGAATGTAGACATAGAACACCCTTCCTACATATTGTGGTAGCATACCTGGTGAGGGTATGATGGCAACCAAGATCAGGCTCATACCAGCCCGTGCCACATGCTGAGAGAGCCCTTCTATGTTCCCTATCATGTAGTCCAGGGAGGTACGTCTCAGGTCATCCATAGTGGCATGGACAATGACTGAGTCATATGTGTCCATGCCTCTGACTGACCTGTATGCATGTGTTATGTGTTGGACAATAGTGCCCCACAGGCATATCACTGTGACCTTCACAGTGTACAGCCTGTTGAGCGGGACCCCACTGCACCGGCCAAGAGAGGTACCTGACACATCTGTAGCAGGTGTGTTGTGTAGCCCTACAGGCTGTGTGTGACACACAGGATGTGTGTGCCATGTGTGGCATGTGCTCTGTTCCGACTTAACGTATGCCTGTGTGCCAGCTGCGGAGGTGTGTGATGCTCAGGCAGGATGCTATTCTGAGGCTCCAAGTATGCCCCAGTGTGTTCGGATTGCTGTCAGTGCAGGTCTATGTCAGACTGGTATTGTAGTCACTTAGTATGTCATGCCACCTGACAGGGTATGGCAGTACTGGGTTCAGAGTGCTCAGTCCCCAGATTGGCTATGTGGTTGCATCTCACACATGTGTTGTACGTTCCTGGACAGGGGAGAGGGTTGACTGCATACATGTGGCAGCTGTGACATTGCCACATGACTCACATATACCACAACTGGACCATAGAGGTGATTCACAGGTTACCTTTGCACATGCTACCATAGTAGTGTGATTGCCATGGTGATTACCAACACATAGGGCCAATGGGGAACAACATACTGAAGGTGAGTATGTGTGGGTGTACTGCTACTGATTTCATAGCGCTGGTATTTATGACTGCACGCATGGGTAAATGCCAGGTAAGTCATATGCAATGTGTCACAGGCAACGTACATGCGAACAGGACAGACAGTGATGTTCTGTCAAGTGGAGAATTGACATACGTATAGTACGCTATGCAGATGTCACTAGGAATCCACAGAAGCTCTGTAACTCTGCATTGCAGGTGGAATCAGTGTTCCAGGGAACCTCAAGCAAACATGCATGCAAACAAAGCTACAGTAAGGAGGGCTGGAAGTAGTCCATTGTACAACAAAGAAGGGGTACCACTTCCAGTAGGTAACAGTGCAAATATGCAGGCACTATAAACATGTACCCAGGGATGCACAGCTCAGATGTCCATGTTAAAACTGATATTATTTAATATTTAATTTAATTTAAATTAAATTGGTACTGCACACATATCAACATGCACAAACATCCACATTGCATAGTCGTTGTGGGCAACATGCCACCATTAGTGTACATGTCCATAATTGCGTATCACTACTTGCATTACCTTCTCCCCTGTGCTACCTATGTATGTGGCTATCTGTTGACATCCTTACCACCGGTATGCAATAATGTGCAGCTGTTGCACTATGGTACTTACTATGGGTGTAGATAACAATTCAGGACAGTCATACAGTTACTGCAAAAGGCATGCTGGGATATACACACAATCATATCAGCACACTGTACTGTTACCAACATGATACTAGTAATACACTTCTATGTAGTCACCCTGTGCATCAGCAACATGTTAACCTGTTCCTGCACTGATGTTGGAGATTGCAGGAGGTGGCACAGTTTCATCATACGCACAGGGTGTGAACTAGGTATGCCTGAGTCTGCCACTGATACCACCAATTGACATGTATGTGTATGTGTGTTGGTGAGGGACAGCAGTACAGGGTGGGGCACTGTTAGTGCAGTGTGTGCGTGTATGTGGTAGCCCTAGGTGTTAACATTTTGCATGTGTGTATGCATGCACACAGTTCCACCTCATGGCTGCCATATACTTGAGTTTGTGGACAGCCACAAACTGCACCTGGCAGGTCATACAGATCAGTGTCTGTGGCCATGGACACGGTACCTGTGCCTGGCAGGGGTGCTACGGACCATATCCGGTACTAAGCCAGACTGGGTACTGTCATCAGAAGCGGGTGTTGGTTGACTGGACACAGGTCCCTGTTGGGACTGTCCAGAGCCACGTGCACGTGGTCTCCTGGGGTGGTCTGATGACAGCACAGACACAGCATTGCTGGGGCTGCTGCTGGCACTATGGGGGCATCCGCGGACCTGTTGTTGTCTGTGCCGACTGCCAGCTGCTGCTGTTGCTGGCATACAGCCACGTCGACGCCGCAACCATCCACCATTGCCCTGGATCATGGACATGTGGTTGTGGAACTGCTGTAATATGTCCCCACAATGTCTGTTTATGACATCGGTGAAATTACGGATAGCATCCACAATGTCACGCATACTGTCAGTCATGGATGTGCGACATGCTCTCAGCTCCCTCAGACCCTGTCTGGTGTACCTTTCCATACGTGACTGTGCCTGCATGACAGCCCGAAACATAGCTGAGGTTGACAGACCTCTTTGGGCACGTCTGCCAGAGGCAGTATGCCCACGGATGCACCCACGAGAACCCATGGGCAACTGTCTGTGTGGTACCATCTCAGGACCCTGCCCATAGCTGCTGTGTGGGGAAGCATGTGCCACAGATACCACATTACCCTGGTCAATGCCCACTGTATCCTGTCCATCACCTAGGGACATTGGTGACATAGGATGTACTGGCAGGATGACTGTGCACAATGATGGGGTTGACAGCTGTGTACTGTCAATTGGCTGACCAATGATGGACCCTGACACACCTTCCTGTGCCATTACACAGCTATCATCATTATCAGTACCTGTGGCACCAGATTCAGGTTCCCTGCTGCAGGACACCAGGGCAGCACCAGAACCTGTGGGAGGAAGACAGGAAACACAGTTTACAATGTCTACACAATGTTACCAGTGATGCACACATGCACACATGCACACGTGGACACATGCACACATGCACACATGCACACGTGGACACAGGCACACGTGGACACAGGCACACATGCACACATGCACACATGCACACATGCACACATGCACACGTGCACATGTGCACGCGTGGACACAGGCACACATGCACACATGCACGCATGCACACATGCATACGTGCACATGTGGACACATGCACACATGCACACCCCGCAGTATACACACAGAGCACTACTGAGTTACACTATTATTACTAGCACTATCAGGACTATTATAGGTATTGTTAAAACACATTCACCAGCATGGATGGGCTGCCTTGCTGTAACACCGGAGGGACCTGCAGAAATGAGGGGATTAATGTCAGTGGGCACAACTGTGCCATTGATACTGCGTATGATACAGTTCAGTAGTACAACAGTTGCCTTTCACATGTCAGCTGCTGATATTGGCAATATCACACCTGCACAATTACATACTATGTTGACAGCTACATACCAAGGACACACCTTACACATGCATAAACTAACAGTGTACAGAACAGTCAAGGGTACATATGGCATATTACCTGCACGCTCCATGTCGTGTTGCTGTGGCTCCAGCCTCCATCATAATGCAGGTGTGTTGCTGTTGATGTTCCTGGGCTGGAGCCACAACACTTAGGAGTAGCCCCTCCAGTCTGGTGAGGGGGGGTATCTGTGGCCACCCCACCTCCTGTGGCGACCTGTTGCCTGTGGATATCCGACGCACACTGACGGACATTTCTGATTAAATCACTGCAGTGATGTCGTACCTGCTCATATGTCCTATTATGCATGCCAATGTCATTTACCGTACGGACAAGGTCTTGCCACAGTGCAGCCCTCTCCTGCTGATTCTGGCTGGTGCAGGAAAACAGTATGTCATAATCCCGCAGCAAGCTCTGGTGTATCTCTTCATCTTCTGCAGCAGAGTAGGCAGGATTTCGCTGACGCGCCATGTCCCTTTAAGAGAACACAAACAGGATATCAGCAAACTATGTCAGCAAAATATGGCACACATACTATACATGATACTCAACTGTAGTGATATACTACTACTCCCATATGTAGCACGTGTGTGTATCTTGGTGGATACACATGTACATGGCCAGATATCAGTGCTCAGCCAACACCTGTGCAACAATACCTGCCACATTCCATACAGCATAGTACCAAGCCCCATCAGTCAGCACACTGAGACAGGTCCAATGCACCACCTCACTCTGGGGGTTCATAACAGGGTACTGTATGTGGAACGTCATCCACTAGTGTGATCTGGACACAAAATAATCGGCCTGGATATACATATCCCACCACCACCACCAGCGCAGTAGACTACTCTGATATATATGTGAATAGACAGATTTTCACTTGTTAGGACTGAGATGGTATCCATGCAGCCCACTGGGCCAGTGGAAGCCACAACCCACAATGCTGACCCCTTTGCAAATGCTTCCCATGGACATCCCAAAGAATGCATGGAACATGCACACACAATTCTAACCCAGACCCTATGCATAAACGTTAAGCATCCTGTCTGGTGGACCCCAGACAAAGACAAATTGTATAACGATAGAAGGAGGCTACTGCAGGGCAGATCAGAATCACATAAAGGGAAGGCATCTGTGGTCGGCACTAGTAATAAGCTAAGTTCTCTCATAACAACATCCAAGGCCAACTCTGAGAGGGAAATGGCCAAGGTCACTATAGATAACCACGAGGCCTTCTTCAGTTTTTTTAGACACATGGACCAAAAGCCTCAGATTTGCTCAGAGTTAGTACACAACTACATAAAATTCACTGAACCCACAGATATTGGCAACATTCTGGCAGACAGGTTCAGTGCAAATATCCCTCCTCTCCCCAAAATAAGAAATACTTATCACAGCTGAATGTAACCTCCCTGTCATCTCAGATGTCCAGGTGAGGGCCGCCCTCAGCAAATCAAAACACACAGCATCAATGTGACCTAATGGTATCGCTGGATGTGTGCTACGTGAACTCCAAGAGGAGCTACAACCGCATATAAAACTGATATTTAACCTTAGCCTTACTACGGGATATGTACCTGAACACTGGCATACAGCAACAGTGGTCCCACTCCACAAAGGAGGCACCTCTACTGACCCTGGGAACTACCGCCCCATAAGCTTAACCAGTCTGGTCTGCAAAGCTACGGAAAGAGTCATTATGTGACTCATATACAGCAATATTGGGTACCTACAGACACTTGATCCCACCCAGTTTGCCTTTGTGAGGGCTGATCCTGCCTTTTGAACCTGGTTGACCTTTTCAAAACAGTCACTACAGCCATTGATGAGGGCAAAGCAGTCCATACAGCCTACCTGGACTTGCCTAAGGCCTTCAACACAATACTCCACTCAGGCATCATAGACAAGCTCATCAGCTTAAATGTTAATACATATGTCACATGATGGTTTGCAAACTGGTTGAACAACAGAATCCATAAAATCAAATTTGCGGGAGCCATGTCAGACTCAAAGCCAGTCACAAGTGGTATCCCACAGGGCTCTGTCCTAGGACCCCTCTTGTTTGGCATTTACTTCTCAGATGTGAAAGAAAACATGGGCGGGTTGTGGATGACAAAGTTCCCAGATGACTGCAAACTAAGTGCCATAGTCGTTACACCAGCTGACACACACATCCTACAGACAGGCCTCACTGAAACGGACAACTGGTGCCAGAATCATGGCCTAGCACTGAATGGCATGTAATGTATAGTCATCCCCTTTGGGTAAAACAACGTACACACAACTTATCACATAGACATACATATAGATACAGACCAATAACACATATGGAGGGTTCACAGTATGGAGACTATTAAATTGTTACTTTACATTACCTGTGTTTGTCACAGCTGGTTGCGTTACCATTAGTATAGGTTCCTGCTGCTGCTAGCCCAGCTTGATACTGACACTGATGACAGCTTCAACTTAGTTTGTATTAAGTGTGGTTTTTGTTTGTGTTTTTATTTTCTTTCTTTTTCTCTCTCTCTCTCTGCCTCCAGACGGTGCAATGAAAGTATTGCATGCGTGGACTGGGAGTACAGGATGCTTTTGTAGGTATCTGCATATGTCCATGTGATGGCCTCTGCACCAATTGTAAGCCAGCATTTGCTAATTGCATGCAACCAGTTGTGTACTGATTGCAGTTCTCACTGTGATTTCAGGACTGTGCTATAAAAGGGTATGTGAGATAGGCATTGCTCTTTCAGATTGTAAGGGCGGGGACCATGCTGGTATGCTGTGGACACTGTTCTGTGAGTGTAAAGGTAAGTATCTCTTTCATAATTCAGGCTGTGTTGTAGATTAACATTTCTCCATTCATCTCTCCTGTTTCCTGTACTAAGTGTGTATGTACACTGACACCTACAACTATAAATATATATATATATATATATATATATATATATATATATATATATTTATATATGTATAATAACTGACATTATTACCTACTAGCTACCAACTAGCATGGCTGTTTCTGTTCACACACTACTATTATAGAAATCCACTAGATTTGACAGTAAATATACATGACATGCTTTGTGTACTACACATCCTATATTCCCTTTGCATTCATTCCTACTATTACATGATATATTTATTGTAGCACAATGATCTTATATAACAGCCATGGCTTAGTGATAAGTCATGCAGACTACTGTTTCAGTGGTTTTAGTGGTTCAGTACCTTGACTATGGTGCATGGCATCCTGGGTTCAAACCTGGCCACTGCTTTTTATATTTTATGACTGTCTAGACAGGCTAGGGGGTGTGTCTGTGTAAAGGCAGTTTTGTTACAGCTTGCTCAACTTTGCCCGTCTGTTAGCTTGTTGGCACTGTGTGCAACTCAGCGCAAACGGGTTACGCTGGTTTACACCTCATTTAGCTGTCAGCATGCATATTACGCTCAGCTCAGCTAGGGGCACAGAGTTTCAGTGTGTTAAACCACTGCTCACCTACAGGCACTCATTTTGCACCTGTTGAACCACTGCTCACCTACGGGCACTCATTTTGCACCTGTTAAACCACTGCTCACATACAGGCAGATGCACTCAACTTGTTAAACTATAGCTCAGCTATGGGGACATCTGGCATTTTTTATTATTTTGTTATCTCACATTTCTTCAAAATAAATGGCCTATTTCATTACATTTTACATAAAATATAATTTTATGTGTGTACATATATGTCAGGGACTTGTTTCGTGCTTATTTCACTAAAAATAAAAATTGATGTTGTGGGGGCTCGAACCATGACTGCCTGCTCTTCAGCTGACGTTTTTACTGCTATGCTATTGCTTTTTGGCTTACTTTGCATAGTTAGTTCTTATATGCTTTTCCACTTACTGCTAACTGTGGCTGAGCTACGGGCACACCCGCGCAAACGAGGGCTCTCACGGGCAAACATCTTTACAGTTAAAAAAATATATAACATGTTCATTTATATAATTTTATGTTCATAGTCTGTGGGGGCATGTGTTGTGTTGTGTTTATTCACATTTCCATGTACTCTGTTGTGGGGGTTTACTTTGGGCACTTTTACTCTTTTGGGGGCGTGTCCGCTTGCAGGGCTCGGCCTACGGACACGCCCCCTACTGTCTTCCATGGACCGTGTTAGCCTTAGGTGTGATTCAGCATGCCCTCATGCATATGCATGACATGCTGATGTCACACCGTTTAACCAAACCTCCGTGTAAGCCTTGTATCTCTTACACGGAGGCTTTGTGAATCCTGCCTACAGTCTTGGAATCCACTTCACACATATCGATAAATGCATATTTCTGCCGAATGCTCATCAGTACTGAAATAAAAATGTTTGGCTTACCATGTGTAGATGACTCCATACTTGATAGGAAGGATTGTCCCAGAAGAAGTTAAGCAAAATGTAATGCCGCCATCAGCACAATAACAATGTTACATATATGTCCCTGACATATATGATATATTTATTGTAGCACAATGATCTTATATAACAGCCATGGCTTAGTGATAAGTCATGCAGACTACTGTTTCAGTGGTTTTAGTGGTTCAGTACCTTGACTATGGTGCATGGCATCCTGGGTTCAAACCTGGCCACTGCTTTTTATATTTTATGACTGTCTAGACAGGCTAGGGGGTGTGTCTGTGTAAAGGCAGTTTTGTTACAGCTTGCTCAACTTTGCCCGTCTGTTAGCTTGTTGGCACTGTGTGCAACTCCGCGCAAACGGGTTACGCTGGTTTACACCTCATTTAGCTGTCAGCATGCATATTACGCTCAGTTCAGCTAGGGGCACAGAGTTTCAGTGTGTTAAACCACTGCTCACCTACAGGCACTCATTTTGCACCTGTTGAACCACTGCTCACCTACGGGCACTCATTTTGCACCTGTTAAACCACTGCTCACATACAGGCAGATGCACTCAACTTGTTAAACTATAGCTCAGCTATGGGGACATCTGGCATTTTTTATTATTTTGTTATCTCACATTTCTTCAAAATAAATGGCCTATTTCATTACATTTTACATAAAATATAATTTTATGTGTGTACATATATGTCAGGGACTTGTTTCGTGCTTATTTCACTAAAAATAAAAATTGATGTTGTGGGGGCTCGAACCATGACTGCCTGCTCTTCAGCTGACGTTTTTACTGCTATGCTATTGCTTTTTGGCTTACTTTGCATAGTTAGTTCTTATATGCTTTTCCACTTACTGCTAACTGTGGCTGAGCTACGGGCACACCCGCGCAAACGAGGGCTCTCACGGGCAAACATCTTTACAGTTAAAAAAATATATAACATGTTCATTTATATAATTTTATGTTCATAGTCTGTGGGGGCATGTGTTGTGTTGTGTTTATTCACATTTCCATGTACTCTGTTGTGGGGGTTTACTTTGGGCACTTTTACTCTTTTGGGGGCGTGTCCGCTTGCAGGGCTCGGCCTACGGACACGCCCCCTACTGTCTTCCATGGACCGTGTTAGCCTTAGGTGTGATTCAGCATGCCCTCATGCATATGCATGACATGCTGATGTCACACCGTTTAACTGCAGCCTCCGTGTAAGCCTTGTATCTCTTACACGGAGGCTTTGTGAATCCTGCCTACAGTCTTGGAATCCACTTCACACATATCGATAAATGCATATTTCTGCCGAATGCTCATCAGTACTGAAATAAAAATGTTTGGCTTACCATGTGTAGATGACTCCATACTTGATAGGAAGGATTGTCCCAGAAGAAGTTAAGCAAAATGTAATGCCGCCATCAGCACAATAACAATAACACAAGGGGAAATTTTTTTGTCCTTTATATGTCCCTTAACAATACATTTAACTGAAACTTGGTTGACATGTCCACCCCAAGCCCATGTGTATGAACTAGAATGTGTATGTTAACTGTATCAATCTATAAATAGGCCCCCCCCCCAAAAAAAATTATTAAACCAACTCAACTATTTCTTTCAATATTTTACTATACTAGACATCTTTAAAAACTGACATACATAAGCCTACCTGGAAGCTCTTCTTGGGACATTCTTGTCATCCCTGAAACAGCAGCACCAACATCAATCACATGCTGTTGTGCACTTTCCACTGAGCTCTCTAGACTCTTGACAGTGGACAGGAAGTCTTCATTTGGCATCAGTGGTGGCTTTGTGGCTGCCCCCTTGGTAGTCAGCTGTCCATGAAACACTGCAGCTGCTCTTCTCTGGGCCAATGAAATCATGTCAATGGCCCTTTGATGCACCTGATCATATGTCCAGCTGCACCCCCCAACAGCATTGACATTGTTCAGTATCTGGTTCCAAATTTGCATTCTTCCAGACATATCCCCATGTCCTCTCTCAAGCAGAAAGGCAGCATGCTGATGAAAGGCTTGGACAATTACTTCATTCTCAGAGTCACTGAAGGGCGGGGAGTTGTGGGGACTGGGACACTTGGGTGTCATATTGCTAGGTGACATAAAACACAAAAGAAGGATACTATACATAAATATCACATAAATGAAAGTCCTGCTTAGATATAAGACACATTATTATATTTCCCACCGGAGAAACACAAAACTTCAGTTATTCAAATGTAAAAAAGGGTTATGTGGTTGTAACATATCACAGTAAGACACAAACCAAAGTCTGACCATTTACAACGGCTAACAATAGCAAAGCATACATTTGTAAAAAAATTTTTTGATAGTGGCAACACACAAATGGAACTTGCCCCCCCCCCCCAAATAGACAACAGGCAAATGACATTTTGTACCATGGAATGACACATCAGTCAATTGCTGTAAGTGCTTTTAAGCAAACTGTCTCAAAAACATGGATGCACATTTACCAGAGAATAATCATTTTTATGGAATTGCTTGTCACCTCTACCTGTGCCAAGCACTTCCCTAGAGGTTTCTATGGGCCATACTATAAGTCTAACACCCCTGTGTCACTGATAATACAGGACATTTACATTTCACTGAAATAAAATGGAAGAGTGTAAAGAGAAACAGTTGGAACAGTAAAACTTGTGATGAACGTTAATAAGGTTGTGTATCTGAGAAAGTAAAATGCCCTGACAAAAATGCCTATGCCATCACTAAGATGTACAGAAGTACAGAAGTGCATACAGATAAAAGTTGCATTTGCTAATGCATATGTACACATCACTTAACTTCATTCATACCCGGACTCTTGCCCCACACATGAAATAAACAGAACACCTGCACACAGGATGGGGGCATTCTTGATTTCAAAAAGGATACATTATTGCTTCTTTTGCTTTCCATCATGCAGACCTGCTAAATGGCTTTGTGCAGTGGTTAGCAACATTTTCCAACACCTGCAGTCTAGAACTCCTGCAGATCAGAAGCAGACAGTAGACAATTTCAGAACCGATACATTCTACCTCTATAGTTCTCCACCATGCAAACACACTAAGCAGTGTTGCATAGTGGTTAACACAAATACTTAATAATGAATATGAAAATATACAGGCTTTTCTTAACTGTTCCTGTGACAGCAAGTGTAAGTGTAGGCCTGCAATACATATAAGCCTGTGTTCTAATCTAGCATTCTTCCAATTTTATTAATGCTTACTCACTCAATTTAAAAAAAATAATTAAGAAAAATTCAAAAATAATTATGAATAATAATAACTATGTATAGCAATGGAGTTCATATAAATTATATATGTGCTAGAAGGTATACTGAATATTATGTTTTTTTCTAATTATAATTGCCTTCTCTTGTTTTGGATGGCCTTCAGACCTCAGTGATACCCATACACACATAAATGGATAAACCAAGACCTTGTCAGGTTACACACAAACCTGGTTAAACCCACAGTCTGACATATGTGTATACCTATAAATATACCTATAAATATATATATATATATATATATATATATATATATATATATATATATATATATATATATATATATATATATATATATATATATATATATATATATATATATATATATATCTATAGCTGTAGGACCAAATCCATTATCACCGAACACACTTTAACGAAAGTGCTTTTCATCAAAAAGTGCTCTCGTTAAAGTGAGTAAAAAAAAAATCTAAGTTTATGCAGGGGGGCAATATTCTCACTCTGAGATCGCACTACAGTGGGGAAAAGGGAATTCTCCCTTACCCACTGTATGCGATCTCGAATTTCAAACATACTGCGAAAGTGCTTTTTCGGTGAAAAATACTTTCGTGTAAATATGCCCCACCAATAATCATTCTGTGGAAAGTGCATTCGGGGATCTGTACGGATCCCATATATATATATATATATATATATATATATATATATATATATATATATAGATATATATATATATATATATATATATATATATATGTGTGTGTATGTGTATGTGTGTGATTACACTTTAAAACATCTAAAACTCATAACATCTAAATTCAAAACATCGAGACCATAACATTGAAAACCCAAAGCATCTAAAACCAATGACATCAAATTTCATAACACTGAAAATGTATAATATGGAATAGTCCCCCAGATTCACTATCCTTCCATGCAGGACTAGCTTAGTGCTGCACAGAAGCAACCGTTTAGGAGCAGGACAGCAGTGCACCATGCATATTAATGAAGGTGCACTGCCTGAGCTCCTAAAATGATATGGAGCATGTACGAGTCCAGGGGTGTGTCTGAGAGCAGAGCTCTCAGAATATACTTGCCCCTGCAATGAAGAACAGCAGAGTATGAATAAGAATGAGCGAGACTGTTCATAGGTGTTCGCATACCCACAGCAACATCCCCCCACGTTTACAAGAGCAATAGTTAAAACATTAAATATAAAGATTTTTTTTTAGAAACAGATTACATTTAACCGTAGGTGCATGGGTTTGCCCATTGATTAGCTATGGTTAATGCAGCTTAAATAGCAGGAGAGGATAAAAACAAGATATGTGCAAATAAAGCTGTACAGCAATAGTGTAGTGGGCAGATTTTTCGCCTTACGAGCAGTCATTCCCGATTCGAGTCGCATTCAAGTACAATCCATTTTCCATGTCAAATCACTATATGGTCACTTTATTTTGTTACATAACCTACATTAACATATCTTTATAACATTTATATATTTATAACATATATTTGTAAACTGGAGTACTGCATGAAATGCAGATGTGGGGTGTCATTGTCATAGTGTTGCAAAGTCCACAAATAATCACACGTGCCCCATACAGTATATGTACACAGGAATCAGGGATGCAAATGCAAGGTAAAATGTGTAATGAATGATAACTCCATACAGCTTCAAAATCCACCACCTTCCCAAGAACCATTAGAGATTACTGTCTAAACTGGTGCGGTGGTAAGCATGAGTAAGCATTAGTAAGCAAGTGTAAATACTATTAAGCAGTAGTAGGCAGGAGTAAGCATATTTAAGCAGTAGTAAGCGAGTTTAAGCTTGTTTCCACAGGGGTAAGCAATACGCGCATAGGTTAAGCAATATTAAAGCTAACTCTCTCTATAAGCATACTTAACCAAAGGTTAGCATAGCTTACCCTCGTGCAAACCTGCGCAAACCCGCTTACAATTCTTAAAAGTGCCTTAATCACTCTGTATGCAACAGCCGCTGCTCTGGCCAGAAACAAAATAAACAGCCTTTGCATGACTTGAACCCAGGACCCCGCACACCATAGCCAAAGTGATTTACCACTAAGCCATGTCAAATACACATAAGCCTGATGTTTTCACGAACATATTATCCAGCCCAGTCATTCAACAGTACAGGCAATGTATTCCAACATGTGTGTGTGTGTGTGTGTGTGTGTGTGTGTGTGTGTGTGTGTGTGTGTGTGTGTGTGTGTGTGTGTGTGTGTGTGTGTGTGTGTGTGTGTGTGTGTGTGTGTGTGTGTGTGTGTGTGTGTGTGTGTGTGTGTGTATAGATATTATTATCTAAATAGATACAACATATCTATATATGTAGATATAGATATAATATAGAAATATATACACATATATATATATATATATATATATATATATATATATATATATATATATATGTATATATATATATATATATATATATATATATATATATATATGTATATATATATATATATATATATATATATATAAATGTAAACATATATACATACAAATGCATACATCTATAGATATATAGGTCTACATCTATATGTCTACATATATACAGCAATTTATGTATATGTAAGCAGATATATGTATCTACATAGGTATCTACGGACATACATCTGTAGATAACAATGGGAACATAACATAAACATATATGTCCACATGCACCACTACTGGGATTGAGAGGCTACAAACAACATATGTCTTGTACAATTAGGTATTCCCCCCACAGTCAAACACGTCTGCCCTGCAATACACTGTCAACTGTTCCAGCCCCGATTCCAAGGACCTGACACAACATGGGCTCAAGATGTTAACAGTACTCCATCCCACCTGTATGATGTCAGGCTGGTATCAGTAACATATCATGCAGTACAGTCTGGCCCCCATAGGGAATGTACACTGTGGTAGCAATCAACATCCCTAGGATACATATGCACAGACACATATATGCAGATACAGATATATATATATATATCTATATATATATATATATATATATATATATATACACACACACACACACACACACACACACACACACACACACACACACATATATATATATATATATATATATATATACATATATATGTAACTACACATACACATGCAGAGATATGTATAGTAAGATACATATGTAGAAGGTGTACACAATATGGAACAGCCACTATTCCTACAGTTACCACCTTACCAACTGGACACTGTATGAGCCACCCATACAAATGACAATCATTGCCTGCAATATATAACCACAGAGAGATCAAAGGATATAACACCACACACAGGTTTGCATAAATGGGAAAGCTCTATTTGTGTACGATTATAGTTGTATATGCCATGTCATGTAGCTGTTTAGACATGGATATCCATATAAACTGAGTAATGCAACTGTGAAACAGTTATACTAATATAGTAGTCTGGAAATCTTAACAAATGTTGCTGTCCAGGCCAAGGCCATCAATAGTACAATAGTAAAGACAGACTGGGCCACAGGATACCAAACAATCAACAGTAAGTAATGCAGATGTATAGTTCAGCAGCCTCTATCTACACGCTGTAGACAATCCCTAGAGGGTAAAGAACTCAGTTGACACAATGGGATGTAACTGTTACACAGCAAGGCATAATTGACACCATCACAAGCACACTGACAAACAGAACAGTCTGTATGGTAGTTGGCAGTTGGCCTGCATTTACCCAAGTTGGATTGTATGGTAATGTACAACCATATATCTTAAGGCAGCTCACCCCTGATGGTCTTCAGGATTTTGGGCTTTCAGGATTCTGTAGCACTCCCATATACATATATGCATATATAGATATACATATTTGTATTTATAGATATTTGTATATATAGCTATATATGTATGCACATCCTATGTGTACAGATATGCCTAGTTATGTTGGTATATATGTAGATATCTATAACTATATGTGCATACATATCTATTCTGATATACTACTACTGTCAATATATATGTAGATATCCATACGTATATGTGCATATGTATCTCTATCTGTATATCTGTAGACATATATTGCTCTGTATATGTATATATCTGGGTGTTTATATGTATAGCTATGTACATATACATATCCATCTATGTATGTCTATATGTATATGTGTATGTCTATATAGCTATCTGGATTATTATATGTACATATATCTTCACCATATGTCCTGAACATGGAGTGTAGCCCTACATCAGCCCCTATAGTCCCAACTTCGTAGTGCAAGGGGATGTCAGGTATGTAGTGCAGGTATATTTGTAGACTATTGCTACTGTAATAGGGATTGTCTTCACAGACATGGTGTGTGTAGGAGGTCACATCTGCATTTAACATCTGTGCCATTAGCTACTGACAGACATCCTAAGGACATCATAGTACAGTACCACTGCTAGCACGTAATGCTCCTGTGGACTACAGTGGAGATTGTGGCCAATATATGTGGGCAGTCTGACACACTCTGTACAGTTCAGAGGTATACACATAACCCCTTAATGCAAGACATGTGGACCAGTCCTGACAATGTGGATATAAACAGCCATATAGATGGGTATAACACGTAACTACTGGTATACATATGCCCCCATAGGTTATGCATTCACACATCCATGTCTGTCCTGCCACATAATAACTGCTGGTACAGAGGAGCAATGGCCACATACTACCCACTAGATATTGACATACATCTGTACAGCATCCCACTGCTCTGTCTGACATATATGACTGTTATGGTGGCCCGGCAGCAGTACATCTGGCAAGTATCTGGACATTACATCTCACTGGGTAATAACACTAAGCTGCTAGGCATGTAACAAAGCACTGTGCAGGCTACAGGCAGACTGGCTCAACACTGGCTTACATTTCCTATGGGGGAATGCACATGTACTTGCATATATAGCAGGCTCTACGGCATGCCACAGCACAGAGTAACATACACCTCTATGAAAGTGCATAACCACAACCAATGTGAGCACAGCCACAGCCACATATGGTGTACTAATGTAATATTACAGTATATGGACTTTCTGTTCAACACCAACCTCATATATGCCACTCACACACTAATCCTACATATACTGGACTGCTACACAGTGTGGTCCAATGTCTGTCTGTGGTGTGGGACATGTGCATGTATGGCCCTACAAACATGTAAGTCGATAGGGTAACATACAGTGGAACAGCATGTAACATCAGATAGAAGAGGACCAAGAACAATGATATCTACCACAGTCTGTACACAGGCCAAGGTACCTATTAACAATGCACACAATGCCAATAATCACCATAAGTACACAGACCTTAGTACTGTATATGCAACCACAGAATGACCAGGTTATGTCATCAAATATAACCCCTACAATACATAACATGTGTAGCAGTCTAATATCTCACTGGCATGTTATCAGATATGATGTCACTAATTATGGTATACAGCACATATGCACCCCTTACTGCATGACATATGTACAAAGGTTGACAGGGTTGTGGCTGGAGGCACATACACAGGGCCAGTATTGACATGTTGCTGTGATAACCTCATACATTTACTGTTGTAACAGGGTTTGTTGCAACATATGTCCTAGGAGGGATATGAAGTCAGTAACTCTCACGGCTGTCACCATCTACAGACTGTAATCCTCACACTACCTTCTGCAGTTCACAGATAGTTGCTCTGTGGCTAACATCTGAAACAAAAGGCATCACACAATGGCCAGTCTGCAGATGACCCTGCAGATGGGTGTTTCCTCATAAACATGGCACTGGCATGGCAGGTATTAAAACATGTAGGATAGCCATATCCACACACACCCTGTTAAACCAACATTACTCCAAATGCAGTATATCAGCACTTACAGTCTGTAGTCAGGTCAGGCACATCCCATCCTGTGTGTTGGCCTGTTTCCACAGTGTATGTTGTTAGAGGTAAATCCCCAATCCATCTGAGATGCTGTTTGCCAAACAACAGATCGAATTCCTGCCCGACACCAACATGATGTTGCTAGATATTGGGCTGTATTTCCATGAATGTTACCACAGCTGTTCCACATGCAATCAGCTAGAGGAGGGCTGCAATTCATGCAGACGCCATCAGCTTATCATGAGCATCACTTAAAATACACATACTGCTGCCTAAGCAAAGCAGTTGTACGTCTCCACATCCACCAGAGAGGGCATGAGAGAGGCAGACAGAGGCAAAGAAAAGCCAGGGAGGGGTGGGAGAGTAAAACCTATGCATGTTTGTGTCACACACATACCAGTACAGGGTATCAAACCCCTGTTGGCTATGTAGAGCTATCACATGTCCATGAAGTTATTGGATGTGCCACATAGGTTACATGTTGAAGAGCCCTCAGAATGTATATGTGATGGTGAGTGACATCTGCAATAGGGATATGGTAGCTATGCGGTAGGTGTAGTACACGTGCCTGTCTGGATGAACAGGTGTCGGCGTCAACACAGCCACACTCTCACAGGGATGCACACACATTGACACACTTGGCAGGGTCAGGAATGCAACTCATCACTAGTGGGCTTGCCACAATACAGTACTGTGCAGGTATCATATGCACCACAGGGATCATACGGTGGTTATATGTGCAAAGGGTATGTGGCGGTGTCTGACATCAGATAGTATGTTTCAGTATGCCAATGGGGGTTGTAGTTAGTTTGAATGTGGTCATACGCATCATACAATACACACACAGACACATATGCCAGTACTGACATGCATGGGTGCAGTGCTTCATGGGTGTGTTGTGGTCGATGGTGCCAGATGGCTATACAAGGCTAAGTGATAGGTATACATTGGCATCAGGTCACATGACAATGGTCTGCACTTTGGCTCATGGGTGTAGTATCTGGAGTTGTCCACACTGGTGGGTATTGTATTCACTATCCAGTCATCTGGGTGACTATTGCATGTGGCCAATACTGTGCATTGCTTGCCATGTATGCATTCCTTAGTCCATGATATGGACAGTGTCTGGGTTGTGCACACCTCCCAAATGCATGTAAAGTGACATAGGGAACTGTACCTGGGGTGTCTGGCCCATGCTGTGTACACAGATTGTTATCATCAGATGTGCCAGTCCTGGCCTCATGTGGCGGGAACTGTTAATGGACAGCAGGTTGACCCTGCACCTACATTGATAGCATGATACCAGTATTCCCTGGTGTCAGTGGCATCTGTCCATATAGGGCTTGTGTTTCAGGCATGGTATGTCCTTTGTGGGTCACATTTGATGGCACCACAGGTGTTGCAGGTGTCCAGTGGGGAACATGGGGAAGGTGCACTGTTGGCATGTACATGCCTATTGAACTCATCGACGGGGTGCCATGCCCTCTGTAGCCCACTGCAATCACACCATGGTTACTATCATTGGGCAATGTGCAGGGTACTACAAACATAATGGCTGTTGCCTAGGCAAGTGTGTGTGTGTGTGTGTTTGTATGTGTGTGTGTGTGTGTGTGTGTGTGTGTGTGTGTGTGTGTGTGTGTGTGTGTGTGAGGTATGGGTTGAGAGTGTTTCCTGGGTAATACAAGGATTGCTAACATTGTTCAGCTGGCATTGATGTCACATTTAGGGGTATGGATCTGCACCCCAGCCTCTTGGCTATTTCACATCTGTTATTGCTGTATGGTGGACATTGTGATATATACCTGGGCCACCATATAAGAAGTTTGCAAAACCCGCTCCACACTGAATCCAGTTGTTACACACCTACATCCACCTCCACACAGGATACGAATGACAAACACACACACACACACACACACACACACACACACACACACACACACACACACACACACACCTGTCATATGTGGGATTAGAACTCTTACCTAACTAGTATATTACACTACAGCACTATGCAGTTATAGGATGTGCCACAGAGATTACTGAAGTACTCATTCCACAAAGGTGTATTTCACAGTGAATGACATCATCAGGATTGCCAAAGTAGGGCATTTGAATTGTACTGAGTGTGACTAGCCTAAAATGCATTGCTCCCTACGCAGACATAGAAACACACACAAAACATCCACAACTGCCATGTGTGGGAATAGAATGCCTACCAGAGTTTTATATCACACTACTGTATGATGCTGTTATAGGATGCATCACGGGGATTGTTAGAATGCCTCTTCCCCAAAGGTATATTTCAACGTGAATGACATCAGCAGGATTGCCAAAGTAGGGCATTTGAATTGTATTTTATTTTTATTTATTTATTTTACATTTATTTTACATTTGTTAACCGGGCTAGTCTAACTGGATATATTTCCATTTTCAGCAGAGGCCCGGGGAGAAAAGCTCCACATATAGACATAAGAGATTTATAATGAGTACAAATAACAGGTTACTGCATTGCTTCCTACACAGACAGAGAAACACACACAAAATATCCAAAACTGTCATGTGTGGGAACAGAACCCCTACCAGAGTTCTATATCACACTACAGCATGATGCTGCTATATGACACACAATGAGGATTGCTGGAATGCCCCTTCCCCACAGGTGTATTTCACAGTGAATGACATCAGCAGGATTGCCTAAGTAGGGCATTTGAATTGTACTGAATGTAACTAGCCTAAAATGCATTGCTTTCCACACAGACAGACACACACACAGGTGCTATGTCTGGGATTAGAACTACTACCTAACTATTTTATCACACAACAACAGTATGCAGTTATAGTACGCACCATGGAGATTACTGGTCACACGTTTCCGAAAGGTGTATTGCAAGGTGGAGGACATCAGCAGCCTTGCCAAACTAGGGCATTTAAATTGTAGGGAGTGTGACTAGCCTAAAAAGCATTGCTCTCTACACAGACAGGAACCAAACACACACACACACACACACACACACACACACACACACACACACACACACACACACACACACATACACATACATACACACACACTTGCCAAGTCTGGGATTAGAACTCCTACCAAACTATTTTATCACACTACAGCAGTATGCATTTATGGGACACATTATGGAGATTACTGGGATACAACCTTCCCAGAGGTGTATTTCAAGGAGGATGACATCAGCAGCCTTGCCAAAGTAGGGAATTTGAATTGTAGTGCATATGCCTAGCCTAAAAAGCATCACTCTCTACACAGACAGGGACAGATACACACACACACACACACACACACACACACACACACACACACACACACACACACACACACACACACACACTTACCAAGTTTGGGATTAGGACTCCTTCCTGATTATTTTATCACACTACAGCAGTATGCAGTTACGGGATGCACTACAGAGATTACTGATTTACAACCTTCCCAGAGGTGTATTTCAAGGTGGATCTCATCAATAGCCTTGCCAAAGTAGGGCATTTGAATTGTAGCATGTGTGACTAGCCTAAAAAGCATCGCTTTATACACAGGCAGGGACAGACACACACACACACACACACACACACACACACACACACACACACACACACACACACACACACACACACACACACACACACACACACTTTCCAAGACTGGGATTAGAAATCCAACCTAACTATTTTATCACACTACAGCAGTATGCAGTTATGGGAAGCTCTACAGAGATTACTAGGCTACAACCTTCCCAGAGGTGTATTTCGCAGTGGATAATTTCAGCAGGCTTGTCATAGTAGGGCTATGGGGAGGTCAGTGTGTGTGCATGGGCCATAACCCATTCATCTAGACACATGCAGGGTCATATTCCACAGGTACGTGTATACAGCTGCTAGATGACCACTTCCTTGTACAGTCATGTTGCACAGCTTGCATTTGCACCACATAGTCCGTAATGCTGACAGATACTGGTGGCTAGTATCTCCAGTGAGTGACATCTGAACCTCATGTTGTTGTGGCCCTTTGGCTGTGTGCTGGATGGGACAGGTCTGGATGGCTCCTTGTCACAGTCACCTTCTTCCACACATCTATGTACATCTATGTTTGTTTTATTATAGTGTGTTGTCCTTAGATATATGTCTGTATTCCTATCCACTGTATGTGCAAAGTATGAGTGGTGCATACTGAGGAGTGTCTGCACTAACATCTGCGACTGTTAGTTATGTCTGGTCCACTGGTGTTTGCAGATATGGCCTTCATTTGTTTAAGTGTGTGAGCATGCCCAGTATGCCTGTCTGTATTGAATGTGTGGATCGAGTCCAGGTAGTTTGTACTGCAGTGCAGACCTTTGTGTTGTACACCTACAGGTAGCATACTGTTTCTGCAGGGTATCCGTCAATCATTTAGCAATATGGGGACAAACTGTGCAGCGGATAGTGTGTACTATAGGTGATTGTGTCTGTGCTGCTTCAGTTGCATGGTACTGCTGTTAGCAGAGATATTCAGATGTGTACTGTAAATACACAGTGTTGTTTTCTGTCCTCATGTACTGTCAGGTGGATATTCTTGCTCACAGTGATGTCTTGGAGATAGGGTGACTGCAGCTGTGTCCGGTATTGTGGGCAGACACATATGTATTCATGGTAAGTTATGCCATTCTGGAGGGGGAGCTGCAGACACTTGGTGCTGGGTTTGTGTATCCGGTTCAGCACCTTGTTATAGTGCTGACAGAAGATCTCATACTTGTACGCCCATCAACATGTCAGTATGGGCTTATCTTGCTGTGGCAATGCCTCACAGCTGTACAGATTCACACAGGTTAGCCAGGGGCAGGGGCCATGGGTCAGGACATTTACCCTATTGTGGTGTATGGGCAGGTGTGTAGCCACCCATGTATGTGTTTGCAGCCAGGGATAGTGTGTGCATACAGCTTGGTGTCAGAGCCTGCACATTCCATGCTGCCCATGCTCCCACCCTCCCTTCTGTTATTCTATCCTCTTCCATACATTATGCATACATTCTCTGATACTTTCCCGAAGGGTATCACCCCATCACAGGTGTGTGTGAGTGTTGGTCCACAGTTCATGCAGTGGGACATGGTGGACATGTTACTGTGGTTAGTCCACATGGCCTTGCATATGGCTTATGTGGAGTGTGTTATGTTGTTATTTGGGTGTCCATGACATAACATGCATTGGCAGTACATGTGAGACATAGGCCTTTGGCAGATACCTGTGGGACATTAGGTGTTGTTGCATGCCAGATGTGGCAGGTTGTTGCATTTTGTCAGTCCTACAGTCCCAGATCACCATACAGTATATTCCCCTGGGGTGGCAGGGTAGGTGTGATAGGTGTTCATGCCAATACGTCTTAACAGTCTTGCTCAGGTGGTGTGGATGCTGGCAGGGTGCTACCTTCAGCTAGGGACACACCTACATGGGACACCTGCACTGCATGCTGCAGTCTTCCACTATTGCCATATACAGGTGGGATCTTACTGTACCCATTCCCCACAGCAGGGATATGACTGGAGAGGTGCCTGTGGGTGGTGTTTGCATGAGCTGGGTGCATGTGTGCTATGGACACTACTTGCATTTGACACACAGATATGCATTGGCCATTTCAGTTATGCTTTCATGTGCAGGTACATCAGCTGTTTCCCAAGACATCAGTCCTACCTCCTTTGTGATTTGTGAGTGTTTGGGCAGACAACACCAGTATCCCCCTACTACAGGACCAGATAATGTGATGCATACCTGTATGTACTTTTCCAAGGGTGTGTCCATTTCACAGTGTCACAATATATACTGTATGTCTGGGGTACTTTCCCCTGTGTACTGCTTGTACATCTAGCCCAACAGCCATGCCATGTCAGTCTTTCAGATGGTGACAGATATTACTCCCATACATTTGCAATGGCTTACTGCTAGTTTGTGTTATACTGATGGGGATTGTGTATGGCACTGCAGTTGTGAGGACTTTTCCCTGTCAACAGCGGTAGTGGGCAATGGCCACCAGGCTTTAATCAACATGCATACATACCAACCACTCTCACACGATATGAGACACACACCAACCTAAAACACACATACCTGCATACTGTGCAGATGCTATGACCTATCCTGCTACATTGGCCACTTCTGTGCATCTGTGCTCTACTGGTATTATACCTACACATACATGTTACTGCATTTCTACATAGGCTTGTGAGGGGGCACACCTGACTGTTTCAATGTGTGTACATCAGATTGGGGGGGGCATACCAGACCATTACTACATAATTAAGTAGGGCTGGGGGGAGCACACCTGACTGTTTCTGCATTCCTACACAGGATTGGGGGGGCACACCTGACTATTTCTACATTTCTACACAGGATTGGGGGGGGCAACATGACTATTTCTACATTTCTGCACAGGATTGGGGGGCACACCTAACTATTTCTACACAGGATTGGAGGGCACACCTGACTGTTACTACATTTCTATGTAGGATGGGGGGGCACACCTGACTATTTCTACATTTCTACACAGGATTGGGGGGCACACTTGACTATTTCTACACAGGATTGGGGGGGCACACCTGACTGTTACTACATTTCTACGTAGGATGGGGGGGGCACACCTGACTCTTTCTACATTTCTACACAGGATTGGGGGGCACACCTGACTGTTATTACATTACTACGTAGGATGGGGGGCACACCTGACACTTGTACACATTTGCTATGACTGTACTGGTATGTCATGAACTCTATTTCATTCTGTATTCTAACCTATCATGCTGACTAGAGGCATATCAGTTTACTTCAGAGCTTAGCTTTGATTGACCTACATATTAGTTTCTGACTTCCTACCCTTCAGAAGTAATGTCCTACTGCCTGACCTGCTGTAGTCTGTCTGTGTAGGCCTGAGGGGAGGGTTACCCATAGGCATCATTCAGAGGCCATAGCACAGCCTTGGTTTGTGTTTGTCTACACCTGTCTGCTGTCTGTGACTGTTGTTGGGTATGTGAGCCCCCCTGACTGATATGTGTGAGTCACTTACCTTGTGGGTGTCCTAGTATTGAGGGTGGTGCATCAGGGCTGTCTATGTCAGATGCACATAGTACACTCCCTACACATGGTTGAGGACAGTTAGTGTCATGTTTGGCATCCCTTTTACTGTATGTGAGCATCAGAGAGAGGTGTTATTCCCTGGTTGCCTCCTGTGTTAGTGTATGTGCTATGCATTGCCTCTTTGCTAAGGCCAGGGCATACTGAGCACGCCTCCTTCTGCCTACTGGGCTAGGCTCAGGTTGTTCCTCCTCTGAGTCACTCTGTGCCTGTGCAGGCCTTGGCAATGGTGGGGGGCTGTGTGGCCCTGCCCCGTGCTGCTCCTGCTGCAGCTCTTTCCACAGGATCATATTGTGCAGCATGGCACATACGATGACAATTTGGGCATATGTAGCTGGGAAGTACTGCAAGGCTCCACCAGATGTATCCAGGCACTGGAACTGTGACTTGAGCATCCCAAATATATGCTCTGCTATAATTCTGGTCTGTGCGTGTGCCTCATTATGGAGTTCTTGTTCAGGTATGTGTGCAGTTCTGATGGGTGTCATCAGTCACGGCTCCAGTGCGTAACCAGCATCCCCCACTAGGGGACCGTGAGGGATGTCCCCATTGACAAATCTCTGGTACAGCTGAGTCATATGCCAGATGTAGGAATCGTGATAGCTTCCAGGGCAGCCAGCACACACATTCATTATTATGCCCAGGGCATTGACACGACCTGGCAGTTGATGGAGGGGAAGCCCTTGCAGTTGATGTAGACCCTACCCTGCTCACCAGGTGGTGCTTTGATGCATATGTGCATGCAGTCTATAGCACCCACTACCTCAGGGTATTCTGCTATTTGATGGAACAGTTGCATATTGCTGGCCAACACCTCACGGGTGTTGGGGAAATATACGTGCTCACCAACATGTGCTGACATGGCATCCAGGAACTGGTGTAGTACCCTGGATACTGATTCAGGAAGCATGCCAATGGTCAAGTATAAGGCCATTCATATTGAAAACAGCTTAGAAAATAAAAAAAAATCAACTTTTTTTAGCCGATCTCGGCTGTGAGATCCCCATCATATCCCCAGTTGGCCTTTGGAAGGTAACTGTAGCTAGTATTCTTAGGCATACACATACCTTGCTATCCACTGGGATGGGTTCCCCTCTCTTAGTTCTGTGTGTCAGGCGTGGCAGGCACAGCTCAACAATTTGCTGTAGGGGGTCCCTGTCCACCCTATAATGCTCCACTATCTCCAACTTGTGTAGCCCCTAGTAGGTTACCCTGGGTCTGTACACTCTTCTCCATCTCCTCACTGTGGGTTGGTCAACAGCATTATATGATTACATGATATGTGCTACCCACACATCAGAGAGAGAAAGAGACAGCAAAAAAAAAAAAAAACTTATACTAAAAATACCTGAGGACTGTAACAGCAGCACAGAGCAGATGGACATCTTAAAAAAAAAAAAAAAGATTGTGATTGGTTAATTACTACATTGCAGTCTTTTTGTCAACTATATATGAGGTACAGATTGATACTAGCCCACATCTGATGAATTGTGTTTCAAACAAAAATGTACTGTGAATGTTTATGGTGGATTTTTGTGCTTAATAAAAGTCTTGAGAAGGATTCCAGGCTGTTCGGAGCTTTATTGTTTCACCATGGAGGCTTCTTACTGTGTTTATTGGTCGACAGCTTTCATATACTCACCACCCTCAGCCTCTTCCACAAGTTGTTGTATGATAGCTATTGCAGACCCTATAATTTTGTTGTTTTGTTTGTTAAAAGTTCCCCGCTTGTATACACCAGTAGTGTAGAGTGTGGGAAAAACCAGAGGGGAAGGTGTTTGCATATTTTATAGTAGTGTTCTGGGCTGGGCTGGTCTGCTGTCTGTGTAATTGGCTAATTCTGATACATTTCACCTGCCAGCTATGCTAGATCTCCTAGATTACCTTCCTGCTGCTGTTTTCCCTTCCCATTGCCTTCCTGTTTAAGCCTGGGGGTGCGCAGCGCAAACAGAGTGCTCAAATGTGCACAGAGCTGCTATTTCCTGGTTTAACTTTTTTTTTTCCTTTAAAACCTGGTGCACAGCGTGCACACCCACTTAGGCAATTTAAAGAGTGCCAGGCAGACTCAGACATACCCCTTTGCTTAGCTGTGCTTAGCTTGTAGCAAACCTGAGCCACAGGGCTCCACTCCACTTACAGTATGCCTGACACCCTCCCTCCCATGATGTCAGCTAAGTCCTAGGCTTGCACCAAGCAATTCCTGCTCTTACACAGTTGGGACCTGACTAGCATGCTGGTGAAAACAGGGATTCACTATCATTCCCCTCATTTGCATAGGATTGCCTGCAAATGCATAGTTACATGTCTCACTGAGCCTCCCCCCTTAGCAACCACTACTCACTGGCCATGTTGCCTTCTGCCTACCATTGACTTTAATGGCAGAATAGTGATTTTAGTTAGAATGCATATTTTAGGTTTATTTTCTTATTCCCCCCAATCCCGTTTGCGCTCTGCTGCCCTATGCTTAAACAGCCGAGATCGGCTAAAAAAAGTTGATTTTTTTTTATTTTCTAAGCTGTTTTCAATACGAATGGCCTTATACTTGACCATTGGCATGCTTCCTGACTGATATGCACCCTTTATTTGGAGCTATCACGGCTCTGTTTTGGAATTTGCAGAAATGTACTCGGTTACATTTCTGCAGAATACACAAGTCCTGCATGGCTGGTTTCCAGCCTCCTGGATAGCAAATTCACCTCATTTGCATGGATTTCTCCTGTAAATGGGTAATTTGCATACAGACACTTAGTCCATGTAGGACTAGTGCAGGATCGCTCGTGCACACCTCTGCAGACTATTCCTGGATCGCAGGACAGACATATTGCCTGCTGGAGCTCCTGCACTAATCTTGCACGCTGTGCAAGGCTTACAGAATCCAGGGGATGGTCTTGTGACTTAATGTTTGTGTCTTTTTCTTCATTATGCAAAGCTCTCCATGCATGTGTAAATCAAATGATAAGATTATACATAAAACAAATACACGTTTACAATTTTGGCACAGAAGAGATTACTTGTTCAGTTTAGAACTGTTGAAGAAAAATAAATTGCTTAAGAAAATATTATAGTTCTATGTAACAGTGTGTGTATTCAGTTAAATAAATAACTGACCATAGAAAGTTACATAGTGGTAACAAAAAAAAAATGTCAGCATTTGGAAAATATATCTAGCCTAAATAGTAAAAGAGGCATTGTTCATTACTGGGCGCAGCCAAATATGTGCTATTTTTTTCTGAAGAGAACTTGAATATAACTATGGATAGAGATAAACAGTGTTGCACTCAGTATGGAATAACTGAACATGTAATGGGATTCCAGAAAGTTTTTCTCTACACTATTCCAAGTGTTTGGAGTAATTAAAAGGAAGGTGTAATGTTTTGTAACTACTTGAAAGGACCATGTAAAAGAGCTCATCTGCAATATACATGTGAATTGTAACATTAACTATACAGATTATAGATAATGCACTAATGCAGAGTATGTCACACACACACACACACCCCCACACACACACACACACCCACACCCCCACACACACACACACACACACACACACACACACACACGCACACACACACTTGTCTGCATGTTACCATCTGTGTGTGTGTGGGGGGGGTGTATGCTGTGTGTGTGTATAATATACTTACACATATATACACACATATACATATATATGAAATAAACTATATATGTATTTGAAATACATACACACAAGCTCACACACATGGCTCCCCATTGAAATGTCAGCACTCAAGTAAAAAATATAAATGACCAAAAACCTGGAGAATAGTAAATCTCAAAAATCACTCTTCTCCCTAAAATGTATTTTTTCCTGGGAGGCATACCTCAGAGAAAAGGGAAATGGCTTCTCAGACTTGGTAAATACAAGTCCTGTCTTTCTGCTATTCAGCCTCCACATTCCACATTTCAGGACTCGTTCTAGCAGGTCCCAAAATTTCAAACAGTTACCCCACCCACAAACACACACACATACATATGTGTATATATATATATATATATATATATATATATATATATATATATATATATATATATATATATATATATATAGAGAGAGAGAGAGAGAGAAAAAATATACTCTGAATTTATTTTGATCCTTTTTTCTACATTGACACCTAGATATGCAGTTTCCTGTGGTTGCTGTAGCTATGCAACATATAGTTATGGGCAGCTGTGAACAGCAAATAGCTTTCCATACTAAGAACATGACATACCTATACATAACATAAATGTGTAGAAAAATATATATCAATGTCCTCAAAAGGTGACCACTACAGGCATTGCAGTGGAAATTATTGCCATATGAATAGAGTGACTGCCAATGAAAGCTTAAAAATGTAGACAATATCATAATAAACAATTGGTATCTTACATGCAAGGCTCCAGCAGCAACAAACATGTGACAGCAGCAATATAGCCATAGCTATGTACATATCAAACACAGACCTAAACATGATAACAGTGCATCTGACGTAGTACAATATGAGTAGACAGTCATTGTTATTATACAGCTACACTATCTCCTTATTTAGAGGTATTACCATATATGTGTACATCTCAGAACACTATAGATCCATATCACATATCGACTGCCATATCTTACTCTTCTGCACTTGATATTATTAGCAGACCTCATCAGCGTGCATTGCTTCAGCACTCTGGAGACTGATAGCATACAGTGCCAGTGTCTGCCAAGTCTTGCCGAGCCCAAAAGTATGGGTTAAAATCCACAAGTCTTACAGAGAAAGTCAGCTCTGTTGTTATAGAAAGATAAATCCCTTACTTAGGCACGTAACATTGGTCTGATTAGCTGTCCAAGCACCCTATACAAGCTGTTGGAGGAAGGGAGGAATGACGAGGCTTTGCCTGCTCACTGCTCTTCACAGGTAGCATGGAGGATGATGTGCTAGAGTGACGCAGGTCATTCTTGAAGCACTACTGAACACCATAGCCATAAACAGTGAACAGAATAAGTGAATGTGCGGGCCATAAGATGGTGTCACTACCTTAGAAAAGGGCACGGATGCACATATGGAAAGGTCAGTTTCTAATAACTTACAATAGCCTTCTGAATGATGCAAGAATTGATGGAGATATGGCTTCCCAGTACTGCAGCAATCCATCCTCTGTGAGCCCATGCTCATTCTTATTCTATGTTATTTCTTCACCAGACAGCAGCAGCTGCTGACCATGCCTACTGCGATTAAAATACTTGCAAGTTACTGTGTAACAGGAGCATTATGGAAAGGAGGGGTTTGGGAGCTTTACTTCCTCAGAAGTTATCATAAATTATAGAACCAACACAAATTTGCAAATCACGGAAAAAGTCTTGCAGATGATCACATGCTTGTTGCAGGGCGTATCACCAAAATTACATATGAGCAAGTTACAGAAACATCTGGACTTTGCAGGTGTGTTTTGAATATTGCAAATAGTTAAAACACAGTCCAGTTTGGGTCATACCTATATAAATATACATTTTTTATATATATATATATATATATATATATATATACATATATGTGTGTGTGTGTGTGTGTGTGTGTGTGTGTGTGTGTGTGTGTGTGTGTGTGTGTGTGTGTGTTTGTGTGTGTGTGTGTGTGTGTGTATGCATTTATATATATGAATATATCAGATATCTACTAATATGTGGTAGTCTGAGCAGTATAACCATATATGAGTACAATATTGTACGCTGTAATTTTATACACAGCAAAGAATATATTAGCAGTTTAATTACTATTTGCACAAGTTAACTGCAAGAATATGGTTATCTAGTACTCTCAAAACAGTGCTAGTAATATATTAACCAGTATCTCATACTGATAGAATAGGCTTTGTCTTGCTGGGCAATGTAGTTATATGATTAAGGAACTGAGCAGTTGTGGCAATCATATTACACAGTCACCTAAAAATACTTGTTACATACCTGTCGGAACAGTAATATGACTACATAAGAGAAGGCGTGATACTCAGTGTACTCACAGAGGTAGTGTGCTCTAGTAAATTATATTCAGCATGCATTATAATTACATGACACAGTTCAACAGCCATATGTGTAATGAATATTATGAAATCTACTTCATAAACATCATGTACTGTATCCTCAACTGGCTATAATATTGTTTTGTATGACTATGTTGTTATCATGATATTTTGTACAATCTGCATGTGTGTACAATTTAGCAATTACTCATGGCTCGGTGTGGACTTACCCACTGATATCATGGCTCACTCCTGTTTTTCTGCTGTGATAAACATTTCTGTAGTGTTTTCTGCCTAAAATAGTGCAGCTAATAGCTGCAGCACAGCCCAGTTCAGGTTACTGTCTCTGGGCCTGGTTGTTTGTTTGCAGTGTTTGTTTGTTCTGAGCACATGTTCCAGGCCATCTTGGCTTAGCAGAAGCCTTTCTTCACTTTAGTGAGAGTTCTATTGTTGATTGGCTGCTGGCTGGTAGAGGTTTTCTGGTCTAGGGGTTGGGTACTCATTCATTCTTTTGAGCTTTTTTAAGTTATTTCAGGTTGTACCTTCTGGTATTTAAGCCATAGCTTTGAAATGATTTCTGTCTATACACACTGAGCTGAGCGGAGGGTAAATGGGTTTACTGTCAAATGATTGAAAATCAAAAGACTGAATCCCCAAAAGACTGAAAAATCAAAATATTGAACACATTTTTAATGCAAGGGGCAAGCCCCCCAGCTCCCCTCACCCCCTGCTAAATATATATACCAACTCCAAGATCACACAACAGTGGAAAAGGGGCAAATTCCATCATTCAATATTTTGAATTTTCAGTCTTTTTGAGATTCAGTCTTTCGATTTTCAGTCATTTGATAGTAAACCGGGCAATGACCACAACTCTGATCTGTGATATATAACAATAAGTATTCTGTCTTTTTTTGTTTTTGCTTGTTTTTACTAGTTATTCTTATTCTAGCCATTTATAGCATTTTTATTGTCTGTTGCATACTTTTTACTGTAGTTTATTGCTATAAAGTAATCTGCACGGTTGTACTAAAATTATTTGCCTTACAGGGCCTGTTAAATCACATTTGCTCATTGTTTTTCTGCTGTGATAAACATTTCTGTAGTGCTTTCTGCCTAAAATAGTGTAGCTAGTAGCTGTGGCACAGCTCAATTCAGGTTTTCTGTCTCTGGGGCCTGACTGTTTGCTTGCAGTGTTTGTTTGTACTGAGCACATGTTCCAGGCCATCTTGGCTTACCAGAAGCCTTTCTTCACATTAGTGAGAGTTATGTTGTTGATTGGCTACTGGCTGGTAAAGGTTGGCTAGCCTAGGGCTTGGAGTAAGCACTCATTGGTTCTGTTGAGCTTTTTTTAAAGTTGTTTCAGATTGTACCTTCTGGTATTTAAGCCCTAACTTTGAGAGGATTTCTGTCTATACACATTGAGCTGAGCGAAGGAGGGGCACTGACCACAACTCTGATCTGTGATATATAACAATAAGTATTGTAGAAACCAACAAAGCAGTGCTGAGCAAAGAGCCACCACAGATCCAAAATTCCTAAAGTCCAAAAACAGAGGAGGCTCACCACGACCGCTTAAAATAAAAATTGTTTAATACTGCAGCAAAGTAAGTGCTTTCACGTTACAGGAACACTTCATCAGACTTAAATAACTGCCACATAAAATCAGGTGGTTTAAATACTATTTTAAAATCACATCTACCAATCAAAACCATGATTTAATTAATATAATAAATTACTGAAGAACAATCTATAGTGAAACATATTTATACATACATTATATAATTTTATTTAAAATATCTAGAGCATATAAACCTAAAGATACAATTAAGAATATATATATATTGGAACAATTTCATGTATATATATATTATGTGTATTTAAAGGGTATAGGGGCGGGCTGCCAAAAAAGGCTTAAGAGTGACCCGCTCATTCAAGCCATGCCCTCTATAGCCCTGTAGCCTTAAAATCCATTTATTTTAACTCTCTTCAGTATGGTTTCTAATATCACCTAACCTATTAGATTTCCTTACCAATTCTAAAACTGTAAAACTGAATTTATGAGATGTGCCTTTATGTAGTATGTGACAAGCTAGAGCATTTGATTCATTTTCTTTATTTATTGCATACAAATGTTCTCTGACACGTTCTCGCAGACTTCTATTGGTTTTGCCCACATAAAAACATGAGCACTTTTGACATACAGCAATATATATAATATCTCTCAATTTACAGTCTGCATAAAAATTCATATAGTAGGTCTTTTCCGTGTCAGGGTCTATAAAGGTGTTATTACCAGACATAAAGGCACATTGGTTACAGCCTCTACATGGAAAAGTTCCTTCTCTTATGGATCTAACAGGCTTCATACTCTCACTTTCATAACACAATAGTCTCTTAAGTGACTTTGTGTTCCTGTATGTAAAACTTGGTCTATCACCCACTACCTCTGTTATTCTATCATCTATTGTTAAAATATTCCAGTTCTTACTGATTATTCCTCTTATTTTTGAATTCAAATTCGAATAAGGGATGGTTAATCTCTTAAACCTTTGTGTCTCTCTATTATTATCATTGGCTGCTCCTTGTTGATATCCCTTTTGTCTATATAAATAGGGTTTCCCTTTATTATGTCTATTTGAAGCACTAACAGATAAAACTTTTTCCATTTCCAATGTGTTATATCCTCTAGATTCTAAATTCTGAAATAGCATTTGTTGTTTAGTATCAAACACCTCTTCATCTGTAGTGAGGCGAGAAACTCTTAAACTCTGACCTGTAATAATGTTGGAAAAGACATGCTTGGGATGTGTGCTGGTACGATGTAAGATATTATTTCTCCAGCATGGTTTCCTCTAGATCTCCGAATGGAAATCACCACCACTCTTTAGAATCTGCACATCTAGAAATTCCATTCTAAATCTTGAGCTTTTGCATTCAAAGTTTAAAAAGACTGGGGTTTTTTTTTTGTTTTGCTTATTTTTGCTAGTTATTGCATATTCTAGCCATTTATAGCACTTTTTATTGTCTGCTACATACTTTTTACTGTAGTTTATTGCTATAAAGTAATCTGCACAGTTGTACTAAAATTGTCTGCCTTACAGGGCCTGTTAAATCACATTTGTTACTGTCACACTGTATATCTTTTTTAGCTAGTTTCACTGTGTGAAAGGTATTAATTGGAAATGTTCTCCATTTGTTAAGCATCTGTTTGTTCTGATTTCCTGCCAAGGAGTGTATGATATAACTAATTTGTTTGCAGTTAAAAGCATTTTCTAGAGTCTCCTTGCTCCTTTATATGTTTAAAACTTTCATTTGGTGGCTCAATGCTGTCTTTCTGCTGTGATAAACATTTCTGTAGTGTTTTCTGTCTAAAATAGTGTAGCTAGTAGATGTAGCATAGCTTCACACCCTCTCTCCCTATTTGTATCTTGTTCTTATACTTGGTGGCTTTGCAGTGCCCGCCCATACTAAAAATTGGATCTGGGACACTCTTTCCAGTCTAGTTCCATTAGCTTATTCTACCTAATACAGAGAGAACATTTGAGAAGGCCAACCCCCTTAGTTTCTTAACCTTGACTTATCTTCTGTTCCTCCTTTCTCCCTTTCTACTTTACTAAAATAAAAAAAACTTTATTCAGCTGCTTGCTGCTTTTACAGTATTTGTGTTTCCTCCTCCAACTCGATTACTTCATCTTGGTTTTTCTGCTACTTGTTCTCTAAAGTGTCCAATTGCATCTTCTCTGCTGCATTTATTACTGCTGTTTTAGCCTGTTTAAATTTTAAGTGTTATTCTAAGCCTCTTAGTTTCAGTTTAATAGCTCTCCTTGACCTCCCTTCCTCAGATTCTGACAAATATGGATGGACAGTTTCACACGATTTCTCCTGCCAGCCTGGTTGATATGGGCATCCTGAGACAGAGTAGCAACCTCAGAGGCAAAAACACATGAGAACTCCACAACCCTCCATACCACATACCATGCATATTCCACACACCAGTGTCTCACAACCACTAAGGCCTAACCATAAACCCAACTCCATTGTGAGGCATACAGATATGACTCTCACCAGGCTGGATAAGGAAAATGTCACGGTTAGTTGTTTGTCAGGTGCCAGAATTTGCCATATCACACACGCACTCAAGTCTCTCAACAACAGGTACAGTTATGACTCTGTCATAGTCCATGTTGGTGTGAACGACTTGAGGCATACCTCCCTGGACTATATGAAGAAAGACATGAATGAGCTAGCTGAATATGTGTCCCATACTGGTATGTCCCTAGCCTTAAGCAGCATTCTACCATCACCCAGAATTATGCCTCAATACAAACAGAAAATGATTGATTTTAGCAATTGGCTTAGTTTCTGGTCTCATTCCAGGGGGATCCAGTACCTGACAGGCTAGGAAGATACGATCAACAGACCACAGTGCTTTGCTAGAGATGGCCAGCACCTGTCTCACTTGGGCTTCAGGCTTCTGGCAAAGGCCTTTCCCTCCCCACATAGTGCCTTTTTTAGGAAAAGCCATGAGGCCAATACTACCAACATAAAAATTTCAACAAAAGGCAAATTAAAGGTCATGCTGCTAAATGTTAGGAGTCTAAACGTGAAACTGCACTCATTGCAAGCATTCTTAACCCTGGAAGATGCTAACATTGGTGCAGTCACAGAAATCTGGTTCAAAGCTGTGGAAAGCACCCCAGCTTTACCTAGTTACTCATCCTATCACACATTCAGACCCCAAGCTGTTGGTAGCAAAGCCAAAAGAGGTGGAGGTTTCAATATATATTAAAGACACACACCTCCAGGCTGGTCAAACAGTATGATGCACAGGAGACACTCCAGGTGCAGTTAACCATTGACAAGACCCCTATTCAAATTATAGCTAGCTACAGGCCCCCAAATTTGACTCAAGATGCCTACTCCATCTATCTGGACATCTTCATATCTCTCAATATTCAATCTTTTACCCTGATCCTGGGCGACTTTAATTACCCAACCATAGATTGGAAAAAATAATCATGCCAGAAAACAAACACCCAGTGATTCCTTGATTTTTATCAATGCAAATGCCTTGGAACAGCTAGTTGATACCTCCACAATAGGTGATAATATCTTGGACTTGGTATTAACCAAGATGAGGAACCATTGCAGCACTCCTACAGTATCATCCTCCCTGGTAAGATCCAACCATAAAGTGGACACTTTTAAAGTCACCATGAACCTTGAGCCCTCTCTAGCTAGGGTCAAACAAAAAAACTTCTCCAAAGCTGATTACAACCTCCTGAGGGATGGTATAAACAGCTTCACAGCCCCCTCTCCCACTGTAGGAACTGTCATCAATGTCCAAATCTACACCAAAGTACTATACGAGCATTTATATAGATTCATTGAATCAGGAATACCCGACAGGACAAAATCGGTTTACCTTTACATGTGCATAAAGCACATGGATGAAATTCAAAAGTCCGAAAGGACTTTTTCAGGTTTTCAGAAAGCTAAAAACAGAATGCATCGAATGTGCAATGAGCAAATGCACAGTAACATTCGCTCATTGCAGATTCGTCATTTTTGCTGCGAAGTGCGCTATAGTGGGGATTGGGAAGTGGACCCTTTCCCCACTGTAGTGCGACCTCGGAGTTAGAATAATAAAGTAGGGGGGATGTGGGTGGCACAGCCCCCCACATGGGGGGTGCAGAAGGGACGTAGCCCCCCTGTATTACGTTTTGTATTTGAATTAAAGTTCAAAAATCAGAGAATCTGGTTTTCGATTTGCTGATTTTCGAACTTCAGTGCAAATCAGAATGATGATTTTCGTCATTCCGGTTCACACAAAGCGCCATTTGGTAGGTTGATTTTCAACCTTTCAAAGGTAAACTGACAAAATCATATGATGGACATCTGCAATTAATAAACTACATAACAAAAGGAAAACATTACTGTCCAGGACCAAGAAGAAGCAGGTGCCCAATTGTAAGCAATATCTTCTTAGCCTGAACAAGCAAATAAGAGCACTAGAGAAATCCTCTAAAGCCAACTTTGAGTCCAAATTGGCCACATCTACTAGATACAATCATAAGCCCTTCTTCACATATGAAAAATGGCAGCCCCTGAAAGTATAGCAACTGCATGGCTTCAAAAGTGCAAACTGCACTAAAAATACAAGGGTGCCCGCAAACTGTTGCATTCAATATTTAATAGCTTAAATGGTTAAATAGCATTATAAACATAAAAAAAGAAACAGTAACAGACCGGTTTTGGCTAGAAAAAATACATAGCCTTCATCAGTGTGATAAAGAGCAGTGATACAATTGCTTCCTTTTATAATCCAACCTGTGGATGAGGCTTCCACTAATTGGTCAGTCACAAATTCTAATTAAGCCCTGGTGGGAATAAGCCTCCCAACTTTATAATCCATTTCTTTTCCTTGTTATTTAGTATTTGGTGCCATCCAACTTTATTGGTCCTGTTGCCAGTAATTCTATCAATCACCATAAACCTAAAAAATGCAATCTTATGTCCCAATGAGTGTTTTTATAGTGCATTAGTAATTTTCTTTGTTCTCATGTCACTGTAGGGTTCTGATACCTTCAGTCTGAAGGGTCGTGAGGTGTGTCCTACAAAAAATGCAGAACAGGTGCATGTGGCAGCAAAAAATGAGATGTCAAACACATTACCAGTATTTTTGCTGGTGAATTCTTTAGATTTCATAACTTTTCCACAATGGATACAGTGGTTACAGGGTACGCAGTAAATTACCCATCAAGGTTGTTTGTGTGGGATCCTCCTTAGTCCTGGAGCTATGTTTATAGTGACTGAAGTGTGATCCTAAATTCCTACCTCTTCTAAAAGAAAAATGGCATCTCTCCTGAAGGAAATCTGAAAGTTTATTATCCGCTAGAAGGATACTCCAATCGCTTCGGACACTATTTAACAGCACATTAGTGTTTCTTCCATAGGTGGTAGCTAAACAAATCATGGATTCATTAGTTGGTTTCCTCTCCTTGTATCTCAGAAGATCTCTCCTGTCAAGTGTAGACACCCAATTCCTGGCATTAAAGATGTTCCCCGTTTTATAACCCCTGTCCTTAAATCTGATGGTTATGTCCTCCTTATATTGTTCGTAAGTGGCATTGTGTGAACATATACACTTCCTCTGCAGGAACTGTGATTTAGGAATGTACCTGCAAATGTGTGGTGGGTAGAAGCTGGAGGCATGAAGAAGGGAGTTGTATCGGGGGTATTTGCACTAAACCTCAGATTTCAAGGTATGATCGTTATTCCTGGTAATCAGGACATCCAAGAAGGTAATCATATTGATGTTATAGTTAGCTGTAAAGTGTATGCCCCATTTGTTTTCATTGAGGTACCTCACAAATTCCATAAGACATTTTGCATCTGATCTCCATACTATCCAGCAATCATCTAGATATCATCTCCAGATATCAGTCTCCTCTTAATAGATGTTATGTGTGTTATCATAAATTAGTTGTTCCTCTAGATGGGCCATAAAGAGGTCAGCATAAACAGGGAAAAACAAAGCCCCCATGGCCGTGCCCTGTACCTGCAGGTAATATTTGTTTTTATAATAGAATACGTTCTTGGTCAGAACGTGTTCCGCAAGGCAGATCAAAAAGGTATTAGACCCTGGTTGATGCATTTCAGATGTATAAAGCCAATATTCCAATGCTTCCAAGCCTAGCCAATGAGGAATCTTGGTGTATAATGTGGAGACATCCAAGGTGCACAATAGCCAATCTGGTTCCAAATGCATCTCGGAGATAACTTGTAGAAATTCCATGGTATCCTGAATGTGGGAACAAACCCATTTCAATAGTGGTTGTAGGTATTTAGTAAGGAATTGTGAGAGTGGTTCAGTGATAGAATCCCTGCCTGAAACAATGGGCCTACCTGATGGTTGGTGGGATTCTTATGTATTTTGGGGAGGAAGTATATGTACTGTCTCATGGGATCAGACACCGTCAGATGGTAAAGAGTGGTATCAGTAATAATCCCCTCATCCTTGGCAGACAACAAGAATTGGTCAATTTGTTTCTTAAACCTAAATATTGGGTCCAATGGCATGCATGTATAATATCACCCATCATTTAGTTGTCTGTCAGCTTCCATATTGTATTGTGTCCAGTCAATAACCACCACCGGCCCACCTTTGTCAGCAGGTTGTATAACCAGATCATGATTACTCTCCAATTCCCGTATGGCCTGGATTTCGATCTTTGAGAGATTGTTAGATATGGCTCAGAATTCCCTAAAATGAAAGTGTAAATCTTTGAGAATGCAAGTCTGGAACATATGAACATTATGATGCATTGGGGGTGTGAAATTGGATTTGTGATATTTAAATACATCCTGACAATCAGGATTAGATGTTGACTGAAAGTATAACCTTAAATTGAGTAATCTACAAAAGGAGATGATGTCTTGTGCAAGAGTATCTTCAGAGACAAAAAAAAACAGGAATTAAATTAAGCCCTTTATTCAAAACTTGTATCTGAGTTTGTGACAAAGAAGTGGAAGAAATATTCAACACATTATTCTTGTTAGTTATTTCTGAATCATTCGTTTCAATAGTCACTCCATACTGTCTACCTTTAGAGTGTTTCCTCCCTGCCCTCCTTTGTCTGTACATAAAGGGACCTGTGTGTTGCTTCTTTTGGATACAGGGGAATCTGGGGCATGCTGTTTATCTGGGTCCATACCTGATGAGGACTCATCCCCTGAGGTGTCATAACTGGATGAAGTTGGTCTCTTCAGGATAGACCTGGGTCATTTCCACTTGATCACCTTTCTGTTGGTATTCTCAAACCTAACATGTTTATTTGTGGTAAATGGATCCCCCCTATCATAGTCAGCCAGGTCCCTCTGGAACTTGTGCATTTTTCTTTCTTTTAATTGTTGTTCTAAATTTAATAGGTCCTGGCTGAGTTTATTAAGGCATGTAGTGTAAGGGGAAAGTCCCTAAAATTTCTTGATATCATCACACATCTTGGTTACCTTCATAATGTCTTTGTCAATAGTTCTTTCATAACGAGCAGCTAAAACTTCCACAAAGCCCATGGAGACTTTTTGTTGGGCTATGGCCCATTGTTCTGTTAGTTCAGTATCAATATTATTAACTAGGGGTTGTATACATACCCTGAGGCCCCTTGGTGAAATGCCTTTGGTTAAGTAGGCCTTGAATAGCTTCGAGTGCCATACATTACTCCTTAAGGACCTCCTGCTTTTGTTTAGTCTGAGGAATTATGTTTCACATGTGTTGTCAGGTTGTAAATTTTCAAGCCCATTGTTCTGGTTGGTTGAGTGGCCCAGACTAAATATTCCCAGATCATCTCAATCTGATGATAATCCCTGTAATAACCTAGTTAGATCCATTAGTAGTAGAAAGTCAAAAAAAAATAGTATATATAAAAATATATATGTTGTGTGACCACTGACCAATGCCTGCCCTTTTGGACAAAGGGATATTATGGGAAGCTGAGTCTATAGGTACAGTCACCAATATTATAAGGATCAGAAAAAAATAATAATCTTTGGTTGCCCAGAAATAGGTATCCAGAGAAAAATAGCAATATCCTTGGTATAGATTGTTAATAACCACAAAATATCCAATGAAATATATTGTCATCAGATGGACAAAAGTGAAATATCCCTGGATGGTTTACTTATGGGCTGTGTACCCTGTGGCCATAGTGCCCATCGTGGAAAAGTTATGAATTCTAAAGAGTTCACCAGCAAAAATACTGGTAATGTGTTCGACATCTCATTTTTTGCTAACTCCAGTACAGATTGAGTGATCGACCTTGCCACATGCACCTGTTCTGCATTTTATGTAGGACAAACCTCCCGACCTCTCAGACTGAGGATATTGGAACACTACAGTGACTTGATAACAAAGAAAATTTCTAATGCACTATACAAACACACATTGGGAATTAAGAATACATTTTTTAGGTTTATGGTGATTAGTAGAATTATTGGCAACAGGCTCAATAAAGTTGGATGGCACCAAATATTAAATAACAAGGAAAATAAATTAATTATAAATTTTGGAGGCTTGCCCACCAGGGCTTAATGAGTATTTGTGATTGACCAATTTGCCGAAGCCTCATCCACAGGTTAGATTATAAAAGGAAGCAATTGTATCACTGCTCTTTATCACACGGATGAAGTCTATGTATTTTTATAGCCAAAACCGATCTGTTACTGTTTCCTTTTTTATGTTTATGATGCTGTTTACCCATTTAACCTATTAAATATTGAATGCTACAGTTTGCTGGCTCCCTTGTATTTTTAGTGCAATTTGTACTTTTGAAGCCGTGCAGTTGCTGTACTTGCAGGGGCTGCCATTTTTCAATTGAATTTCCTTTCCTCTGCTGTCAGCCTGTGGCATGCTGTGTATTTGGAACTGCATTGCTTTTTGAGGATTTGTGGTGGTCTTATCTATGGCCACTGAGGTTTATTTGGATATTTGAACTTTCTTTTCTTTATTTGGGATTATATTGTGCCATCTAATCTTGTTCTACACTATTTGTTCAGTATCAGGAGTGGATTTGTGTACAGATCATCAGTTTTTCAGCTCGTTTGGCTTTTTGTGTGTTTTAGAATATCTTATGTGAATGGGATATCTGAATATACTGTAAGTGTTCTGTGAACTCTGTTGATTACTGGACACCTTTCATTCTGGGTTTGGATTTACCATCTTCCACAAAGGACATTCGGGGAATTGATTTAATCACAAAAGCCAAGCGTATAGATGTATTGAGCCTACGGGATGGAGACATCTTTAAAAGTGGGTCAACCAGGTTCATAGCTCATTCAGCTCTTTTGGTGCTTCAGTTACAACAACGTGAAGGAGAGATCTGTGTTTATTGTCTCATTATGAGCTGGGAGTGTTTTGTGAACTGTGTTGTGTATTAGACACTACTTTCTCATTCACCTCAGTGTTTGGATGCATCATCTTCCTAAGGGACATTCAGTTATTTGTTTAAACTGCCAATCAAGCATTTAGAGCGTATTTGGCCTATGGGACAGCGACATCTCCAACCGCAGTTATTTTTTAAAGCCCTAGAGCTTGGAATATTACTCTTTGGGAGTACTTTGGACTTATTTATACATTAATACGATCTACTATAAGCCCTAGGGCTTCAGGTTTGCTATCATTTATCAAGATTTATATATGTAATTTACAGTATTGGTGGCTATATTGGATGTGTGTAGAGGACTTTTGAATATTACAAATCAAGGATAGGCACCTTCTGGGGTTGGGAAAACTGACTTACTATACATTTGCTTTTTTACTGCCGGAAATATATTGTATTCGGTAGTGGACCAAGTCTTTTGACTCCATTTGAATAAAAATTTTATGCATTGCATTCATGGACATTATCTGGTGCATTTTCAGTCCTTAAATGAAACAGATAATCCCAGTATCATTCCTGGAGTACTACTGCTAACTTTATTTGCACAATTTGACAATTGTTAATAGTTATTATTACTAACTGGGATTTTTTTTGTAGAAGTGATATATATATCGGTTTTGCTAAAATTATATGTATTTTTCCACAAGTGTGACATATTTTTTACATGAATATATTTGTTACAGGAGTTGTTTCATTTGGGTTCTGTTTAAACTGTATGCCATTGTATATTTATTAACAGCTACCAGGATAGGGCCAGTTTTTTATTGAAGATGCAATGTATAATGCTGATAGGCCTTAGTTATATTTAAATGTTTATATGTGATGTTTCTAGTGTCTATCAAGCATTTACCAGTCTATACAGGGTGAGACAAACAGAAACTGAATAGACATTTTACATCATACTAAGCATTTAGGAAGGGAACACAACACTATATTTAGTTATTCATATAAATCCTATATTTGGTCCCCATGTATTATAAGCCAGTTACCTACTTTGCATACATATTTCTAACTCTGTCATAATAATCTCCTGTATACATTCTTGGATCCCATTAGTATTTTAAGAAATTTGCAGATATGAATGTAGGTGATTGCTGATCCAATGCTGCCATTTTGAACAGCATGGTAGTGGGCTACTTTTCTATATTAGAAGAACTATTGGTTTAGGCAAGATAATGGTCTCTGCGATATTAGCTCTTCCTTTGGTGTATGATTAAAATTATAGGTACGTAAATGGTGATAGCAAGGGCTATTATTGTTTGGTTGCATTTGAGGGTAGGCATTACTTAGGAATAAATGGACGTAGCACTGCCCTTAATCTTTATTCATGAGTAGATTTGGATCTTTCCAAATAGTCTTTATTGAACAAATAGACTATGTTTATTGATCCAAAAGCAGGGGCTCATTGTCCATTTATGATTTCTATGTTGAATATATGGATTTTCTCCTAACGAACGTAACATTGCTGTGTATGCTTCACATTGTGTGAAGGGATATTTCACTTTTGTCCTTCTGATGACAATATATTTCATCGGATATTTTGTGGTTATTAACAATTGATACCAAGGATATTGTTATTTTTCTCTGGATACCTATTTCTGGGCAACCAAAGATTATTATTTTTTCTGGTGCCTATAATATTGGTGACTATACCTATAGACTCAGCTTCCCATAATATCCCTCTGTCCAAAAGGGCAGGCATTGGTCAGCGGTCACACAACATATAAATATATTTTTTATATATACTATATATTTTTTTGACTTTCTGCTACTAATGGATCTAACTAGGTTATTACAGGAATTATCATCAGATTGAGACGATCTGGGAATATTTGGCAGATTAATAAAGCGTTCATTGCTGGTGGTTCACTGAATTGGTTGTTGGACTGGTTTGTAATACAGTAGTCTCCTGATCCAGTTGGCTTTCTTCTATTTACGTGGTTTTGGTCTCGAGTGGAGGTTGGCCGTTTTTTCTTTTCATTGGTGTTTTTGGAGCGGCATGGAGAAGGAGAAGGAGACACTACCCGTCATTGAAGACGGGAGCCAGACTAGGAAGCTTATAGGGCAGTTGACAGCCCTGGTTGATTTACTGACGCCCCTGTGCGAATCAATGGTGAAACGCACGCAATACCCGGAAGTGCATAGAGACAACGAGGGAATGGAGGCACGCCAACAGCGACCCAAACGGAAAAGGCATTGTCCTGGTTCTGAGAGTAGGGGCGCAGAGTGTGAAGGACCGAATGGTCAAACGTTTGATCCAGCAGCTACACCTATCGTTTTCCAAGGCAGTGAAAACGACGATTTTGAGGAAAACGATTACATAGACAATGGCTCACAGGGGCGTCTGCACAAAGGTACTGTACACTTCTCTAGCACTATAGAGATGAACAACTGGTTAAATGAACCATACACTTTTAATTGTAATTTCAAAGAAGTGAATAGTCGTCAGCCTAACAATACTTGTTCATTTAATCAAAAAATTGAGAATGCATCTAAACTAATGTATAAGTACAAATCCATCATTATAGAGAATGGATATTTAAATGAATGCTTGAATCGTGGCATAGTTCCTAAGGGACTTCGGACCTGGAAGTACCCTAATAATGTACAGATAGGATCAGTTTTTCATAAGGAACTGATCAAAGTTTTTAATAAATGTGGTTTGGATATCATTAAGTGTATTATTGATGAGAACAATAGGAATTTGGAAATCATTCAAGAGCAAATTAATGAAGTTGATACACATATAAAGGAGGATTTAATTTTTGAAATTAAGGAAGAGAGGCAGAAATATTTAGAACTGAAGGGAGAAACAGATGAAAAATGTAAGGGATTAGTCAAAAGGAAAATGGAAAAATTAAAAAGGGACATAGTAGAATATGAGAATGAGACTAGTTACCCAAAACCTGTTTGTAACAGTATCCCCTCATACCAAAGAATCAATAAAAACAGGGAGGAAGGAACAAATGTTACAAGAAATTATTCCAGGGATTCTTACAAAGAAGCCTATCATTTTAATTATGATAATGATTTTCCACCATTAGAGAGACAACACAATGAATATAATTCGAATAGTAGGAACTTTGGAAATTTTCACAGGAGGGGGGGGACAAGGGGAAGGGGGAACTACAGACAGTAGCGCCCCTGACCAGTAACATAGTCAACACGACTGATCATATTCAAAAGGAGGGCAACAAGTATACACAAAATGGTTTCACCATATACAACTTTTGTAACTTAGAACTTAAAAATGAACACTTTACACTTATGGAAAGGGGCTTTAAATTCATCCCATTGACTAGAGGGAAGAGGGTACAAACATTGTTAGATATGAAGCTTTTCCTTAGAAAAATGAATTTAGAATTATTATTCAGGAAAGATGAATACTGCATTGACAGAAACAATATAAAAGTGACCGAGGAACAAAGAATACTCAAGAGAAAGTCCACTTTTAACCCACCTATTCATGCACAACTAAAAAATTTTGAAAGTGTAATGGAAAATGCAATTAAGAGAGTAGATAAAAGAATAAGATACAAGAACAATTTGGATGGACAAGAGAGAAAAATTCTGGAAGAACTCAGGCATAATGAAGGAATCAGGGTTATGAAGCCTGATAAAGGTGGGGGAGTGGTTTTTATGGAATCAATGGAATATGAAGGAAAAATGAATAGAATATTAATGGATGAAACCAAATATAGGGTAGTCTCACGTAATGAAATAAATCTAGCCTACCTTAAGATAGATATGATGTTACAAGACATGGTTATTGAAACAGTCATTGATGAAAAAATGCTCTCCTTCCTAAAAACTAGTAAGCCAAAGATACCAGTTATTTTCGGTATACCGAAAATACATAAGAACATTTCTGACCCCCCCTTTAGACCCATAGTATCAGCCGAAGGGTCTAAAACTACACCCTTGGCTAGATTTGTGGATACAAAGACAAAACATATATGGATAAATAAAAAAGCCATCCTGAGAGATTCTTGGGACTTATTAAGGGAATTAGGTCCGGAATTGTTTGATAAGGATATATTATTCGTAACTATAGACATAGTGGACTTATTTGGGTCTATACCATATGAGGAAGGCATCAGAATGTTTGAGGAAGAAGTATTTAATGATAATAAATTGGCATTTGAAGATAAGGTAGCGTGCATAGGCTTGATGGATTCAGTATTAAGAAATAATTTCTTATTGCACCAAGGGGAATTTTTTCAACAAATCCAAGGCGTAGCAATGGGGGCAGCCTGTGCACCTACTTTTGCCAATTTAGTTCTTGCCAATTGGGAAGAGAGATTCATTTTTCGGTCAGACTATTCCAAACATTTCAAGTTGTACAAAAGATTCCTTGATGACATAATAATTTTTTGGACTGGAGGCCACGATAAACTAAAAGAGTTCATGCAATACATCGAGGAAACTACTAGTTTCCTTAAATTTACACACACAACATCTAACACAAGTATTGCATACTTGGATGTTGAAATTGTCAAAGGGAATGATACCCTGGAGACTAGAGTGTACAGGAAGGACACATATGTTAATTAATTTCTCCATTTTGATAGTGGACATCCCATTCACTGCAAGAAAAATCTGGTGAAAGGACAATTCGTCAGGGGATCTAGGATGACAAGTACTGACGAGGACTTCACCAAAGAATGTGACAAATTAGAAGGGATGTTCCGTGACAGAGGATATCCAAAGCAATTTATTAAACAATTCAGAAGTGAGGTTACGGAAGCAAGAAGGGGAAGATTTAAACCAATAAAAGGGGTAAAGGAGGAGATATTGAATGACAATAATAAAGGGTCATCAAAGAATGAAAACTATCACCAGGCACTAGTCCTAGAATATAATGCCCTTAATAAGAAGGTGAAAGAAGTGTTTCAAAAAGAATGGGAGAAGTTTAAAACTCTCTCAGACATAGAGGGCCTCTCAGAACTGAATCCAAAGGTAGTGTACAAAAATTCCATAAATATAAAAAACACCTTAGAAACAGGGAATATTAGAAATAAAAAATTGGGGGACAGGGCTATCTCAGACAAGGTAGGTACTTACAAATGTGGAAAATGTAGACAATGTGAGTTTATAATAAATCAGGAGAAAATTTATCTAGATAGCAGGGATTTATGGTTATACAGTAAAGGCTATTTTAACTGTGAGTCTAGGGGCTTGGTTTATTTAGTAATCTGTAACAAATGTTCATCCTACTACGTAGGTAAGACCGAAAGATCCTTAAAAAAGAGGATCTATGAACATACTTACGACATTAGGAAAGGCAAAGAAACCAATGCACTATTTAGACACTCACAAGGATGCAAGGAATATGAATTCAGATTCTTCGTTTTGGACCAAGTGAAAGTAGACATAAGAGGTGGTCCTTGGGAAGAAAACATTGCCTACAGAGAATTATGGTGGCAATTGACCCTGGAGGCAAACAAAACCCCTGGTTTAAATGAATATATTTCCATTTTACCACTATTAAAGTTAAAAGCAACAAAGATATAAAATATATTTGCCATAATAAAAAAGACCAGTAGATGGCACCACATACTTTCAAATGTGGAGTACAATGAAATCCTAAGTACTAATATATATTTAATACATACATTTAATTGCTCATGATTTCCAACTTAATACAAATATAATAAATGAGTAAATGAGTTTTAAAATATTTTAGTAACACCTTTATTAAGGTTATTTAAACATTGGCATTTTAATACTTTTAATTATTTTATGAAAGAATGCTTAATCAGAAAGGCACAATGGAAGGTTGCAATTTATTTGTTTATTTGAAAATAAAAGTTTGATATGATTGGATAGGATTTAATTAATTATGTATAAAAAGGGACTTGTGATTAAGTATGTTGTATCTGATGAAGTCATTTGTTGGACGAAAACGCAGATTAATAAAGCGTTCATTGCTGGTGGTTCACTGAATTAGTTGTTGGACTGGTTTGTAATACAGTAGTCTCCTGATCCGGTTGGCTTTCTTCTATTTATGTGGTTTTGGTCTCGAGTGGAGGTTGGCCATTTTTTCTTTTCATTGGAATATTTGGTTTGGGCCACACAACAAACCAGAATAATGAGCTTGAAAATTTACAACCTGATAACACATGTGAAACACAATTCCTCAGACTAAACAAAAGCAGGAGGTCCTTAAAGACAAATGTGTGGCACTCTAAGCTATTCAAGGCCTATTCAACCAAAGGCATTTCACCAAGGGGCCTCAGGGTACGTATACGATCCCTAGTCAATAATATTGATACCGAACTAACAGAGCAATGGGCCATAGCCCAACAAAAAGCCTCCATGGGCTTTGTGGAAGTTTTAGCTGTTCATTATGAAAGAACTATTGACAAAGACATTATGGAGGTAACCAAGATATGCAATGATGTCAAGAAATTTTAGGGACAGTCCCCTTACACTAGATGCCTTAATAAACTCAGCCAGGACCTATTACATCTAGAACAACAATTAAAAGAAAGAAAAATGCACAAGTTCCAGTGGGACCTGGCTGACTATGATAGGGGGAATCCATTTACCACAAATAAACATGTTAGGTTTGAGAATACAAACAGAAAGGTAGTCACGTGGAAATGACCCAGGTCTATCCTGAAGAGGCCAACTTCATCCAGTTATGACACCTCAGGGGATGAGTCCTCATCAGGTATGGACCCAGATACACAGCACGCTCCAGATTCCCCCGTATCCAAAAGAAGCAACACACAGGTCACTTTAGGTACAGACAAAGGAGGGCAGAGAGGAAACACTCTAAAGGTAGACTGTATGGAGGGACTTTTGAAACGAATGATTCAGAAATAACTAACAAGAATAATGTGTTGAATATTTCTTCTACTTCTTTATCACAAACTCAGATACAAGTTTTGAATAAAGGGCTTAACTTCATTTCTGTTTTTTTTTGTCTCTGAAGATACTCTTGCACAAGACTTCATCTCCTTTTGTAGATTACTCAATGTAAGGTTATACTTTCAGTCAAGATCTAATCCTGATTGTCAGGATGTATTTAAATATCACAAATCCAATTTCACACCCCCAATGCATCATAATGTTCATATGTTCCAGACTTGCATTCTCAAAGATTTACACTTTCATTTTAGGGAATTCTGAGCCAAATCTAACAATCTCTCAAAGATCGAAATCCAGGCCATACGGGAATTGGAGAGTAATCATGATCTGGTTATACAACCTGCTGACAAAGGTGGGTCGGTGGTGGTTATGGACTGGACACAATATAATATATAAGCTGACAGACAACTAAATGACGGGTGATATTATACATGCATACCATTGGACCAAACATTTAGGTTTAAGAAACAAATTGACCAATTCTTGTTGTCTGAAAAGGATGAGGGGATTATTACTGATACCACTCTTTACCATCTGACGGTGTCTGATCCCATGAGCCAGTACATATACTTCCTCCCCAAAATACATAAGAATCTCCACCAACCATCAGGTAGGCCCATTGTTTTGGGCAGGGGTTCTATCACTGAACCACGCTCTCAATTCCTTAAGAAATACCTACAACCACTACTGAAATGGGTTTGTTCCCAAATTCAGGATACCATGGAATTTCTACAAGTTATCTTCGAGATGAAGTTGGAACCACATTGGCTATTGTGCACCTTGGATGTCTCCGCATTATACACCAACATTCCTCATTGGCCAGGCTTGGAAGCATTGGAATATTGACTTTATAAGTCTGAAATGAATCAACCAGGGTTTAATACCTTTTTTATCTGCCTTGCGGAACACGTTCTAACCAAGAATGTATTCTATTATCAAAACAAATTTTACCTGCAGGTTCAGGGCATGTCCATGGGGGCTTATTTTGCCCTTATTTATGCTGACCTCTTTATAGCCCATCTAGAGGAACAAGTAATTTTTGATAACACACATAACATCTACTTAGAGGAGATTGATATCTGGAGATGATATCTATATGATTGCTGGAGAGTATGGAGATCAGATGCAGAATATCTTATGGAATTTGTGGGGTACCTCAACGAAAACAAATGGGGCATACATTTCACAGCTAACTATAACATCAATAGGATTACCTTCTTGGATGTCCTGATTACCAGGAATAATGATCATACCTTGGAATCTTAGGTTTACCGCAAATACCCCAATACAACTCCCTTCTTCATGCCTCCAGCTTCCACCCACCACACATTTCCAGGAACATTCCTAAATCACAGTTCCTGCAAATAAAGTGTATATGTTCACACAATGCCACTTACAAACAATATAAGGAGGACCTAACCATCAGATTTAAGGATAGGGGTTATAAAATTGGGAAGATCTTTAATGCCAGGAATCAATTGTCTACACTTGACAGGTGAGATCTTCTGAGATACAGGGAGAGGAAACCAACTAATGAATCCATGGTCTGTTTAGTTACCACTTATGTAAGAAACTCTGACGTGCTGTTAAATAGTGTCCAAAGCAACTGGAATATCCTCCTAGCAGATAATAAACTTTCGGATTTCCTTCAGGAGAGATGCCATTTTTCCTTTACAAGAGGTAGGAATTTAGGATCACATTTCAGTCACCAGGACTAAGGAGGATCCCATACAAACAACCTTGATGGGTGATTCACTTATGGGCTGTGAACCCTGTAACCACTGTACCCATTGTGGAAAAGTTATGAAATCTAAAGAATTCACCAGCAAAAATACTGGTAATGTGTTTGACATCTAATTTTTTGCTAACTGTGGTAAAGATTGGGTGATCTATTTTGTCACATGCACCTGTTCTGCATTTTATGTAGGACAAACCTTCTGACCCCTCAGACTGAGGATATCGGAATACTACAGTGACACGAGAACAAATAAAATTATTAATGCACTATACAAACACTCATTGGGACATAAGAATGCATTTTTTAGGTTTATGGTGATTGATAGAATTACTGGCAACAGGATCAATAAAGTTGGATGGCACCAAATACTAAATAACAAGGAAAAGAAATGTATTATAAAGTTGGGATGCTTATTCCCACCAGGGCTTAATGAGTATTTGTGAACAACCAATTAGCCAAAGCCTCATCCACATTATTCACATGGATTATAAAAGGAAGAAATTGTATCTCTGTTCTTTATCACACTGATGAAGGCTATGTTTTTTTATAGCCGAAACTGGTCTGTTACTGTTTCCTTTTTTATGTTTATAATGCTATTTAGCCATATAAGCTATTAAATATTGAATGCTAGAGTTTGCTGGCTCCCTTGTATTTTTAGTGCAATGTCTTCACATATGTCTGAAATCTCAAAGGAAGCACCCAGATCTGTTCAGAACTGGTGGTCAAGGACACCACATGCACAAACGCTGTAGATTTAGCCAGTCTACTGTCTGACAGATTCAGTGAAAACTTCTCCCCTCTGCCCCCCATCAGTAAATCAGACCATCTCCAGTACCTGCCCCCCACCCCTTATCTCTAGAGAACAGGTCATCACTGCCCTCTCAAAGACAAAAAAATACAACCTCCATGGGACCCAATAACATCCCTGGCTGCATCCTACATGAACTCAGATATGAACTTGCAGCACCATTAGGCACCCTATTCAACCAAAGCCTGAGTACCAGCTTTGTCCCAGCCAAGTGGAGGGCAGCCACTGTCATCCCTTTACGCAAAGGGGGAGTGTCCATCGATCCAGGAATTTATAGACCCATCAGCCTAACTAGCCTGATCTGCAAGGTCATGGAATGGATTATCATGGACCTCAGTAACAGGGACATTGGCAACCTCCAAACACTCAACTCCACACAGTTTGGCTTTGTCAAGGGGAGGTCGTGTCTGTTAAATCTGGTTGACTTCTTTGAAACAATCACCAAAGCCATGGATGAGGGGAAGACAGTGCACATTGTCTACCCTGACCTAGCCAAAGTCTTCAATTTTATCCCCCACTCAGGCATAGTAGATACATTCTCTCAACTAGGCATCAATCCATATGTTACCAGATGGGTAGAAAACTGGCTCATGACAGAACCCACCTAATCAAAATGGGGAAGTCACCTCAAGCAGTAGACCTGTAACAAGTGGTGCACCCCAGGGATTGGTCTTGGGGCCTCTGCTATTTGGAACATACTTCTCTGAGGTGTAGGCCAAAACCAGTGAACTATGGCTGACCAAGTTTTCAGATGACTGCAAGATGGGTGCGGTCATCAATTCCCCTAATGATATGGAATCCTCCAAGAGGGTCTCATCCAAACTAATAACCAGTGCCAAAAACATGGCCTTTAGCTGAATTCCAAAAAATGCATCATCATCCCCTTTGGGGAGAGTGACTTCCCCACATATTATCACATTAATAACAACTCCCTAAGTACACAATCAGTAGTGAGGGATTTGGGCACCCAGGTTAATAGCAACCTGTCTTTTGACCACCATGTTGCTTCCATTGTACGGAAAGCTTTCTACATGGCCCACATCATAAGTAAGGGTATCTCATCCAGGGACAAAGAGGTCATACCATCCCTGTATTCTTCCCTTATAAGGCCAATTATTGAGTATAATTCCCCCTTTGGCATGTAACTCACAAGGCACATGCAGCAGCTGGAAAGACCACAGAGGTTCCTCACCAGGAGAATCCAGGGCCTCAAACATCTACCCTACACAGTATCCCTTTGCTCAGTTTCATTCAGACTCCTCAGGGGTGACCTCTGTTTGGCATGTAAAGCAATCTCAGACCCTGCCTTGATGGGACTGCTGCATATCAACAAGTCAAGCTCCACTTGAGCAACCCATACACGTGACCTCAACCTGGTCTGTGATATCAATAGGACTTGGCGGGTCAGATTTGCAGTGGTGGCTTGAGATATCAGACTGCAGGACTACAGCCCTCCCAGTTGTGAGCCACAATGGTACAGTCCTGCAGTCCTCCAAATTCTCCATTCAAAGTGAATCTGGACTGCTGCCTTACCAGCAGCCTAGTAACCTCCTATGATCCTATGATCCTATTGTTTGGTCACACGGACAGAGCACAAGTGACTAAACCATATCAACCATGGGTAAAACAAGCATTACCGACACCTAGCCATAGGTTATTGTGCATATATGATTATATCAAATTTGTGTGATATTGTGAGGTTGTGGTATCTTTTTTAAATTTTCTTTTTTTTATATTTACTTGTGTGTTCTTCACCCAGGCAGGAGCTGAATGTAAGATGGGAGATGATTAGTTTGGACTCAGATCAGGATGCAGCACAACTGACCCAATGTTTGCAGTGACACAGATACTTGAGAAAAACTAGAAATAAGGAAAGAGTTCAACTGGGCATTCCTAGACTTGGAAAAAGCATATGACAAGTTCCCAAGAAAGCTGATTTGGGCAGTACTGCAGTGGTTCAAAGCCCCAGAAACATTGGTAGAATTAGTGCAGGCTATGTACAAGGACCCAATGACTCAAGTATGAACAGTGTTTAGACTCACAGATGATTCCCGTGGGAGTGGGTTTGCACCAGGGTTCAGCTCTAAGCCCACTGTTTTTCATACAGGTGATGGACTACATTAGCCAACAGGTCAGAGAGGACAGATCAACAATGTTGCTTTATGCAGACAATGTGGCATTACAGGCAGACTCTGAGCAAGAACTTCAGCAAAGGATAGGGGAACGGAATATAAAACTGAAGGCACATGGGAAGAAACTAAGCACAAATAAGACATTGGTAATTGTAGCAAATTGGGGAAATCAAAAGAAGCTGAGAATTATGATAGAAGGAAAGATAGTGGAACAGGTAAATAGCTTCAGGTATCTGGGAGGGGTGGATGAGGATAAGAGAAGTATGAATGAAGAGGTCAAAGCTAAAATCAGAGGGGCTGCAGTCAACTGGCATGGAGTCTCTGGTGTGGTGTATGATAGAAGAATACCAAAAAAGGTGAAAAGTAAGGGGTACAAGGCAGTGGTGCAACCAGTACTGCTGTATGGTGCAGAAACCTGGGCAGTAAAGGAAGAGGGCATGACGAAGCTAGAGGTGATGGAAAGAAGTGCCTGAGAAGGGTGGAGGGTGGGACAGATGAAGAAATGAGCACATCCACTGGTAGAAGAGATAAAAGAGAACAGATTATGGTGGTTTGAGCATGTGCAGATAAGCAGAAGACAAAATGGTGAAGAAGATTAGGGGCAGACAAGAAGAATGTAAGAGGAAATGAGGACATCCAACAAAGAGGTGGATGGAATGTGTGAAAGAAGATCTGAGAGTGAGCCGTGAGTATTGAAGAAGGAAAAAGTGTGGTACTGAATCGAGAGAGATGGCGACAGTTAAAATGACACCCTGACCCCATGCAGAAAAATTGGAAAATGGGGATTGGTGATGATGATGATGATTGTGTGTTCTTCCATGTTGCATTAGAAAAAAACAGATATTTAACTTTTTCTCTATCTGTATTTAAGGATTATACAGTAGCAGTATTTATCAAAATAAGTGTCTTCAGTTATGTATTTATTTTTTTAAAATAAATAAGTGAAGACATTTCTTTGCTGAATATGAAAAGGCTAAAACACTAGCACCTAAATATGGAGTCAGGGTAAAGCATATCACCCTGTATTTATCATAGCCTACATAATTATGAATACAATTGAAACTGATAGTAAGTGAACAATGAACTCCAGGGTTAGAAGACCATTGTCTTAAAGTTTTACCTCTCACTATTTTAACTTACTAACTTCATCTTTCTCTTTCTTGTACAGAGTCATTTTTGTCTGGTTTTCTGAATCAATGTGTCAAGTGTTTTGCATGGTGTCTTGTCTCACTTTACAGGTGTACTGTATGAAAAATTCATTTGCTTGTAAATCTGAAAGTATTTCATAATATTGTAATTCTGCTTGACTTATACAAATGGTCCCTTTTTCTCTACATCTGTAGTGCTGTAACTAAGAGTACACTGCTGTATTCCTGCAGTCGACAACTCTGGGTAATGTGTGTGTCTTTACTTTTACTTTTTTTAAGTCAAAGGAGTATAAAAGTATCCTATCATTTATGTGAGAATGCTTCTGAACTCCAGAAATATCAACAGTTGTTTTTTTTTTAAACATCTAACTGATGTATTGGTTTATGTAAATTGGAATATATCAGTGTTTGGTCATAATGTTACCTTTTAATACCTCTAGTTAGTTGTATTTCTTATTGTTGAAAATGATTTACAATAATCAGGATGATTGTTCTGCCCAATCAGCATGTACATTTTTGAATAGTAATGGTCCATTATTGTATAACTGCTGATAGTCCATGAATGTTGAAGATACATCAGCCACGTTCTATGCTTTTCTGACATTGTTGTGTGTTATAATGTGGTTGATGGGAAACTATACCGTAATTAGGTTTATTTATGATAAGTAACCTAAAATCCTGTTGGTACAGAGAGGGCACAGTTGAACAGCTAAACTTTGAGATAATAATCAGTTTTATGTTGGTGCACAACTTAGTGATGTCAGTGTTGCTAATTTGTATATCACACAGGAGTCTTTGTCACATAGCTATAATAATGCTATTATCAGTTATATAGGTAGTAACTATGTTTTATCAGTGTATGGATGCATAACTGTATTATGATAAACCTTCCACATATTGTAAAGTTATATAGTATAGTCACATGTGATGCAAATAGGAAATATCTGTATTTACAACTATGGAAAATATTCAGCATTACTACAATGGTACTATAAAACAGCACTGTGTTGTGCTGGGAAAATAACTTTTATGCTTACAGTTAAGCTTTATATTATGCAAGTGGAGAACATTTCATAAGATTTAGTAGAACTGCAGCCATTTGCCAGAGTTAACTTTCACATTAGTCAACTGAACAGCTTGCTCTGACAAAACATATGCCAGTAGACAGAAAAAAGCTAGATAATAGACCTAGACAGTTTTAAAACAACTATAGAATATCTGATTATGTGTGCTATTTATGTCAGGTGTGGTGGCAACATTATTTGCTTATACAATATACTATGGTGCATCTTCCTGGTGTTTTGTATTACACATGCAGTCAGCCAATCTTAGTTGGAAGCAGAAAAGATCTCCTCAAACTAATACCAGGCAAAGTGTTTGGATTACATTTTGCATAATTTAAGCTACTGAACTTGTCTCATCATTTAAACCAGTTTTATGTGGTACCTGTTTTATGTTTGTTCTGCGCTTGAAGTTAAAGCTGTTAACTGAAGGCATTTTCATAGTTTGCATTGCTTTATAGTTTGCAGTGCTTTTCAAGCTGTTTCTGTGCCATGCCTTGGTGCTTAAATCAAGTTTTGATTGGACTCATGTTTTTCTGCATTTTAATCCTTCTCCTTAATCAGGAGCTACTTCTATAAATTGATTTGGGTTTTACAGCATCCATTATTTTTCTGAATTGTTAAATGGATTATCAGCATTGCCTGTCTAATTCTGTGCTTTAGTCATTTTTAAAACTTAACACAAAAAGCCAGCTTCAGTCATTTGTGTGAATTCTAACTAGAGCTTGTGATAATTAAACCCAGTGGGAGTGGGAAATCTCTGTTGTTCTAGGATAATAAGCACTATTGACTAGTGCTTTAAGCCATGTCCAGCTTCCTGGTATTTTATACTACACAAGCAGTCATCAATCTTAGTTTTTGGAGTCTTGTTAGCTAGGAAGATGAAACACTCTCCTCAAACTAATACCAAACAAAGCATTTTAATTCAATTTTGCATCCAGGGAAGTACATTTAAACTGCTGTACTCACCATACCATATAAATTGTTTTGGTGTTCCCTACCCATCCATCCTTTCACTGGTGTGATTTTAAACTTGGAGAATTTTGTGCTGCCCACCCCTACTGTATACCTAGCTATGGAAGCACCTCCTTGTTTAATCAGCTGTACACCTGAGAGTAGAAACTCTTCCCAGTCTTATCTCCTCTGTTCATCTTACTAGGGACTGACAGATGCAACTGTGAAGCCCATCCCATTAGACTATTAGTGTGCCTTGAAATCACTTTAAAGTGTATGTTCCTCATTGCTGGCTTTTCTGCCTTAGAATTATCTTGGAATTGCTTGTAGTAGCTAGTTTGATTTGTTTCTGGTACCTTTTAACTTTTGGCTAACTACAGTTTGCTCTTACATTAATAGGTCTGGGACTGAATTTCAAGTGGCAGTAAAATGCTAGGCTGACCTGTATGTGTTGGGAAACTCACAGGGAGGCTTAAAATGAGATTATTTCATTGGCTAGAGAGCTTTTTTGTTGGTTTAGTCACTTTTCTTTCAGTGTATGGATGGCCTAATGGTTAAAGTGTTTGCCTTAAAAACACAAGGTACAGGATTTGAGTCTCACAGGGGATAATTGGCCAGGCTTAAAATGGCTCGCAAGGGCAATTAGCCTAGTACTAACCTATAAACTTTCTGCATTTGCATGGGTCAGTTCAGCAGAGCTCACAAATGCTTGGCATCCTCATCTGTGTTCTTAGACTGTTGGCATGCATCTGGTGCATTCCAGGCTAAGATAAGTATTTAAGTTAAAAAAATGCACTTTTCTAAGTCATTCCTGGAGACTGCTGCTGCAATTTTAAAGTATTTATTGTGTTTTCCCGAACTTCATCACTATAAATTATATTTGCTTTTCCTTGAGCTCATAGCTGCTAGTGTGCTTTGGCATCACACTAAAGTCTGTGTTCCTCATTGCTGTCTTGTCTGCATTAGACTAGCCTTATAATTACTTGTTGTAGCTAATTGTTTGATGTGTTCTTGTACATTTACACTTTTGGCAAACTAAAATATGTTTTTACATTAAGAAGGCTAAGTATATGATTCTAGAGGCAGTAGACAGGCAGCTGCATTTGAACAAGTTGAGAAACACACAACTGGGCATAAGACGAGATTATTTCATTGGCCAGAGGGCTTTTACACTGGTTTAGTCACTTTTTTTAGTCTATAAATTCAGCTCATTTGTGGAGCTCTTGACCTACTACCATAGATCTTAAATGCTTTGCATCTTCGCCTGTGTTCACAGAGGGTTTGGTTTGCATGTGGTGTCATCCAGGATCAGGTCTGTACTTTAAATTGTAATATTACACATTTCTAAGTTATTTCTGAAGATTGCTGTTGTATTTTCAAATTTATTGCATTTTTTTTTTTTTTTTTGCATTTCATCACTGTAAAGTGTATTTGTTTTTTTGGTCTAGGTGCTGGTAGTGTGCTTTGAAATTGCATTAAAGTGTGTGTTTCTAATTGCTAGCATGTCTGTCTTAGTACTGCCTTGTAATTATTCTATCTGGTTATTGATTTGTTTCTGGTACCTTTCCACTTTTGGCTACTTAAATAGTATTTTTACATTAAGAAGACTAGGGCTATAATTCTAGTGGCAGTAGAAAGGCAGCCTGGTCTGTCAAGTTTGGAAACACACAGGGAGACTTCAAGTGAGAGTTTCATTGGTCAAAGTGCTTTTTACTCAGTTTAGTCATGTTTCCTTGAATCTATAAATGTGGCTTGTTTCTGCATCGCTTGGCTCAGTTACACAGAGCTCACACATTCCTGATGTCCTCATCTGTGTTCTAAGACTTTTTGACTTGCATCTGGTCCCATCCAGGTTAAAATAAGTACATTATATTGACACACTGCACTTTTCTAAGGTTTTTTCTGAAGACTGCTGCTGTATTTTCAAATTATTTCATTGAATTATTTCTGCATTTTATCACTTTTAAACATATTTGCTTTTCCTTGGTCTAGCTGCTGCTATTGTGGTTTGAAGTCACCTTAAAGTGTGCATTCCTCATTGGTGGCTTATCTGCCTTAGCATCACATTGTAATTCCTTGGTGTAGCTAGTTGTTTCATTTATTTAGTGTATCTTTTCATTCTTGGCTAACTAAAGTGTGGGGTGCATTCATAGTAATCACGATGACACATTAAGACTAGCTGTGCTAAATACGAATGAGCAGTATCAAGCTGTGAATCATAAAGGCAACTTATGCTAATGCACGACATCTGTGAATAAGCCTAAGCAAATGAAGTAACAATGAGATATAAATGAGAAATGATGTAAAATACCAGATGCTAATAAAGCTTTCTCCCAACTATCGGTGGTTCATAATGGAATTTTCCACTCTTCTGCACTGTCTACAAACATGTATATTGAGTCCAGGTGCAGGTTGCTTGTCTTGGCCCAGCCAAAACTGCTTGAAACCACTGGTGCTTGCTGGGCTAGAACTCAAAGATACAGACAAAGGATGACTCATTATTACTTTGATAATCAGGAGATAACCAATAGATTCAGAGTAGACAAGGAGATTGTATAAATGTCCCCCAATACAGGAACAGGAGGAATGCAAGTACTTCTGATCCAAAAGGTATATGTAGCAGTCCCCATAATTGCCATGAGGACCATTCAGAAATAGACTGGTGTCACTTTGGGTATCTCACAGGCTTCTGCATTGAGGATACTGCAGCAGCTCCTGGATGTACTCTTGGCTTGTGTAGATCAGTACATCTATTTCCCTGTGTCATCTCATGACCAAGCCAGGGCTATGCATGCCTCTTATGGGGTGACACATTTCCCTGGGGTACTCTGTGTGATAGATTGCACCCATGTTGCAATTAGGACCCCTTCTGGTCAATGGGCAGAGTGGTACTGCAATAGGAAGGGTCACCACTCCCTCATTTGCCAGGTAGTTTATGATTCATGGAGACGCATCACTAACATCTCTGCCCAGCATCCTGGCAGTGGCAGTGCACACATTTCCCATATCTGGCACCCAAGTACAATATACCACCTCTCCCTGCAAGGCAAGATGCCCAGTGGTCATCTTGTTGGTAAGTGAAAAATATTTTTTTCGTTTTTCTCTTGCACTTTTCATGGAAAAATATATTGGTGAGTACTAAACCCCTTTTCCTTTCTTTTGTCCCTCATTCTTCTATCTCTGTCTCTATCTCTCTTTTTATTTTTTGCCTTTCAGCTGATGCAGAATATCCATTGGAACCATGGCTCATGACACCAGTCAGAAATCTAAGTGGTAAGTGGAGCTGCAGAACACACCTACAATACATTCTTGTCCTAGACCCATATTGTCATCAAGACTGTCATTAGCCACTGTAGGAGCTGGTTTAGGTGCCTGGATAAGTCTGAGGGGAGCCCTTCAGTATTACCTAGGCACTGTACTGCAAATATTTACTGTAAGTTTCATTATGCACAACATGATCTATACAGCTCCTAGTTCCAGCTCTAATGCAACTAATGATGACCAGACCAGCCTGCAGCAGTAGTACGCATCCCCATGTGGCAGGCTCATGCATGCCATACAGTTGTACAGGTAAAGAGACAGCATCTAATGCAGAACTATGGACCATGACATTCAGGTTAGTGTTTCCTTTCTTGTAAAAACACATACCTGGGATTCATTAACAATCGTGTAGGTGCCATGTGGTGTCTACATGAAGTTAGCATGCAAGCACTGCACGCTTATTTCATGTAGGCACTGCAAAGCACATGACTGCACCTTTCCATGTTTTATGTCTGCGCTGCATGTTTACATGGTTATAGTGCCCCTGTCATGTATTGTTGATGATGAACATGTTTCCATTGAAGACACTACCCATATAGTCTTCTACTGCCAACATTTGGGAGACTGCCTTTGGAAACTGTCCTATACATATAGCAATGCTTCCACTGTAATGCTTGCCTTGAGCACTTTTTGAGAGAACTGATGTATATTTTCCAAATGTTGGTGTTACCCATAGTTTTATCATATACTCATAATAGGAAGCTGTTTGCCATCCATAGTTGTCCATACTGCTATGTTGCATACCAGTACCATCTGCAAGTCGCTACACATCTATGTGGCTGCGTAGAAACATAAATCCCTCTGATATTCAGATGGACTGTTTTATTTTTCCCACTCATAATATTATACATATATAAATATTACATATATAGGTTATATGTATGTAAGTATGTATATATATATATATATATATATATATATATATATATATATATGTTTACTATCAAAATTTGGAATGGCAGTTATGCGTTCATTCACAATGCTGAACCTAACAAAGAAAAATTGTACTCATTGTTTTGTATAAAATCTTGGAACTGATAACCGCAATGTCCCCATTCAAAACTCCGAATGTTCAGAATCAAAAGTATCTGTTAGCGGTTATGTTTTGTGGGGGGGGTTCCCACAACCTCTGCATATTATATATACCAACTCTGAGATTGCACTACATTGAAGAAAAAGGTAAATTCCCTGATCCCCACTGTACAGTGATCTCCATTCACAATGCCGAACTCATAATAATGAATGCAGCCTTACTTTCGTTATTATGGTTCGTACTACTTCAGTTTGGCATTGTGAACCTTGGAAACCATGATTTCCACCACACGGCATTCACACAACTGCCATTTTGAGAGTAAACTATATATATATATATATATATATATATATATATATATATATATATATGGATTCCATACACTAGATCAAAGGTTCACTACTTCGAAATAGTGTAAGGAATGCACACTGCAGTGAAAGTGCACTTAATCGAAAGTGCACTTATGTGAAGTTCAGTACAATGAAAGGGCGTTGTACTGAACTTCCGTGTAGTACTCACAGACCTTAGGGTTGGGGCACAGGTCATGGTAAGGGGATATCCCCTTACCATGACCCGTGCCCTAACCCTAAGGTCCGTGACAACTGCAGTGCAGTGAAGAACATAGCAATGTCCTCCACTATGGTGTGATAGTCACGAACCTTAGGGTTAGGGCATGGGTTAGGATAAGGGGATAGCTTTACTAACTATCTCCTTACCCTAACCCGTGCTCTAACCCTAAGGTCCATGAGTATCGCACCATAGTGGAGGACATAGCTTGTTTTTTGATGTCCTCCACTGTGCTGCGGTACTTTCGGTGAAGTGCACTTTTGCAGAAGTTCACTTTCATTAAAGTGAACTTTCGTGTAAGTAAGGCTTCCTATTATAAGTTCGAAGTTGTGAACTTTTGTTCTTGTAATAGGAATCCATATATACATATATATAAAATATATTTTATATATATATATATATATATATATATATATATATATATATATATATATATATATATATATATATATAAAACACACACACACATATATATTGAAACTTCAAAACTTTTGAATGGAGATCCCAGCATAGCAAGGATCGGGAAATGTACCCTTTTTCCTCACTATAATGCTATCTCAGAGTTGGTATATATAATTTGCAGGGCACAAGAGGGATGCAGTGGTCTTGCCCCCCTGAAAAAAACATAACAAAGGTAGATTTTTATGTTTTTCTTTTTTTTTTTTTTGATATTCGTTTTTTTGGAAACTTCATCATATGATTTCTTCTATATTTTTTCAAGTTTCTGAAAAGTCAGTCATCTGACAGACACACACACTCACACACACATACACACACATATATATATAAATATTTATATATATATATATATATATATATATATATATATATATATATATATATATACACACACACACACACACACACACACACACACACACACACACACACACACACACACACACACACACAAATACATATACAGTGGATATAAAAAGTGTACACAATAAAAAAATGAGACCACAATAAGGCATTTCAAAACTTTTCCCCACCTTTAATGTGACTTATAACCTGTACAATTCAATTGAAAAACAAACAAATCTGCTAGGGGAAAAATATAAAAAAATAAAAAACGTACAGAAAGCTGGTTGCATAAGTATGCACACCCTTAAACTAATACTTTGTTGAAGCACCTTTTGATTTAATTACAGAATTCAGTTTTCTTGGGTAGGTGTCTATTAGCATGGCATATTTTGACTTGGCAGTATTTGCCCACTTTTCCTTGAAAAAGCACTCCAAATCTGTCAGATTGCGAGGGTATATCATCCCAGAGATTTTCTATTGGATTTAGATCTGGGCACTGGCTTGGCCATTCCAAAACTTTAATTTTCTTCTGGTGAAGCCATTCTTTTGTTGATTTGGGTGCATGCTTGTGGTCATTGTTGTGATAAAAGGTGAAATTCCTCTTCATCTTCAGCTTTCTAGCTAACACCTGAAGGTTTTGGGCCAAAAGTGACTGGTATTTGTAAATGTTCATAATTCCCTCCACCTTGACTAAAGCTCCAGTTCCAGCCGAAGAAAAGCAATCCCAAAGCATGATACTGCCACCACCATGCTTCACAATGGAGATGCTGTGCTTTTGGTGATGCAAAGTGTTGTTTTTGCGGCAAAAGTACCTTTTGGAATTGTGGCCAAAAAGGTCAACCTTGGTCTCTTCAGACCATAACACATTTTCCCACATGCTTTTGGGAGACTTGGTGTATTGTTTTGCAAATTTTAGCTGGGCCTGGATGTTTTTCTGTGTAAGAAAATGCTTCTTTCTTGCAACCCTACCACATAGCCCAGACATATTGAGATTGTTATCACATGTGGTACTCAGCCAGTACTTTCCAGAAATTCCTGCAGCTCCTTCAGTGTTGCTGTAGGTCTCTTGGCAACCTCCCTTACTAGTTTTTGTCTTGTCATTTCATCAATTTTGGAGGGACATCCAGTTCTTTGCAACATCACTGTTGGTCCCATATTTCCTCCACTTTTTGATGACTGTCTTCACTGTGTTCCATGGTATATCCAATGCTGTGGAAATTTTTTGTACACTTCTACTGACTGATACCTTTCAACAATGAGATCCCTTTGATGCTTTGTAAGCTCTCTGGGAAACATGGCCTTGCTGTAGCAGGCAACTGAGTAAATGTCAGGAAAATCCTACTAGGGCAGTGGGACTTTATTTGGGGTTAATCAGAGTCTCCTTAATTGTGGCAGGTGTGAAGACTGAATGCTGTAATTAAATCAAAAAGTGCTTCAACAAAGTATTAGTTTAAGGGTGTGCACACTTATGCAACCAAATTATTTATTTTTTTATATTTATTCCTCTAACAGATTTGTTTTTCAATTGAATTATACAGGTTATAGGTCACATTAAAGGTGGGAAAAGTTTTGAAATGATTTATTGTGGTCTCATTTTCTATATCACAAAAACCTGGCATTTTAACAGGGGTGTGTACACTGTATATATATTTACTTGAATTTATACTCACACACACATACACACACACACACACACACACACACACACACACACACACACACACACACACACACACACACACACACACACACACAGCTCTTCTTCATTTAGTCATTACTGTACTGTTGTCATTTACTTTAAACTATTGGATAATTATTTTCAGTTCTACTTGAACACAAATAGATGTCATTAAATGGATGGATCACATTAGAGTGGGTATAAGAAATTTTTCCTATCTCCAAAGTTATGCATTCTCAGATTTAATAGAAGTGGGTTGCATGAGCTTTTCCCACTCTGAACATGTTTTATATTACATTCTGTTTGTTAATACAATGCTCTACTAGAGGAAGTAAGGAAGTCTCTATCTACCTATTCTCTAGTATGATCTTTGAGTTAATGTATTTAGAGACATGGGGTGAAGATTTCATGAGTGGATTAAAATGTGGCTTACTTCCTTGGAAAAGCATTTCTTTTGTTTTTATGTGCTTATTTTAATGCAATAGGAGTTCAGGACTAATATATTTTCTGATGGGTTGGGTTTGTATAGATAGGGAGATAGAGAGAGACAAATGTATATAGCTACATATACAAACACACAGAAATACACACACTCATATATGTACTGTAGTGATATATATATATATATATATATATATATATATATATATATATATATATATATATATATATATATATATATATATATATATATATATATATATATATATATATATATATATATATATATATATATATATATATATATATATATATATATATATGAATACATGCATATGACTGAGCGACCGATAGTCGTTTCCCCAAACTTAAATGTCGAATTTCCAGGTGTCAAACAGTTGTAATGTCATACGAAATTCTGAATCCGACATTTCCAACCGCTCTACCACCTAAACAAGCACTACCATGGGTCAAAAAGGGGAGGATATTTTGTGTATTGGTAACATTGTGTTCGCACTTATGTGAATTCGCTGACCTGCAGTCGAACATATTCCGATCAGCCATCTGCCGTTCACTCAAATGCATGTATTCCATATATATATATTTATATATATATATATATATATATATATATATATATATATATATATATATATAGATAGATAGATAGATATGAATAACCATACTAAATAACGTTGAGTTAAACAATGTTTTACTTGCCAATAATCTCTACACTAGTGAAACTGTATAGCCATCTTGAATCTGATTTATATTGGAGGAACTGCTTAAGGCAATCAGTGAGCCTGTTTTTTTTTTTTTTTGTTATCATATTATCATCTGGAGCATTTCTCCCTGGACCTCCATTGAAAATGGGCTCTGTCCCTGTCAGACTTTCACAGTAAAGTTACTATACTTCTCAAACTCATTCTAACTTACTGTACTTCCTACTCCATCTCTAACCTCACTTACCAACCATGCATATAACATTAAATCCTTCGCAAATCCAAATACTAGTCATCCTATTACTTCTAGCTCCTCTTACAACGATCTATATATCCCTACATTTCCCTCTTTTCATACCTCTTCACCTATAACACCTTCTCCTGTGTCATTCCAAAACCTCATCTATAAATCCAACTACTCTTCTGCCAAATTTCACAGACTAGCTCACATTAGATTCTATAACCAGAAAACAAAAAAATTTAGCTACTACTTTGTCATAAATCTTAAACCCAAACAACAAACACTCCATATCACACTTTTGGATGGAGACATTCATCCAAACCCTGGCCCACAGTACACCCAGACCACAGGAACCAAAAACAATGACAAGACTTGACCTATACCAACAACCAAATCTACTAACTCTCTCACCATAGCTCATCTGAATATACATAGTATTTGTAACAAAATTGCACAACTACATGCACTCCTTGATGTCAACCAATTTGACATCCTATGCCTATCTGAAACAGGGCTAAAACCCACTATTAAAGACTGTGAAATTACCCCACCAGGATATAATATAATTAGACTAGACTGCTCATCAAAAAAGGGAGGAGGTGTTGCTATTCTTTACAAATCTCAGCTACAAATCAGCACTATAAACCTGAACCTCCCCATAAACAATAATGCAGAACTAATATCCTCTAAACTCCAACTAAACAAAAGTAAAGCCATCTATATTATTTGTATATATCTCCCCCCAGGAAACAACATTAACACTCTTGAGGGCATTCTTAGCTGGCTCGCTACTAATGTTCCACAAGAAACAATAATACTAGGTGACCTAAATATTGATTGGAATCCTTGTAACTACTCAAACCCTACCTCCCATATTAACCTACATGGCTTCTCTCAACTCATTTCAGGCCCTACCAGAATTAATAAAAACAATAATAAAGACACCACTTTGGACTGGATACTTACTAATACTCCCCAACAAACCTACACCTCTGGCACCCTACCAGATGATCTAAGCGATCACCTATTAACCTATATTATTAGAAAAAAAAACATCATTACTTTTCCTACCACTTTACGAACATTACGTTCCAAAAAAAAAATTTACTCAGAACTCTTTCTAACACAACTACACCAATGTAACTGGACTCCTCTAAAGTCACTACCTGTTAATGATGCAGTACAATACTTTAACTCCACATTCCTATCTATTTTAGATCTGCACCCACCAATACGCAATATTAGAATCAGAACCAAACCTGCCCCCCTGCCTAAGCAATAATACTAGACAACAAATCTCTACCAGAAACAAATACGGGGCTAAATGGCATACTTCCAAGAACCAAGCTGACCATCAAACCTTCAGAGAATGTAAGAACAACACAAAAAAAGCCATACTATTAGACAAAAAAAAATACTACCTTCATCTATAACAAATATCCAATAAGGAACCTAAAAAAATTTGGTCCTCAATTAATAATCTTCTATCCCCAGGCCAATCAATCACACCCAACCCACAGGACTCTCACCCTGACAACCCTACTCAAATAGCTAATGCCTTTAACTCCTTCTTTACAAATTCTATACAAAATCTTGCAAATCACCTATCTCCTGACACCTCAAAACTACATCCTTTTTATGTAAATACACCACCTCATTTCACTTTCTTCCAATCTCTACTTCATATATTTTATCATTACTACAAAAACTTAAACCTTCTACCCCCTCCGAAGACAAACTCCCTGCTGAGTTCCTACAAATAGGAGCTAAAGCTATTGCCTATCACATTTCTATATTGATAAATAGATCCATCAAAGAAAGAACTGTCCCTGATATCTGGAAAATATCTCACATCATCCCACTACACAAAGGGAAAACTCTAATGAATTCTCTAATTATCGTCCCATTGCTTTATTATCCCCTATTGCCAAAATCTTGGAAAAATATATCCATAAACAACTCCTAAACCATCTTCTCCAAAACAACCTACTAGCTAACTGTCAACATGGCTTCAGACCTTCCCACAGTACCACCACTGCACTGCTCTCATTCACAAACACCATCAACACTAACTGTACCATAAACATTCTTTCTTCTGCACTATTCATTGACTTATCTAAAGCCTTTGACATGGTGAATCACCAAATAATCTTGCATATTCTTAATTCTCTTTCACTTGATCCTAACAACATAACTTGGTTTAAATCTTACCTTGAAAACCGACAACAAGCAGTACTCTGGAAAAACTCATTATCTGAACACCTTCCTATCTCCCTAGGTGTACCACAAGGCTCTATCCTAGGTCCACTTCTTTTTTCCATCTTTATTAATGACCTTCAATCAGCTATCCCTTTTACTACCTGTATTCAATATGCAGATGACTCCACTATAATCTGCACAGCTACCTCTCAAACTGAACTTCAGTCTCTTACCCAAAAAGCCTTTAACACAGTAGAACAATGGTTCTCACAACGCTGCCTTCTACTCAATCCCAAGAAAACAAAGCTACTACTCTTTTCGCCAACACGTATGCAAATCCCCCTAAATTTCTCTATCACTTCCAACAACAATACTAGTATTTCTCCTGACACCACCACAAAATTACTTGTAATTACAATAGACAATAAACTTAATTTTGAAAATCACATTAACTCTACCATAAAAACTGTGAACAAAAAAATAGGAACCCTATATTGAATTAAACCATTTCTTACCCCAGCTACTAGAATTACCCTAGCCAAAACTCATCTTATCTCTACTTTACTCTATGCATGCCCTATTTATACCAACCTGTCAAAAAAAAACCTTAATAAACTAGTTATATCCTACAACAACATTGCTAGATTTGCTACCGGATCTCCTTTTAGGACCCATCATCAATCTAAGACAACTTGGCTGGCTTGAACTTCACAATCAGATCAAACTACAACAACTTATAATAGCTCACAAAACCCTGTACCAACCCACTAAAACTCCAATACTCACCAGCCTTATTACCCCTTATTATAACCTGCAACATCTACGCTCCTCTAACAAACTTTTGATCAACAGGACTACAACTAATTACTCTGCAGGAGATAGCTTGTTCTCCAACTCATTTGGAAAACTATGGAGCAAATTACCCTCTGATATCTCATCTCTTACTTCTCTTCCTATTTTCAAGAAGAATCTCAAAAAGTATCTCAATAAAAAATGGACATGCCCCTGCACTAACCCAGACTAGCCTCGCTCTTCCTTTTCTTGTCTCCCTACCCTCCCCTCTCTCCCATCTTTACCCAATAACCCAGTTGAGGTCTCCTAGCCCCTCAACTATACATTAAGATAGTGAACTGACCCGCTGACTAGTTATCTCTGAGTGTTTCTCCACTCTTTCATAGGTGTAAATTCTGCCTCTCTTTCATAAAGTAACTCTTTTATTTAGCCCTAGGAAGATAATTAAATCCATAAACTCATCCTATACTAACTCAGATACCTTTCCTGTCTTTCCTTCTCTTCCTTTCTTACTTTATCCTCAGTCTGTTCATTATGCTTTCTAATTATGTTACTTTATAAAAAGTACTATGCTTTGCCCATGACATAATATGTAGGATCTTATATCTCCCTTATGTGTAAAACTATTGTGCAATTAATCTCCCAATTTCCTCAAAAAATTAAAAAAAAAAAAAAAAAAAAATTTTTTTACTTGACTTCCTTCTTACTATTTTAGCTGTAATTACTTTTATGATCACTTTTTATTAAACTATGTATTAATACTTGGAGCTTTTCTCCCTGGGCCTCTACTGAAAATGGACATATATCCAGCTAGACTAGCCCGGTCAACAAATGTAAAATAAAATAAAAATAAATACATAAACAATCATGCTATTCAAAGGTGAGCTTCTTCTCAAATGGATCCTTCAAAAAAGGAGTTAACTAGCACTGATAATCAGACAGCATGCATATAATGGCTAAATGATTCAGACTGTTCACATAACTGTACACCTGCTTTCACCTGTTATGTTTTTTATGGGCTGTATACGAGTTTTTTAGACCCACAAGTATCAGCTCCTTTATAATTTAATAATTTAAGTAGAATGCAGGTAATTTCAAAGTTTTAATTTGTACTGTGTTTTGATGAAATATTTGGTTGCATTGATTTCTGGCATTTGTCTTCATGGATAGTTTAACATTTAGGGAGGTGTTCATAATCTGGGGCTTCGCATATTCGTAACAGTGATCATCTAATAGTGGTGCTATGAGGTTATGCATATCTTGGACTGTCAGGATGACTATGGAAATGCAGATGACTTTCGTGAACATGCCACCCTATCAAAAATGTGTAACGGGATTAATGCATAAGCGATAGGGGGACAGGTACTATGTTGTTAGGAGGCTTTATACGTATATGCATGAGTTCTATTCATAAACATGAATCTACATATAATAAACGCATTTGCATACAAGGTGTGTAAATAGTGTGAATTTAGGTCAGAAAGAAGCAGGTTTCAGTCAGAATATTGAGGTGTGAGGGGGAGCTGGGTTGCTGCTTCTGAATATCTGGACATTTTATTGAAAGAGTCACTTGGATGAATGTCTTATTTTGATGCTTGTGCATATCTGGTCATTTTACTGAAAGGATCGTTTTGGCAAATGCTAATTTTGGTGCTTGTGTTTGCTAGGAAATATTACTGAAGGGGCCGCTGGGGGAAATAATTCATTTGTGTATCAGGAAACTGCTTGTGCATGCATGGCAGATTGTTGGAGTGATCATTGGGCAAACTAATTTATTGTGATATTTTAGTCCTTGTGCATACTTAATACAATCTAATGAAGGAATTTTTGGGGGAAATAATTCATTTCTGTTTCATGGAAGTGCTTACTTGGACAAACAGATTCACAGACTGCAACTCCAATATCAAAGGTGAAGCATCACATTTAACAATGGTTGTGCGTAACACAGGGATGTCAGACTATGAATTGCAAAACTGCCTCATTTGCATACTGTATTTTACAACATTTCTCATTTGCATCTCATTATTTTTAAGACCTTTTGCATTAGTGTAAATGGTCTCTATGAATTGTGCCTTTGCTACATTCACTTGTAAGCATCAGGAATACACATCACATTTGTAGAAATGACTATGAATACTTCCCTTAGGTCTGGGTATTTGTATGTGCGCGTGTGTGTGTGTGTGTGTGTGTGTGTGTGTGTGTAGACTGTCTAGTTATCTGGTGTAACTTTAGAAGCAATTCAAGTTCCATTTTTGTACAGCAGGAATTTGTAAAATAGTAGGTTAGCCTTTTATAGATAATTTCTCTTGCTCTTTTGTTGTGCACTCATGAAGTTGCTATATTTAATAAAAAGGGCGTTGGGTTACAGCTCTACATATCAGGGATGCAAGGGATGCTTTCTTCTTGTAAACGTACATTTTTTTTTCAATTTGCGTCAATTTATGTCTGTAGTTGATTGATTTCCTTGCTAGAGTTCTAATATCCTCAATGCTATTGGATTTGACTGAAAGACATATTTCACTTTTTGTGTGATGTAAGAGCAAGCAAAGCGTGTTTATAATGATGTTGAGCTTGAAAGTTGAAAGTTCATATTGAATCTCATCATCTCCCACCTGAAGTCTTTCTAAACCTGTACAAGTCATTTACCTTTCTTGCGCAGTAGGGTTTCCACTGTAAAAGGCACATTTTTTTTCTTTTAGGAATATTCACGTAACTAGTTTCCAACTTGCCATAGAAACTTAAGTACTCCATTATCTGTTATGCATTTACTGAAGTAGTTACTAAGTCGCTAGGGTTTATATCCAGTTACAGTGAGGGTAACTGATCATGCTGATCCAGTTTTAGCCTTAAAAATTCTATATCTGTAGTAAGAGCCTCTGTACCCTGTCTTCTTCTTCTTCTTTTGGCTTTTTTTCCCAGTTAGGAGTCACCACAGAGGAATAACGGTCCGTAGAATGATTGACAGTGGAGTTTTTTACAGTGTTGAGTTGCCAGCCTGGCACCCAACCTTCCACAGGAGGAAAGCACATGCACACACTCACACCTAGGGCCAATTTAGAGTGTCCAATCCACCTACAGCATGTCTTTGGGATGTGTGAGGAAACCGGAGCACCCGGAGGAAATCAAAAGCCTCTGTACCCTATATTTTTCCTTAATATACAAAATACTTCTGAACTCAATGGAATTAAAATAAGGCACTTGCCAGAAATAGATTATTTCTTGATCTACCATCAAAATGAATACTAGGCGTTGAACTAATTTCATACTGGACCCTTCAAGCAGTGTATTTAATATTCTGTTGTGCTCATGTGATATTTACATGAGGAATGCCCTTTACCAAGCTTATTGGAAAAGTTTTAATGACCTGATAAGAAGTAATAAAGCATATCAAATTAAAACAAAACTAATTACTTTGTCGTCTGTGTATTTTCTTTTTTGCTGATGTCTGGACCTAGGCTTTGCTTTAATGCATGATTTGCCACTTCATAAAAATATTTTATAACAAACAACTATAATAGTACTTTATACCACTCAGGCAAAATGCTATTTCTATGATATTTTGATACATCAAATATCTCTGCCAAAAGTAATATATTTCAGAATGTACTGACAATTTTTGTAGCAGCACTCTCTAAAGTAGGTTATGCAGTTTGTAACACATTAGAACTTACGTCAGTCTGCAGTGAGCCCTGCTGTTATTTTTCATTAAGCACAACAACAGAACAATAGGGACCTAACAAGATGTTGCTACAAGAAATCAATGCTAAAACAATGCTGAGAAAGTATTCTATACTGAAACAAGGTACATATTAATGTCCTGAATTTTAAGTTTGGGGCATTAAAAACTAAAATGTAACACTGTTCAATTATACAGGCAATTACAGTAAAAATAAATTATTGCGGCTCATATTCTTTCAGGGTTTCACAATTAAAAGTTGAAAGATTATACACTTTATTATTTCTATAATTGGACCCAGGAGTATGAAGTCTAAAATGACTGAAACTCACAATAAAGTTCCTTACCCTTCTTCCCATAAGTGTGCATATGTATTTTATAATTTACAAGTGAAAGGGAGCAAATGCTTAAAAATATTTCAGATGGTTGAACTGACAAGCAACAAATGTCTCCTAGCAGCTTGTCACTTGTCACCAGGGTACATTTTATGAGAAGAAATGAATGCACGTGACAGGTGCAATCTAAGGAACTGCAGGTGTGAAACAAAATGACACTATAATCTCAACTACTTACCAAAAACAGCAGAAGAATATATGCTGCTTTTTACTTTTACAAATAGAAAGATACTTCACACAACTACAAGAAGGCAATGGCTAATGTAAGAAAGACAATAAAAACAAACGTGTTGTTATAGTACATACATAACTACAGTATATATTGGGGTAAGGCAACATTTAATCATCCCCTGCCCAGCGATGTGCCTTTAAGCAGCCCGCATGATTCAGCCATTGTGTTTGAATTAAACCAGCATATACATGTGAGTTAGGACTGTTCAACCACAAACAGAAGCCTTTACTAATTTGTTATAAATACTGAATATAACTCGCTCTGAATAGATAAGCCCAAGTTTTAAAAGTCATGCATAGGTTTCACAAATGTAGTTTTTATATTTGCAGTAGTTGTTTGGTACACATGTATCTATTTTTGCACATGTGCATCAACTCATACATGCTTACAAAGGATGGATGATCTGAACACTCCAATTAAACATTACGTAATTCCCATTTATTCAGTTGGCCTGCTATTAACTGATGTAAACAAAGTAGCAATAATATGCTCTGCTGTAAAATGCTCTGACCCGAAAGAACTCGCAGCATTTTGCTTTGCTAAAGTGTTAGCAAAGCAGTCGTGTTCTCTCATTAACTGCATATTAGAGATTAAATATCAGACTATTATTATTGTAACTGATAGCTAAATGCACTATATTTTGTTCAATCGTTGGGGTCCTGTTTTATTTAGTTAGAATATATACTTGTTCATGATATATTACACATGTTGCTATTTCCAAACTGTAACAAAAGCAGCATGAACTGAAAATATAATATTTCTACAAAATTAGATGCTTGACTATTAATGTTTACCTTTAATACAGTCTCCCTTTGTTAGGTAAACTGCTGGAGTGCATTTATACATCTAACAGCTGCAAAAAATCCACTGATCTGAGAGTGGGAAACAAATTCCCCACCAACAAGGACATATCATACTCGATATAAAATTGAACCGTCTTCAGAATATAAGTAACAAATGAGCATCAAACAAGTTTGTGGATATTTGAAACTTAAAGGAACTATATTAGTTTCTTTATTGTAATTTTACTATTTCTATTTTGTATGATGTTTAATAAGGTTTCAGTAATCAGCTGACAGAGATGGTGAATTATACAACTCTAAGATTTATTGATGAAGTAAATCATTAGATAAGAATGGAAAACTTTAATTAATAAGAAAAAAAACATTGGTATATAATGAGGTTGTGGAAATTACTAAGCATTCTAATACCAAGATTAGCTTTTAAAGTGTCTTATAGGACTGAAAATTCATAACGTCTTGGTTTAAAAGGCAAAAACACATTACTTTCATGTTGCAACAACAATTTTGCGTTGTACTAGCCAGTGAGGGATATGATATTGCAACACATTCCATACTTTATAGGCATTTATATTTATGTTTTCTCATCAAGGATACCTAATTACAGAAACATTTTAAAAATCCAGTGTTGATGCTTCTTAGATTGGCGTAATTGCAAAATCCAAAATGAATTTTGCAAGTCGCAAACTCTGAATCCTGTTTAATTTAACAAGCAATAATGTCCAACAGAGTGTACATTATTGTATAAAAAACATCCACCAATGGGGTGTTCTGAGGCCCAATGCCACAGGCAGAGGGCCTCTACATCTCTGGTAGGGCATATTTTTACACAATAACATGCACCCTGGAGGGCATTATTTTTTATTGTTTTTGAAGTAAAATACTTCCTTCACCTACTGTTTCAAACTTGCTGTAGTATATGTTTGCAAATCATTAGAGGTTGAAGTCACTGAATAACAAGTTACAGTTTAGTTGCAGACTTTAGCATAGCTCTCAACTAATCAGGGACAAATCCAGAAGTAATTAGATGCACTTAAAATATTAATTCTGTTAACTTGAAACACTGACAGTATAAGAGAATGTGAAGTGATATAAATTTTCTGAAGTGAAAAAAATATATAACTTTATTTATTGTCATTATTTATAACATGTAATTCACCACCTTTTCTCCAAAAATCACCAGTTTTAGTTGGAGTTATAGAGGCAGAGCTAAAATTTGAGTAAAAAACAGGAGTGTCCTTGAGGTGACAGGTATGGACTTCAGATCTTCCAGAAAACGCATTCTAACTTAAATTCTGTCATTATGGCAACTTTCTAATTTTATAAAAGCATTTTTTTTTTAATTCTATTCCTATTTTTCATCCTCTCTCCTCACATTATTTAGGGTTTAGCAGTTTTTTGAGCTAAGAGGCTGAGAGACATGCATACTTCTTCATTTTAAATGAGTTAAATCCACTGCTTGAGCTCTCTCTCACTCTTTCACGCGCATACAAGCACACACACAGACACACACAGACAAACACACACACACACACACACACACGCGCATACACGCGCACACACACACACACACACACACACACACACACACACACACACCTCACACACACACACACACACACACACACACACACACACACACACACACACACACACACTTTTAAACTCACTAAAAAACAAAAAACTGCCTGGCAAGTATAAAATAATGTCAGCTGTTATCTCCATTACATAATATGCTGCTGTGTAGTGGCAAAATCATTTTTCAGTGGGCATTACCAGCACATTAACACCCTGCTGGATAACATTCATTCTCCAATCAGAGTGGTGAAATACAGGTCACCCATTCTCTAAATGTATTTGACAGACAACTGAAAAATATCAATCATTTTACTCTTTCAATTATATCATTGTGGCCTTGCAGGACTGTGACTATGGTACAGTACTAGATGACCAGAAAGATATATAGGGACAATGATGTTAGAAGCAGTTCATAAGAAATTCGAAAAGTGCATGAACCACAGATAAACATGAAAGAGCAGAATATGCATTTTTAGCCTAAATAACTTATCTAATGTTGATTGAAACATAAAAACAGATTATTACTGCAAATAAAGGCTACTTGATCTGTTGTGCCCAATGTTCTGCCAACTAGATAAGCTGAAGTCCTATATAACCAAGATTTATATTTTTTTCACCTCACCCTTAGAATATATCTTTAATCTATGCCATATAGGCATAGAAATCTGCTGCTATTTAATATAAGTACTTTTGTAGAGCATGTGTGAAATAGCACATGTATTTTTTATATTTATATGCCAGAATGCCATTTTATTTTTGTTGTAGTAAATAAAGGATGTGAATTCCAAGCCTGACAATGTATGTATAGGATTAACAATATTTTACAGGTACATGACATACTGAAACATGTCTAGTTTATCCCTGGGATTCATGAAGCTTGGCGCAAGGCCGGCGTTAGGCTTGCACCGACCGTGCGGTGTGCAGATGGTGCAGTAGTGCCATATGCATGTTAATGAAGGCGTGCTGCCGCCACATACACATGCATAGGAAATGTGTGCGAGTGCATGGGGCATGTTGAAGTGCCGCACGGAGGCGTGGACATGTCAGCTGTTTACGTACAACCTAGAATGCTGAATATTACAGCCTGCCTCCAATAGTAATCACACCTGTCAGTGTCCGTGGATACTGAAACGTATGCAAAGCATGCAAGACAGTTCTTGCGAACACAAAAATACAAAGCAAACACAAATGCACGTAGCCGAATATTGAGTCCCCATCCCTCGAACAAATGACATTTAAAACCCCGTGCCCGTATTCTAATGCAGTGTTGATAGTTATACCAAATGAAAGTGAAACGCGTCATGTTAGCACGCCGCCAATAGCTAAGTCTATTCCAATGGTCAGGGTTACCATCTGTCCCACATTGTGAGGGAAAGTAGCCATCTGGGCAGTTGTGTCCATACCAGAACCATTATAAATGTAAAAATATCCTGCGACCGTATGACATAATTATGTCCCACATCTCATGTAATAGTCACATACAATAGTTATTTCCATATGTAACATACCTACTTGTTACAAGAACTAGAATAAGCAAGTAAACAAAACAAAAGAAGCATCTAAACTGCTACAACAATAAGCTTACATTTAGGCATAAAGCAACAGTACTATCCGTTGTACTGACCGTGGGTATGTGTTGGCCTGTAAAATCTGATGTGTGCCCAGAATATATCCCATCTTGGCCATATGAAAAGGTGGCAACCCTACCAATGGTCAGAGCATTCAGCCAAAATCTGCCCATTTGCAGTCCAAGCTGTCCTTGTCAGGATGGGTCAGAGATGAATGGCTATTACCCGGGTCTACCTAACATGTCATGAAAAATAAGTATTTGCGTGTACCTATGTGCATGATGTACAGCATGTGGAAGGTGAAAAATGCTAGGGTAGTCCTCATAACCATACAGGTACGAGAGATATGTAGTGTATGCAATGTGTTCCCTTGACCGTGCCATGGGCCATCAACCAGAGAAGGGATGGATGGAGTGTGTGGAATATGGGTGTGGGGAGGACAGGTAATGTAATAATCTGCAAAGGGGAGACTGTGTTGGATGCACAATAGGTGAACTGGAGGTGTATGAGGGAGCAGTGGGTGAATCAGAGAGAAACACAAAGAACAAACATACACATCTGCAATACAACCTGACAGGCCATACTGTAGAACACAATCGCACAAACATATGAATATTAAAATGTGCGATACACATGTACAGAAATGTCACTGGCACATACCCACATAATGGTCTGGATTGAACTGAGCCATCCAGTTACAACACACCTGGATGCATAACTGAATACCCATCATCCCTTCTACAGTACACAACCACCCCCATTCCTGAACGTCCACCAAATCCAGCCATACTCGAGCTGCTAGCTTGGCACAGCCATATCTGCACATAGTGACCACTACTCATATCTAGTAGGCAGTGTCACCCTAGGCAGTGTCAGGATTGCAAACTATGTATCCCTTGCATGTAAAACCTTATCACATTTTCGTAAATCCAAAAATATCGAAGGTTATTGTCTTGCTCAATTTTTTGGATATCCCTCATGGGATAAGTATCCTGTGTAAACATCAGACTTAGTATCACAACACGATGTCCAGTCCTGTAGACATCTGGGCATGAGTTGTATGTACAGTAGTGGTTCACGAGACTGCTCAGCCTCCAGCCGGTCATGCAGAACCTACTACACAGGATTAAACACCTGACCGTGATGCACGGCTCCCCACATGAATTATCGAGAAAATATACTTTACATATTCGCATAATGGCAATTGGATATAGGGTGATTAAGGCACTGACGTAAGCAGGGTACCTCCTGTCCCACTTTGTGAGGGACAGTCACTGTTTGGGTAGGTGTGTCCTGACCAAGAATGATACAATGGCAAATGTCCTGTGATTGTAAGAAATAACTATGTACCATATTTCATGTAACAGTTGCCTAAAACAGTTATTTCTGTATGTAAAATACGTAAATCTTACAAGAAACAGAATAAGCAACTAAACTGCTACAAGAATAAGCTCTCATCTAGGAAAATAATTAAAGTTCTAAACCCTGTACTGACCATGGGTATGTGTTGGCCTGAAAAATCTGGTGTGTCCCGAATATATCCCATCCTGGCCATATGAAAATTGGCAACCTTACCAATGGTCAGATCATTCGCACAATAACTGGCCAGTCTCTTAATCCCCCCTAAAACCAGTGACCTTCGGAGGAAAGGTGTTGAATGACACTTGAAAGAATAATGACAATAATTAAGAGTAATAGATGCTTTTAACTTCAGAAAATAAGTATTAATACATATGCTCTGAATCTGTCAACACGTTTCAAGTTAATAGTACTAATATTGTAAAAGTGTCCATGATTGTCCCTGATTTGTCCTTGCCTTGTCCCTGTTGAAATTAGTCCCTGAGTGGTTGAGAGGTCCGTACACATATGTACACCAACCGTCACATTTGTTGCCAGTACTGTTGAATACCTGTAGTGAAGTCATATATCCTAACTGTCATCCATGCGGAATATACTAAGGATGGTGTAGAGGTCAAACCAGTGACTAATGTGTGTCTGTTTCTGGGTCCAAGCCTTGTAAGGGCCAGCGGCGTATATATATATATATATATATATATATATATATATATATATATATATATATATATATATATATAAATGAATGAACATGGTCACAATAAAGCATTTGTAATGAATTATATACTACATATTATGTAGTGCTGACATAATAATCTGGTCAGAGGTGTCCAAACCCCTGCGTCTGTAAACACAGGTAGAATGTTAACATTGGGACTAACTCTGTCCATGTGCTAATTCTGACTTTTGAATGGGTACAGGGCAGCTCCGGTCTCCAGTCGGACAAGCTTAAACCCAGATGATTACATGAACACCTTGACAATCAAACACATGTATGTGCCA
>NC_056727.1:1006685260-1006730260 GCF_019279795.1 Protopterus annectens | reverse complement strand
GGGTGTCAGTTAGGGGAATCATGGGTATGCAATAATGTGCCTAAGTGCGCAGGTGTTGGTTGGCAGAGATGTATCAGGCCTGCCCCCTGGAAGTAATTAATATTCCTATGTGGGCACAGCAGACGCTCATACCTCCCAAACCTGAAGAGCATATCTACTGGATAGTCTGTAAACCATTGGGGGAACACATAGGGACTATATCAGTGCCCTGTACCCGATTATCATGGACGTCCGTGATTACAAATCTGAATCTAACACAGTCCTAACTAAACCCTTCCAGAAATAGTGATATTAGGTGGACAGGTGGTGGAATACATGTAATGACCAATGACAACATGTATGAGTCATAAACAGCATGTACCTCGACAAATGTGAATGAATACATATGCCCTGTGACTGTCAATGTGTCAGGTTAATAGAACCAATCATCTAAATGTGTCCCTGAGGGTGTTATGCAGTGTTTCTGATACAGTGTTCATTCTCCCCCATTTGTATGTGAGGTCTGCTAGTGACAGAAAGCGCATATTCCGCCAACTTAGGTTGGGGTTACCACCTGTTTGCCTTTGTGAGGGACACTCTCCTCTGGGCAGTTGTGTCCTGCAAAATGAATGTTATTATGGCACATGGCCTATGATTTTGGGCAAAGAATCCATATATTGTCTGTAGTGGTTGTATAAAACGATTATGTTGTATCTGAAACACCTAGATGTTATAGGAAACAGTATTAGCAACTATAATGCTACAAGAATAACCTTTACTTATGCAAACCAGTGAAGTAGTCAATTTTCTACTGGCTGTGGGTATGTGTTGCCTTGCCAAATCTGACATCTCTACATATAGGTCCTATAGGGCTGCCATCTTTCCAAATGGCCAAAGTGGGACCTGCTCCATAGAAATGTCAGACGTACCAGGTTAGAACATACCTACAACTGTGCATAGTACAGAAAAATACGTATTAGCACAAATCAAAGCTTAGTCTAGCAGCAGTCAAGTTGTTTATGCTACTTCACATAACATATAGAAGTGTCATATATACAATAACTGTTATATGCAACTATTAGAGAAATGTAGAATATAATATTGTCCTGTAATCAGGACATTTGCTATGCCTAGATTATTTTTGCATGACACATACGCCTAAGGAGGGACTGTCCCATGCAAAGTGGGACAGGTGTTAATCCTAAAGACTCACTTCGGCCAATTTAAAAGGTGGAAAACCTACAATAGGTATGCAGTAGCATGACCCGGCAGACGGATGTGGTTCCCAAAACACATTTACTTGTCTGCATTGCAGAGTATCAGTTCCCATGTATCAGCCAGATGGGAACAGATTGTATGAGGAACACGCATATAATATTATTAACTCGCTGGACAGGCCACCGATTCCATACAGTCGAACGCCATGCCGTCGCCTAATGGTCAGCTATACTGTAATCATGTAGTCCGATGTAATAGGCATCACAAGGGATCATGCCCATCCAGCGTGAGTGACAAATGCAAGCACCAATGTCGGTGAATGTGCAAGTGAGGGAGCGAGTGGGTGTACGCATGTTTGGCTACCATTATGCGAGTATTGCACTATTAAAGAAATGTGGAGTCTAAACAAGTATAAGAAGCTGTAACCAGAGGTTAGCAGTGCTTAACACCATGCAAACCCATGCACAACTGCTCCCAACTGCTGCAATGTGCTTTACTCACTCTGTATCCAATGGCCTTGTTCTGGCCACAGACAAAGAACCGTCCTTTGCAAGTGTTGATAGCAACACCCTGCGCACACAGCTAATGTGAATTACCAATACACCATGGCAAATATACAGACAATAGACAGTACCACACACAGTCATCCAACAGTATAGCAATGTACTGGCAGATATGTCCGCAATACTGGTGTTTGCAGACCTGGCCGTCTTGTGTTTAAGTGTGTGAGCTTGCCCAGTATGACCGTTACGCATGTTGTCGACTGACATTACCATCATACCTTCATGTGTTTGAGCATGCCTAGTATGGTCAACTGGATCGCATGTGTTACATGTGCAGGTAGTCAGTACTGTGGTGCCGACCTCTGCATTGTACACTGACAGGTGGCATGCTGTGTCTGCAGGGTATCCATCGGTCATGTGGCATTGACCATTGCTACATTTCTGCACAGCGTGGGGGGACATCCAACTGTATCTACATTCCTACACAGCACCGGTGGGTGGGGAGTGCACATGACTATTACATGTGTACGTTGGAAGGGGGTCACAGCTGACAGTTGTACACTTTTGCTACTACTGTACTGGTATGTCAGGTACTCCATTTCAGTGTGTGGACCTGCCTAATGTGCTGGCTAGAGGCATACCAGTGTACTCCAGATCTTAGGTTTAATTACCATCATATTGGTTTCAGACGTCCTAGCCTTCACAACCTACATCCAACTGCCTGGCCTGCTGTAGTCTGTCTGTGTGTGTCTGTGGGATGGGGGTCATCCATTGGGCATATTCAGAGGCCTTTGTACAGCATTTGTCTGTGTCGGTCTACGCCTGTCCAGCTGGTTGAGACTTGTGTGGGCTGTATGGACACACATGATGTTCAGCCCATTACCCACAGTGGGTTAGGACACCCTGTGTACTACTGGTTACTATTGTGACCCTGGTATGTGCTATAGATGTCATGGTGCCACTATGGACGTATACTGTCCGCTGCCCTAACATTCGGCCACCAAATTCCCTTGCATGCTCACATCCATACCATAGCTACAGGTAGAAACACATTCTAATACAACTGCCAATTGGTAGGTTGATTGACTAACCTTGAGGCTGTGCCAGACCTGAAGATGGTGCTGGAGGGCTGCCTATGTCAGATGCACACAGTGCACTTCCTATACATGGCTGAGCACAGGTAGTGTCATGTTTGGCATCCCTTTTACTGTCTGTGCGAGTCAGAGAGGGTGACATTCCCAGGGTACCTACTGTGTCAGTGCATATGCTATGCGTTGCCTCTTTGCCAAGGCCAGGTCATACTGGGCATGCCTCCTTCTGCCTACTGGGTCCGGCTCAGGTAGTTCCTCCTCCAAGTCACTCTGTGCCTGTACAGGCCTTGGCATTGGTGGGAGGCTGTGTGGCCCTGCCCCATGCTGTTCCTGCTGCAGCTGTTTCTGCAGGATCATATTGTGTAGCATAGCACATACCATAACAATTTGGGTGCATGTAGCTGGTGAATACTGCAAGGCTCCACCGGATGTGTCCAGACACTGGAACCGTGACCTGAGCATCCCAAAACACATGCTCAATTATATGTCTTGCCTGTGTGTGTGTGTGTGTGTGTGTGTGTGTGTGTGTGTGTGTGTGTGTGTGTGTGCCTCATTATGGTGTAGTTGTTCAGGTGTGTATGCATTTCTGATGGGTGTCATCAGCCATGGCTCCAGTGGGTACCCAGCATCCCCCACTAGGTGACCGTAGGGGATGTCCATATTGGCAAAGGTGTATTACAGCTGTGTCAGATGCCATATATCAGAATCATCATAGCTTCCAGGGCAGCCAGCACACACATTCAGTATAATGCCCTGGGCATCATATATGACCTGGCAATTGATGGAGGGGATGCCCCTGCGGTTAATGTAGGCCCTACCCCACTCACCGGGTGGTGCTTTGATACATACGTGCATGCAGGCTATAGCACCCACTACCCCAGGATAGTCTGCCATTTGGGGGAAGAGACGCATATTGCTGGTCAACACCTCACGTGTGTTGAGGAAATGTATGTGCTCACTGGCATGTGGTAACATGGCATCCAGGAACTGGTGGAATACTCTGGATGCAGAAGCCTGTGAGATCTCCATGATATCCCCAGTGGTGCTTTGGGAGGTACCTGTGGCTAGTATACCTAGGCCTACACATACCTTGGTATCCACTGAGATGGGTTTCCCTCGGCCTGTTCGATGTATCAGGTGTGGCCGGCACAGCTCAACAATCTGCTGTAGGAGGTCTCTGTCCACCCCATAGCACTCCACTATCTCCCGCTCATGTAGCCCCTGGTAGGTTACCCTGGGTCTGTACAGTCTTCTCTGTTGCCACACTGAGGGTTGTTCGACAGCATTCACATCCTCACCACCCTCAGCCTCCTGCACTTGTTGGTCTATGTTGCCTGCTGCAGCCCTTCTCATTTCATTGGATTGTTTTGTAAAATTTCCCCACATGTATACACCGGTGGTGTAGAGTGTGGAAAAAACCCATGTGTATGGTGATCGCTCACTTTATCGTAGTGCTCTGGTCTGGGCTGGGCCTGTAATCTGTTCATTCTGATAATTATCACCTGTTTGCCCAGCTTGTTCACCTTGACTACTCTCCTACTGCTGTTGTCCCTCCCAATTGCACTAGGCAGGTATAGACACACCCCTAGCTTAGGCGTGCTAAGGCAGGAGCAATCCTGAGACACAGGGCTCCAATGTACGTACAGTATGCCTGACACCCAATCATGCTTTCACCTATATTCGAGTCCTGCACCCGGCTATCTATACACATACACTCTTGGGATCTGCATCACACCCTGGAGATAAACGGGATTCACTATTTTCCACCTCGTTTGCATAGTATTGTCTTTTAATACATAGTTACATGACCCATACTGAGTCTCCAAAATAATAACCACTGCTTACTGTCGTGCAGATCCGCACACAATTGGTTAAAAGTGCCTTACTATCACCGTATTCAATGTCCCTTGTTCTTCCCAGCAACAAAATAACCGGTCTTTACACACCTCAAACCTGGGATCCTGCACACCACAGACGATGTGCTTTACCACTAAACCATGGCAGATATACATACATTTGAGGTGATCACGTACAGATCATTCAGCACAGGCATTCAACAGTATAGGACATGTATTCCATCATGTAGATTTATGTGTACTAATATCTATCTATACATATATATATATATATATATATATATATATATATATATATATATATATATATATATATATACATAGATATATATATATATTATATAGATATATATATAGTATATATATATATATATATATATATATATATATATATATATATATATATACATAGATATATATATATATATATATATATATATATATATATATATCTACACACACACACACATATACATATACACACACATGCGTAGATATAGAATATATATCACAACAGTGGACCACGTGACACCAAAGCATTAGACAAGAATGAAAAGGAAACCACATGTTACTCCTGCATTATGTACTGGTGTTACTATCAAGGCATGTGTGTTTCATTGCGTCACACGGGCCAGACAGTATTAAGGGTAAGATTAGGGCTGCTGACATTTACTCACCAGACCTATTGGCGAATGTATGTGTATGTCTTGCCAACCCAATCTCTTGGGCGATTGTGACATTTATGGACATTACATAGGAAAACAACAACACACGCTGGAGATAGCCACTCACAGATACAAACATACAGGATATGATTGCTAAACACACACACCTTTCATGCCTTGGAATGGAACACCTACCTATTTTTTCTATCACACTACAGCATGACGCAATTACAGAATGCTCTACAGAGATTAATGGGACATAGCACTCCCAGACGCATACTTCTAGGTGGGTGACATCATCAGCAATGGAAAAGACGCCGATAGGGATTGTATGGAGTGTGAGCAGTCTAAAAGCATTATTCTGCCTCCAGCCAGACGGAAACACACACACACACACAATTGGCATGGCTGGGATTACAACACAGACCTAACTACCTTATCATACTACAGCATTACACAGTTACAGAACGCGCTACCAAGATTACTGGGGCACAGCAGTCCCAGAGGCATACTTCTAGGTGGGTGACATCATCAGCAATGGAAATGTGGAGTGTGAGCAGTCTAAAAGCATTATTGCATCCCCAGGCAGAGGGAAACACACACACACTTGTCATGGCTGGGATTAGAACATGACATCATCAGCAATGGAAATGTGGAGTGTGAGCAGTCTAAAAGCATTATTGCATCCCCAGGCAGAGGGAAACACACACACACTTGTCATGGCTGGGATTAGAACACAGTTTTAATTACCTTTTTACACTACTGCTTTACGCAGTTACAGAATGTATGACCAAGATTACTGGGGCACAGCACTCCCAGAGGCATACTTCTAGGTGGGTGACATCATCAGCAATGGAAAAGACACTGATAGGGATTGTATGGAGTGTGAGCAGTCTAAAAGCATTATTCTGTCCCCAGCCAGACAGAAACACACACACCAGGCATGGTTGGGATTAGAACACAAACCTAACTACCTTATCACACTACAGCATTATGCAATTACAGAACACACTACCGAGATTACTGGGACACAGGACTCCCAGATGCATACTTCTAGGTGGGTGACATCATCAGCAATGGAAAAGATGCTGATACGGATTGTATGGAGTGTGAGCAGTCTAAAAGCATATTACTGTCCCCAGGAAGACGGAGACAAACACACGCCAGTGGTGTGATCAGGACAACTGTCTATCTAAGGACACTATTACAATACTACATAGATATGAGCCAGGCCAAAGACACTACACCTTTCAAGACTGTCAATATGACCTTCTAGGAATGCGGACATCGACGTGGATGCTGGCAGTTACGATGTACATACCTGTGAACCAGTGTGTTCAATGTAGGAATCCATCCTGAAGTGGGGTATGGCCATCTGTTGCCTGGATGACCACTATCGCTATACAGGCTTACAATGGCCATGCCCATACACATAGAGGCACATAACCGACACAAGGTGTCACTGGGCATGCTCACACACTTAGAAGCACACGGACGTTTGGAATGCACTGTGTCCATCTACACAACATCATACTGGGCATGCTCACACACTTAGTATGAAAGGGCTGTTTTGTATGCACTCTGATTCTAAACACGGAAGGGCACAGTGGTGTTGATAGTTGTCATTGTTAGCATGAACACTGCACTACATGTATCTGACACCGGTCTTCTACACAATGTCTGCTGCTGTCCGTCACCTTAGATGTACCAATCTAAACCTGGCACACTAATACCATCCGTGGTGATTTCCTGCCAGGAGTGGCTACTTCGCCCATATAGTGTCATTCATAGACAAATGTCCTGAGACCAAGTTAACACCCTGACACCTAGAGGACAACTGCATTGTATGTGTAGGCTAAACAGTGCTAGATGTTTAGCATTCATAATCACAGCTGCCAATGTAGATCCAACAATGTGGAATACTGACATCTGTGCAGTGAGGAACACCTTGCTGAAGGCTCAGTTGTGCACAATAGCACTACCACCATATACCTCAGATACAGACATGTTGGCCATAACACCATTACCGACCGCTCCAGGTGGTGGTGTCCCCACATACATGAAGGCCACTCACATGTACTGACCAGTACACCCTCAAAAGCCATCACAGATGTGTCAGGTGCAGATCAGTGTCAAAAGACACATTCTAGGATGTAGCCCTCAGACACCACCATGTTCTTGGACCAGCAACACACATCCATACATGTGGTAGAACATATATTCGTTCAACACCATGTGACCCATGACCAGTGGACTGTACCTAGCTCCACAGCAACTGTGCAGACTACCCATGTACTGACACAGTTGCATCATGTGTTATGCAATGCAATGATATCACTGTTCCTAACCAGGTCGGCTGTACACATAACAGGGGCCCTGGGTCATATACAGCTGCAACAAATGACTGTTGCTGTACACCAGTAAACACACTCATGTTTGGATATGACATACATGTACCTGCTGTGGATATGTACATACCCCACATGCACACAACACATATGTACATAGCATAGCTGTTGCTGTCCTTCATGCAGACAGGTGGCTACAGCAATTACACACATGCACATGGAAGGTAGGTCCATGGCTGTTGAATGCTAACAGTACATAAGGTGTGATAGCAATGTTGACTGAGTTAACATTTCCTCTGTACTGGTTACCCATGACAACTATCATATCATACAACAGTCCATGTGTCATGTATGTTATCACACATGTCCACCAATTGCAATGCCTACAAACATAGCTAAATGACAGGAATGCAAGACCTATGAACATGTACATGTAGTGGTGTGCATTCAGCTACCATATGTGTGTACAGTAGCTGATGTTTGCAGGTGATCTGTGTCTTACTACAACATGCAGTTGCAATGCAATCCCATCATTGCCAACTGTATATGGTGAAATACTGACAGTACGGTAAGATGTACATCAGGTATGGACAGATGTGTGGACGTAAAGTGGTGGGCCATCTTTGCAGATGGATGTTTGCTGAAGACAGCTCACAGGTGTGTCACAAGCCATCCTACCATAACATGTGCAAACACTAAGCTATGTTTCTGTTAATTGAAGGGGAAGACATACAACCTACACAGTGATCAGGGTGTCACTGACTATAAATCACTTGACACCTGTAACACTTAAGACCTCCAGTGTGCATATATCAGCACAATTGCCAAAGGTAGCATTGGTACACATTGTAATGCGGGCAATACTGCTGCATGTCTGTCATACGTATCATAAGATAGCAGGTGTTTGATTCACAGTACTGCCATGTGTGTTTGCTTGTGTGTCCATATATGCCATGTATGGTGGGGAATACATCCCAAATGTTACTCACACCCCTGTACACTGTTGCAGAGATCTGTACATACTGCAGTGTAGAAAGCAAGACATAGGCAGGGGTGGGGTGTGTATCACACACATGTGAGCTATCTGTATGTGCATGACATAGGTGCATTCAATTGTGGACTCCACAGTGTGTGCGTTTGTATGTATGTATGGCTGTCTGGTCCATGGAGTGAGGATGTATGTTACCATAATGAACAGATAGGACCCCTAACCCCTCCAGGTGATGCAATCTACTACCCTGTTGATGCCGTCGATCTTAGGCATTACTGACTACCTGTACATGTTCATTCTCTGTGTCACGTCATGTGGGTACACAGTACTGTAATGGTGATTACCACATAGGCAGGGATCCTCACCTCAACACTATCAAGTGTGTGTGTGTGTGTGTGTGTGTGTGTGTGTGTGTGTGTGTGTGTGTGTGTGTGTGTGTGTTACAGTGTTGTTGAACCCATGAGTGTGGGTGTGTTACTGTGTCTGAATACATGTTTGCGAATACGTGTGTGTGTGTGTGTGTGTGTGTGTGTGTGTGTGTGTGTGTGTGTGTGTGTGTGTAGTTGTGTGTTCTCATCCTGTAATGTGAATGTGTATTACTGCTACACAGTGAGGCCTCAAGCTATCAACTGGCCTCTACCCTTGTCATCAGCTAGACCGCTATGTAAACTCCCCGCCCCATGTAACTGTACCTGTGATGTCACCCGGTATGGATGTCACGTCTCCAGTCACTGTAGCTTAGTACACAGCTCACATGCTCCTGGATCAGTAGATGTGTAGACATCTTTGGAATGTCAGCCTTTCTAACAGTGAGGTTGAAGCTACGTATAGCATGCTGGTATTGCCATACATGCCTGTGAGTAGTCCACATTTACACATGGGAAACTGCAAACACTGGTACTCAACGGCACATGCAATTTGAGCTGAAGGAGGGAAGCAGGACATCATTACCAACATGCTGTTACTGTTGTTACCAAGACACATACTGTGAACAGAAAACAATGCATTCTAAACCTGTACTACATGGTATGTCTGCTGCATGTCAACAGTACATAACAATTGTAATCTACACTTATTTCCCTATTCTGTTCACCTTGTGCATCAGACCATATGAGCATGTCCCTGCACCGATGGTGTGGATGACAGGGATGTGGCACAGGCATCATCATATGCACAGGGTGATAATGTTTGCCAGGGGCCTAGGCTGCACCAGTGGATGACATCATGTGTGTGGGTTAGGGCCTGTGATCTAATTGGCCATGTGTGGTTGTTATGCATGTGAGTGTTGTGGTGCCCTACAGATGTTTCTGGTGTGTGCATGTATGTGTGCACACAGTTCTGCCATCTGTCTGGCCTACACAGGGGTATGATTGACAGCTCCAGACTGTACAGACCAGATTTAACAGCTCACGGTGTCCGGCCATGGCCATGTGACCTATGCCTGCCAGGGGTTGCACGGGCACAACCAGGCAGAGGTGCAGATTGGGTACTGTCCGATGACACATGTCCACTGGAACCCTGTCCCCGTTGGTGCCATCCAGGGCCATGTCCACATTGCCTGCTGTGTCCTAGTGTGGACAGCACAGCACCAGCTGCACTGCTGCTGCTACCACCACTATGGGAACGGGCATGTGAGGTAGCTCATTCACGTAGACCTGCACCAGGTGACGTAGCTGGCCTACGTCCATGTGCCCTATGCCTCACTCCTACCAGATGTTCCAGCACAGACAGCTCACACTCGTGGATTGTTATGCCACGGTCAAGGATTCCAACCATGTCACCCAATCATCTGTCCAAAACATCAGCAATCTGCTGTTGAGCATTTGCCAATGCCTGGATGTTGTCGTTTAAAGAATGGATAGCTGCCCTCTGAAGCCTCTGCCCTTCTCTGTTCTGCCATTCAGCATGTGCCTGTGCCACCATTACAGTCTGAAACATGCGTCTGGTGACACCAGCTGCTGCGCTCTGTCCTGCAGGGGCACGTCGGCCAGAGGTCCTCCTACGAACAGCACTGGCCACATGCCTGTGTGGCACATCTCCAGTCATTTGACTGACACCATGGTGTGAATACACACCTTCCGTAGCTGCCACACGTTCCTGTTCCAAGCTACCACATGCTAACTGTCCTTCCTCTATGGCCACTGGTGATGGGGTATGTGTTGGCATGAGATCTGTGTGTGGGGATGAGGGGGATATAGGTGGAATGGCAACCAATGGCACAGATTTAGTCCCTGACAACCCTGCCTGTGCCTCAAGCATAAGTTCATCATCACTGCTAGAGTCTGTGGGGACACTAACATCAGATGGACCACAGGAGGGTAATGCACCTACATCACCTGTGAAGGCAAACAAAGACTCTACATTACAATACAGACACACACACACACACACACACACACACACACACACACACACACACACACACACACACACACACACACACACACACACACACACACACACACACACACACACACACACACACACCATGCATGTGATTTGACAGAAGGCATGCAACATGCATGTAATACAGCAGATGGCATGCAGCTCAGACAGTAATAGTGGTAGTTATCATACATCCCTGGGTTGCACACAACAGCAAGCATGTGTTATAGCAGAAGCCATGCATTTCACACAATCATGGTAGTAAGCATGCATCCCTGTGTTACACCATGTGGACCAGCACAGGTTAACAGTACACATGGCTGATGTGTGGCATATGACCTTGACATTAACATGTAGTATGACATATAATCTGCTGACGTGTGCATTGACATGCATACATGTTTGACACAATGGTGTCCTGTCACATGTACAGTGGTGTAATGGTGTCACATTGCAGTGTTGTCTGTACACCCTACAGATAAAATGCACTTTTAGCAGATGTGCAGGACCATTGAAGGGCATTATGAGGTGTCTATATTGCTATACAGTGTGAAGTACAGACACAGTGCCATTGCATGGAATCATGAGGCATCTCTATTGCTATACAGTGTTGATTACACACACAGTGCATAGCCATGACTGTGTGCATACACAATACATATATACTGTGGATTGTGACCCACGTCACTGAGGTGTATACACAGTAAACCATGATGTGTAATGTGTGACACAGGTCACTGAAGGACATACGGATGACACCTCTGCACATCTGCAAACATATTTTAGCTGCCTGGCAACCATGTCCACACATGGCAGACTTGTCAATACACCATGTCCTACATGACATTTGTGTACCACACACACAAGGTGCATGGCTGACAGTGATGTCCAACAGCAGCAAGGGAAATGTACTGTATCTGTGGCCTGATGTGGTTGTCTGTGTATGTATGTGGATGCTGTACAGGTGACTACTGTCATGCTGTGACACAGTCATGATGTTCAACACATCTTATGTGGTTGAATGAATTTACACCTCCACAAGCTATGCACAGGCTTGTAGGATGTCCAGTGTTCCACATCTGCAATATAACCATTCAACAAAGGCTATAGTTGGACCATGTGTAGCCAATGTATAACAGGGTGTACACACAAACACATCACATCTACTGTGTATTGCTACATGTCTCTGGCCATCCTCCATGGCCATGTGTGAACATGTGTTGGCCAAATGGTTGTGATGCCCATCTATCTCACATGTCTGTGTTGTCCCATATGACATACAATCATAGATGTCAGATACTCCACTGTCCACAGGGTTATGTAGACAAAGGGTTGTATGTTTTGTATGTAGGGTATGTTTTATGGGATAGTGAGACAATGTTGCAGCCGGACCACTACATGTCATGGACATATCAGATGGTACATCACAATGTGTGCACTCATCGCAGGGGCATATTCCTCAATGGTGAATCCTGTGGGCTGCCCATACTCCAGTTCACTGTGTAGTACTGTCTGTGTACCCCATATGTGTAGTTCTGATGTATAGTACATATTCCTACATTGAACAACACCTCCACTGTTGTATGCACAGCTGTCCACACATCTAGCAATGACAGTTTCTGAGGTTTCATGTCAGTGTTTCACTTAGTTTGTAAGTATTGCACATGGGTAGCCAGTGTGATGGATTAAAGATGCGACCTGTATATTGTGACCAGACCATACATTATGTGTACATGTGTTAACTGGCCACATGGTGAATAGATCTGTGCATTAACATACCTGATACTTATAACTGTCTCACCTGCAATGGCCTGCTTTCTCTGCGGAATGCCAGCGGTACCTATATAGGGGTGACACAGCAGTATGATCATTATCCATGACTGTATGACAGCTACAGGGTGCAATGTGCATGTTAACACATTCACCAGTACTATGGAATATGAACATGTGTGCATACACAGAGTAGCATATTATAGTATGCAGCATGTGTGTATACATGCCTTGCATATGATGTTACATTACATATTGTACAGTGACACATGCAACTATATGGGATATAATAGTTATATGTGCAGTAGTGACTTACCAAGCAACTCCAGGCTCGATGGTTGAGAGACACCCACCTCCATGATGGCAGCTAGGGTTTGTGGATGCTGTTCTGATGGTGTCCCCAGGTTGGCCAGTAGCTCCTCGGTACGTGTGAGTGGGGGCTGGGTTGGTGGCCCACCACCTGTTGCACCTTGTTCCCTGGCGATTGCATTCGCACACTGTTTCGCACGTCTGATCAGGTCCATGCAGTGTCTGTGCACCTGCTGGTATGTGCGCTTATGGCCACCCACATCATTAACCCTCCTGCGAAGTTCCTGCTACAGGTCATCACGCTGCTGTGCATGCTGTGGCACATGGCTAAACAAGACATCATAGTTGTCTTGGAGGTAAGGTATAAGGGCCTCATCCTCTGAGTGGGTATAGGCTGGGAACCTTGCTCGTGGCATATCTGGAAGACATAATGATGGAGACAGGTCACAGTATCTCAGAGATGCACAGAGATACAGCTGCACATACACGTGTATCACATTTATTACATATGAACAGTTGTCTTTGCAAATCTTCATGACACTGACACCACTGACATGTTTGTGTCACACACATGTGACACCCAATGGGGATTGGATATTATCACCATATATGTGTGTCACCTGATTACATTGCTCATACTCCATGTGGATGCTGTCTTGATGTGGGCATGTCTGTTTGCCTGTACTGGTGTTCTTACCTATCAGCACATGCCTGGATGTGTCCACATTAATGCTGTTGACCTTGATGCTGTGTATATGTCACATATCAACACATACACTGCATTAATGGACATGACCTGTGACAATGCAAACATGCACATGGAAGCCTTTACATGCATGTGTTTTGCCATATACATCTACACGGCACTGTACAGCAGTTCAACATCCTGCCACGTATCACCTGTGTTGCACATGTGATACACATTGGACAATGGCTAGCCGGATGGTATTTGCAAGGACGGTTATCAACTATAGCATGCACGACCAAGGTCATGTAGTAGTCTGTATACCCTGGGCCATGTATGAGCATAGGATGTAAGGTTTCCTAGCTGTAGCTGACAGCCATGTTTCCAGCGCCAGGTGAAGCAGTGCCACATAACTGATCCAGACGGTTAATGATATATCTACCATGCGGTCATCACACCATGTCTGACAGAGGTGAAATGTGCAACTTTGCTGGACAGGGTTGCATAGTATAGCAGGAGTGTGTAACGTGTATGGCACAAGGGTCTGTCCAGCATGTGGCAATCCTTGTACTAGGAAGGTGGATGTCCATGACGTATGTATTTCAGATCAGGATATGTACATGTAGCATGTCCAACATCACAGTGTTGGACATGTCTTTATGCAGGGTAGGCATCATGCTACATAGTGGAGATGAGGATTGTGAAGACTGGTGTCACCCATCCAAACATGGGCAATGCCCCTTAAAGGTGATATGTGATCCCATATTGGTCACTTGAGTGATGAGTATGGCTGTACAATGATCTCCATGTTCATGGATGGCACCCTGTCATGACTAGGGTTGCCTCTTATGTCTACCTAATAGGCTTGGTGATGTCACTAGCTCAGGGAGGTAAACTGCACAGCACCATCCCTTACACACAGTGTCCATTATGTTGACCACTGCCTAGGTGGTAGTTCATGGGTGCAGGGTTATTAACCTAGCAGTGACAATGTAATATGCAGCTGTCAGATTGTACACATATATCACACACCTCACCCACAAAGCCCATTCTGTATGCTGTCCACAGCACTGAGTCAGCTATTGCTCATAGGTCATAGCCATTCACATACTTACATAGGCAGATGCCTCCCATTTGTCTGTGTGGTATGGGCTACAATGAGGGGGAGTACAATGAATTAACCATGTTTTACTGTAGCTGCCACTGGTGTGATATGCACATATTACTCAGCACCTTTTATAATGTTGGTTCTGTCAACTGAGTGTAGGTGGAACACAGTATGGGTGATGATGTCCTATGACCTGTCACAGGTATAATATGCAGTATGAAATCATCTGTACTGTCATCTACATCTGTACTGCTAACAACATATACGTTGATTAAGATTCATGGACTTTCAGACCAGACTCAACAGGGTAATAGTGCAGTGCTTCCCATTATGAGTGGTGTCTTCACTTTGTGGGTTGTGATAACTGTTGGTGTGCACCATTCAGTGTTTTCAGACTGACATGAAGCTATGTTTTACATGATGTGTATGTGTAGAGCAAACTGTTTTGCCATATGTGTATGATACAACCAGGGATGTGGACAGGTCCCATGCAGCCTGAGTGCAGCTTGTACCATCATAGTTATGGATACAGGGGCTCTGTAGTGTTCATGGATATGTGATTGTGTACCTGTTGGGGGGCAGTGTGTTTATGTTATCCGACACCCTATCTGTATTGCTTATTCATGCTCAGCACTTGTTCAGAACATGTAAGCACTTCATGAGCTACTAATTACTATAGCACTCAATCCTCCTCATTACCTACAAGTAAACACTGTTTGTACTTACATTTCCCACTTGCGTAGAGTAAAACAGCTGTTGTACACACTTTCCTCACATATCTAGTGGGAAATAGTTAAATATTCAGGCATGTCCAAGTGTCAATTATCAGTGTTATCGCCTGTCTATATGATGAATATGGGCATCATGAGGCAATATAGAAATTGTCTCGTGTACACAGTCAATAATCCCCTCCTAACATACAACACTACATCACATAGTCTCACTAGATCTCCACCACCACAGGCCACACATAGTAAGACTACAACATTTGTGGAGCCTCTCAATACTACTCTGTCTAGGCAACTGAGAACTCCAAAGCAGAAATGCAGGCAGCCCCCATCACCCAACACAACACCAATTACTTATAGCCCACAGACTCAGTGAGTCCATCAACCACAGCCAAATAGGGTGGTTTAATGTACCCAACACTCTAGTCATAGGTGACTCTATAGGTGGTCACACTGATGTCCCACTCAGCAGGCTACACAAGGTGATAGTCACTTTCTGCTGGCTGTCGGGTAACAGGATCCACAACATAACTTATGCACTCACGTCACTCCTCAACAGGTACAACATGACTGTGTCATTCTACATGTTAGTGTGAATGCCCTGAGATGTAACTTCCTGGACTACATGTACAGAGACATGGAATAGCTCTCCGATCTTGTAGCCCAGGCAGGTATAGCCCTAGCTCTGAGAAGCATTCAGCATTCGTCCAGACTGATAACACAGTACAAGGACTGAATTATTTACTTCAACAACTGGCTATGCTTCTGGTGTCATTCCAGGGGTATCCAGTATCTGTCTGCTTTGAATGACAAGGTCAGCAGAACACAATGCTTTGGCACAGATGGCCTACACCTGTAACATCGAAGGCTCTTGCTGCTCCTATAGTGCCTGTTTTAGGCACGGTTCAAATAACATATTCACCACCATAACAGGAACAGGCAAGCAAAACCTGAGGGTAATGCTACTCAATGCTTGAAATCTTCATCTCAAACGCACTCACCGAGGCACTTCCTGTAATGGACCACTTCGATATCTCTGCAGAGATTGGGACCTGCTTCTAGGCTCCTGAGAGCACCCCTGCACTAACATGTTATTACTCATACCACACCTTTCAGTCATGTAACCAGGACCTGAACACCCACTGCAGAGGTGTGTCCATATTTCCCAAGGATATACACACCTCCAGGCTGGTTGCTTAGCACAATGCATCAGAGGTAATCCAAGTGCAACTAACTCTGGCCATAACTGCTATACAAATTGTAGCTTGCTACAGATTCCACACCATACCCCATGGTTAATGGTCCTCACTTCTTGGTGTACTGGAAAGTAGGGTTCAAACAGAAACTACTGATGTGCGACTGACACTACCCCACCATTAACTGGGATACCTACTCATGTACCTACATTAGGCCAGTGCTTTCTGGGATTCATAACCTCCAATTGGCTGGATCAACCTATCCACACCACCACCAGGGCCAACAATATCCTAGACCTGGTCATTACCAACATGTGTGACTGGTGTTCCACACCTGGGCTTATCTTCACATTGGTCAGATCCAAACGTACGCTAATCACCCTTGTTATCCACATCCCGACATCACACCCTTTACGGAAAACTCAGTACAATACTTCTACAAAGCCAACTTCAGGCTTCTTATGACAGCAGTTGTAAACATCATGACACTCGTGCAGATGGACAATACAGTTACAACCACTGAATCATACACAACTGCACTTAATTAGCATTTACACGACTGCATGGATCATGCTATCCCAAACAGAGCCATGATGGTACCCACCAGAAAACGGATGCCACTCTGGTGGTCCACTGCCATGGACATAATGTACAACAGAAGGAAGAGACTGTTGCAAAGTAGAGTACAATCCTATGAGTGGGGGAACTCCATGGTCAGCCTCAGTAGGAATCTGACATCCCTTATCACATCCTCCAAAGCTAGCTACGTAAACATTAGCATGATTCATTCCAAGGACACACACAAAGTGTTCTAGAGGTATGTCACTACTCCCGATGGCGATACCCACATCTGCTCTGACATACAGCAGTGAGGTATGAACATTACAGAACTGACTGATATTGGCAGCATCCTGGCAGATAGGTTCAGTGCTAACTTTACACCCTTCTCACACCCTAAAGGGCCCAAATCTATACAGGAACAATGCAGAGTCTCTGCAATCACAACTATGCAGTTCAAAGCTGTAATCTCTAAAGCCAGGAACACAGAATCCATGTGACCGTACAACATCCCTGGCTGCGATTTCCACGAACTTCAGAATGAAATGGCTCCCCACTTGGGCATCAAATTCACTAATAGCCTTGCATCAGGCATTGTGGCCCCTGTATTGACACACAGCAACAGTTATCACACTCCACAAAGGTGGTGCCACAATGGACCGGGGAACTATTGCCCTATACGCCTGACTACACTGTTCTTCAAAGCTATGAAGCACATCATCATGGATCTCATTCACAAAGAAATTGGTGGCCTCCAAACCTTTGATCCCACCCAGTTTGGATTTGTTAGGGCCAGACCATGCCTTCTAAACCTGGTGGAGTCCTTTGAGACAGTTACCAAGGCAGTAGATGAGGATAAGGAGGTCCACACAGCCTACCTTGTCCTCTCAAAGGCTTTCAACACTGTTCCCCATTCTGGTATTGTCAACATACACATCCACCAGCACATCAACCCCTATGTCACGAGATGTTATGCAAAGTAGCTCATGGACAGAACCCACACAGTGAGGGTAGCATACCCTAGTTCCTACTGTAAATCAATTACAAATGGCGTCCCCCAGTCCTCAGTCATAGGGCCCCTCATGTTTGGTATATGCTTCTCTGAGGTACAGGCTAGCACAGAAGGACTTACCCTGAATAGGTTTGCAGACGACTGCAAACTAGGGGCCATGATTGATTCACCAGCTGATACAGACACCCTCCATAAGGGTGTCACTGGGATGGATACCTAGTGTCAATAACATGGCCTCAAGCTGCATGCCACAAGCTGCATAGACATCCCCTTTGGATTACACCAATCACCCACGGACTATCACATGGGTGGTAGTCCCCTACATACATAAGACATAATAAGGGATCTTAGAACCCAAGTAGATAGCATCCAATCCTTTGATAACCATATTGCCAAAGTTGTGTGGATATCCTTCTACATGGCCACCCTAATCTCTAATGGGTTTGTAGCCAAAACAAAGGCAGCCATTGTGCCTCTCTACTCATGACTTATGAAACACATTAAAGGGAACAACACCCCATTGGGGATGTACCTTATGAGACAACAGCAACGGCTTTAAATACCACAACATTACCACACCAAGAGGATTACTGACCTCTGAAGGATGACGTATGCAGCCCAACTACAGAAATCCCAACTATACTCATTTGCATACCGCATACTCAGAGGTGATCTCTGCTGAACATACAAGGTCCATGTCCAAAACAATATTGATGGATATGCTTCACATAAGGAAAAGCCACTGAGAGCCACATGCTCTGGGATATGTACATGAATGCAACGATGACTAGGACATGCTGGAGGGATACATTCCTGACCCGGACACTCACCATGCTTTGGAACATGATTCCTATGTACATCAGGCAAGGACCCTCACTAGCACTCTTCAAGAGATCTCTCGCTGGGTGGATGGGAGACAGACATGTACACCAGGGATCACTGCAGTGGCTCTGCTGTACAGAGGCGCAGGAAACTAATGGCTCTGCTGTTCACAGGCACAGGACACTAACCTAGGGAGGTGCCACAAGTGAAAACATTGTAGTTAGGCTTACAAATGGACTTGGCCAGTCAGCATAGTACCTAACTATGAACCTATGAAGCTATTACATGTCCTTTGTGCATGGATAATTGACTAGCTCTTCCATTTCAATTAGCTATCATGCTGATACACTGTATGGTGACTACAAGTCATATGTATCCTGTTATTGTGTATTGTACATGCCAAGAGACATACCCAATGTTTGCATAATATAACAATAATGCTATGTAAAATGTTAGACATATCTACCTACAGTACTGTACATTTCACATTTTTGCAACAATATCCCACAATGCAAATCATAATTGCATAGCAGGACCACCTTATACATGTTATTCTCAGTTATACGCCCATACATATGCCTACTGTTACAGTATATCAGCATATACTATCCCCTGTTATGGCACGTTCTTGTTGGACAAACCCTGCCACTGACAGCGGCTGGAGCGGAATTGTTGTGTTTAAAGTCCTTATGCAGCATCCCTTCCGGTGTATGAGGTGTTTATCTTGTGGCCCACAGCAGTACACACAATTTCTATGAGCATTACTATGCTCAACAATACATCACTACATAATACCTTTTCCCACTATATGCATTGCATACACTTTCATTAATACAGAACAGGCACTACATACACAAACATACTGAGTGTTCTACATACCTTATTAGTATTCCGAGTTGATGATAATATCAGTCCTATTCCTTTTCTGTTTTAACGGTTTTCTCATATGTACATATGGTTTGAATGTATGACAAGCCATCCTTTTGTACGGAGATACCAGTAACATGTGGTATCCTGCCACCAATTGGTGTTCCGGAGTAGATGATTACATGCACATCAGCTGTGCAGCTACTCCATTAGCCAATTACATGGCAACAGTGGGGTATAATTGAATACTCCACTTGGCCATTGTCCCTTTGCCCTACCTTTGAGGAAGACGGCCTGGATGTGTTGTTTGTGATGAATTGCAACAGCTATATGGAGAGACACAGAGATATTTTAACTTCATGGCCCCTATGGATTGTGTGTAATGGCTAGAGGATGTAGTTCTACATGTGAGTGTAGCTGTTATATCAGCTGTCTGATACGGGATTATTGCAACCAAACCCTGTAACATTGGCGTCTGTTCCATTGTACAACAGCAATGATTTCACATAGGGCCATTATAGTGTGTCTCTCACAAGGTATGTTAAGTCTTCTGCAGATGTCATAGAGTGAGTGAATGTTTGTGACATTACAGTCTGTATTGCAATTGTTTTGGGTGTAGGGGAGATGTAGGTGGGTGTACATAGCAGATGAAGGTGTGTAGGAACTGCATTTATATATATTCCATATGTGTGTGAGGGCTCCTTCCCTAATTGAAGACCTATCATTTAGTAGACTAATACTATTGTTATTGCAGGCTTATTCATTAAGCCATTGTTAATTGGTTCCTATATAGCATGCAGGTGATGTTGGTCCTTCAATCCCTTCGGAAATACATCGGTACGTAATGAAATGTTGCTACATGAAAGCTGTCTCATGTATTTCAGTCACAGATATTTGCACTCATTGGAGTTGTGTTGGTGACTGAACCTCTTTGGCTTGGGTTGCCACCTTTTCAAATGGCTTTAGTGGGACATTTGCAGGACACACATTGGATTTAAGAGGCCACATACCCATGGTCAGTACAAAGTATAGAATTTTACATATATGCCTATATAAAAGCTTATATTCTTGTAGCAGTTTACTTGCTTATCCTGTTTCTTGTTACATGTAAGTATTTTAGATACAGATGACTATTTTATGCAACCATTACATTAAATATGGAACATGCAGAACGTCTCGAGATTGTAGGACATTAGTATTTGTACTCATTTTGGTCAGGACACTACCGCACATAGAGGGACTGCCCCTCGCAAGGTGGGACAGGTGGTAACCCTATCTTTAGCTCATGTCCATAGCACATATTTGTAATAGTGTATTATAGCATAACCCATGCCTGGGTGTAGGTAATGCTGAATTTCCCATGGTTGGTGTGGTTTGGTCACGAGGGCGAAGCCCGAATGGCCAAACAAAGACAACCATGCATTAATCCAGCATTACCCACACCCAGAAGTGAGTTATTGCTATTATACAATGACATTATTTAAGAAGAAAAATAATTATTTTTCTTAAATAATGGCATTGTATAATGCCTCCTTGCTGCCCTTCTGCAGCTGTCTGGCATTCTGCGGCAGTTCTGATGTACTGCGCATGCATATGCTTATGCAGTACATCAGAGCTGTGGGCAAAAGCAATGGAGAAAGCAAGATCTCCATTGCTTTATACAAAGTGTCTCACTACATAGCGAGACACATTGTAAAAAGCAACAGAGATCTTGCTTTCTCCTTTGCTTTTGCCCAAAGCTCTGATGTACTGCGTAAGCATATGCATGCACAGTACACCGTTCCTTTTTTAAAGCTGTCTCGCTATGTTAAACTCCTTTAACATAGCGAGACACTTTGTAAAAAGCAACAGAGATCTTGCTTTCTCCGTTGCTTTTGCCCACAGCTATGATGTACTGCGTAAGCATACGCATGCGCAGTACATCAGAACTGCCGCAGAATACCAGACAGCTGCAGAAGGGCAGCAAGGAGGCATTATACAATGCCATTATTTAAGAAAAAAAAATATTTTTTTTCTTAAATAATGTTATTGTATAATAGCAATAACCCACTTCTGGTGGTAATGCTGATTTACCCACGGTTGTCTTTGTTTGGCCACTCAGGCTTCGCCCTCATGACCAAAGCACACCAACCGTGGGTAAATCCAGCATTACCCACACCCAGGTGTGGGTTATTGCTATAATATAGTCTCCATATCCTTTGTTCATAATGTTTGGTCGTGGTGGAATGCGTGATTGCTATGGTCCATGTTGTGCACATATTTGAAGACTTCAACCGCTGTATACGGCATACCCACGGATTCAGGAACGCACACACTTCCAACAACCACATTACCGTTCACAGACTCCCAAACCCCACAATACCGAACACTCAAACTCGCGACAGTCAAACTCCCGGAACTAACACAAACACAGAACACACTCATGCACACACAGACACACACACACACTGCTACCCATCACATCCAAACAAACCATCCTACACTATGTATGGCCAGGTGGCCATACCCCCATACACACCCCATGTGGGTGGCTGCACCTACTGTACACACCTACTGTAATAATCTACAATCCTGCAATTGGCTCTGCTCCACAGAGGGACAGTTCTCGGAAGATAGCACGAACAGACACACGAAGCAAAAACACACACACATTACAGTCCCATGGAAACACACACCGCACTCAGAACACATACTTACACACACTACAGCAATCAGAAACACACTTAATCACAGTACCTACCTGGACGGCAGCACCAGAAACACTAACTAAATGTCCCTTAACATCGTGATAATAGTAACTGTGGTTCTAGTGTTCCAGTACTGTGATCTTTCAGTCTTTAAGCCTCGTGATTACGCGTGTTGGTGTTTGGTAGTATCCTATTTATATGTACCTCCATGGTTGTTGTGTACATGTTGTTAACCTATCTATATATTTGCATATATATGTATATCCGTATATATCGACATATATCTCTCTATCATCCTTTCTCTCTCTCTCTCTATATATATATATATATATATATATATATATATATATATACATGGCAGTGTTTACTATTTCCCGAACTCTGCCCTTTTGTGTTTTAACCTGTCACAATACACACCTGCTGTAGGTACATCTCAGGTAGCTTAGTGGTAGGTGATTGTGTACATGGTTGTGTGTTCTACTCCTGGCAGTGGTCGTTTTACCTCTCAGAGCAGGCATTATTAGTACAAGGGTGAATAACGCAAATTTCAGTGGTTCCGGCCAGCTTTGCCCATGATCTGTGCAATATTCAGCAAAGCTTAGACCTGTTTTGCGCATATCCGTGTAGTCATGTTTAAACGACGCTTACCAGCACTTGCCGATGCAAAAACCCACTAACATGTGCTTAAACGTGCTCTAATGACCTGCATCCAACATCCATTATTTGGGACATCAGAATTACATAACAGCCCTTGCAGGTCGTGAAACTGGGAACATGCACGAGACAGTCAGCCGCTTTACCATTGGGGCATCTGGGATATGTACAAGTGTTATGGTGTTTAGTATGTGGACTGTACTACGGCTGTTCATCCATACTGCAAACACATGTGTAACTCAGTTAGTTTACATATGGATGATACCTATTAATGGTATGTCCAAGTGATGCTTAATGGATGTGCTGCAGCTATGGGAATCCATGTCACAGTGAGCCACACACTGTAATGTGCTACACCTTGCCAAAACAATAACTGGAGAATGCTGGGGTGACAGATACCTGTCATGGGTACTCCACATGCTTTGGAACTACATTCCTGATTACATTATATAGAGCCCCTCATTAACACACCAGGGAATCCTTGCAGAGTGGGTGGGTAACAGTGGTTACACCCCAGGGATCCCACAATTGGCTCTGCTCCACAGAGGGACAGTTAGTTAATCAATGGGGTGGTGACAGCTGACACATTTTGGCTAGGCTGATGAATGGCCTCTGACAATTAGGCATGTACCTAGGAACCTATACATACAGTATCAACACATGCTGTTAGCTTAATTTACATTCAGGTGTTGACTTACCTTGTACCAATAGCTGTTGTGTGTGCAGTAGTTGAGGGTTGCCTATGTAGGATGCACACAGTAGACCACCTATACATGACAATTTACAGGTGGTCGTGTGTGTGTGCCATCCATTTTACTGTGTGTGCAGGTGGAGAAGTGTATCAGTCCATAGGGGCCTACACTGTCAGTGTATGTGCTATACGTTCCCTCTTTGCCAAGGCATGGGCATATTGGGCACTCCTCAGTCTGCCTACTGGGGCTGGCACAGGGTGTTCGTGATCTGAATCCCTCTGTGCCTGTGATGCCCTTGGCAATTGCGGTGGGCTGTGAGGGCCTTCACCATTATGCCCCTGCTGCAGCTGTTTCTGCAGGATCATATTATGTAGCATGGCACATACTATGAAGATGTGGGCACATGTGCCTGGAGAGTACTGCAAGGAGCCACCAGATATGTCCAAGCAACGGAACTGTGATTTCAGCATCCCAAACACATGCTCTATGATGATTCTGGTTTGTGCATGTGCCTCATTATGGCCTTCTTACATGGGTGTGCATGCATTTCTGATGGGAGTCATCATCCATGGCTCCAGTGCATAGCCAGCATCCCCCACAAGGAGGCCATATGGGATGTCCCCCCTGACAAATACCTGGTACAGCTGTGAGGCATGTCAGATGTGGGAGTTGTGGTAGCTTCCAGGGCTGCCAGCACACACATCTGTGATAATGCCCTGGGCATTGCACATGACCTGGCAGTTGATGGAGTGATATCTCTTGTGGTTTATGTAACTCCTACCATGCTCACGGGGTGGTGACTTGATATGTATGTGCATGCAGTCTATTGCACCCAGTACTTGGGGTAGTCTGCCACATGGTGGAAGAGGCACATATTGCTGGTCAACTCCTCCTGAGTTTGGGGGAAGTATATATGCTCATTGGCATGTGGTAAGATGGCATCCAGGAACTGGTGGATGCTGATGCCTGTGAGATCCCCATGATATCTCCAGTTGGCCTTTGAAAGGTACCTGTGGCTAGTATTCACAAGCTTACACATACCTTCGTGTCCACTGGGATGGGTTCCCCTCTGTTGTTTCTGGCTCCGAGGCGTGGCCAGCACAGCTCAATGATTTGCTGCATGATGTCCCTGTCCACCCTGAAACACTCTACTATCTCCAGATCATCTAGCCCCTGGTAGGTTACCCTTGGTCTGAACACTCTTCTCCTCCTTCAGGGCCTGAGGAGGTTGTCAGCATCATCCTCCACACCTCCTTCAGTCTCCAACAAATGGTGATGAATCACAGCTATGGCAGCTCCCAACAAGTACATTGTAAAAATTCCCAGTCTGTTTACACCAATTTTGCAGTGTTTGGGAATACACAAGTGTGTGTGAGGTGCCTTCACACTTTATACGATTGTGCTTTGGAAGCTGATGCTGTCATAGGGTGTGTATCTACAATCAGAGCTGCAGGGTATCTTACTTATGTGTTTTACCACAGGTACTGCTATTGTGGTGCCTTTGATGTTGAATTATATTTTAGCTGCAGTGGCTCACCTCTTGCCCTTGCCTTCACTTTTCATAACTATTCCCCTCCCATTGTCAGGCATGCATCCAGCAGCCTGCTTTCTTGTTTTGTACTTTCCCAACCCAGTATTGTGTTGTGAAATGTGTTCTATAGCCGATCTACTGCAGGTTTGCTTTGCTCTGCGGTGACAGTTCTCTTTTCTTTGCAATCCGGCACCTCCTCTATCCTGTTCTGCAAGTTGCTACTAGCAGCCTTGTTAGCTACCGTCAACGGCCCACTGTGAGTTAATAGGTGTTAATTACTCAGTTGTACTCCAATTACCCTACTGCAACATTTCCTTATTGTCTTCCTGTAACCTTCCTGTTTCAGCTGTGGTGCGCACAGCACGCAGCTGTTTACCGGGTTTCGAGCGTGTTGTCATCCATGTACACATGCGCTTTCGGTCACCTTGTGTGCTCTCAGCTAAGCAAAGCTATGGCTACATCCACACCCCTATCCTGCAGCTTTGCTTAGCAACGGACAACCCAGATTAGCAATGATCCAATGTGTTTACAGTTATGGTGGCACATGTATACCTCCAGGCCACTCCTTGGTGTTGTACAGCTGGGCTGTGTGGTACATCCTTAGGCCGGTGGGACATTTGCGATTCAGTATTACTTGCCTCATTTGCATGGCATTGACTACTAATGCATCGTTACCGTGCTGAACACTGTCACAGACCCTTAGCAACCCTTGCACCTTGGTTGTGGTGTAGCATGCATACCATTGACTATTATGGCGAAATCATGATTTGTGTTACATTGCAATTTTATGACATCTGTATATATTTTCCTTGTGTTCCCATTTGTGCACACATGCCCTGTGGTTGTACTTTGCGTTAGTGTGGCCATGACATTAAATGATATTTTTTATGTGTTGTGCGTGTTTTTTTATGCCATTGGCTGTATATTTCGCCATTGGCATATGTTAACTTTGTAATACGTAAGTTTGGTCCGCTTTCATGGGTCCGATGTTCTGTTTGGAAAAATGTAAACCATTATTTTTGGTTTACATTTCTGTATGCTTACGCTACGCCTGCACCACTTCATGAATCGCTATGTACCTTCATTTGCATGCTGCACTACTGCGCATGGGGTGATTAGCATACATGAGCCGAGAGCTGCGCAGATCTGGCGTACGATGGTAGTGTTCGTGGAACTGGATCGCACCTGAATCGCTCGGTGGCCATATTTGGCGTTAGACCACCTACGCTATGCCTGCGCCTGACGCAAGCTTAATGAATCCTGGGGTATGTGTATAGCTGCCATATGTGATTGTGAAAGTAGATTTCACTGCAGTGAATGAAAAAGGAATCACACGATAACCAAGGTGGGAAAAAGGTAGTTTCATCAGTAAAATTTCAACAAAAATGGAAATAAAAGTGATTTTTGTATCATTGATATAAAATTCCTTATGCGGTGTGATTCTGGGGAACAAACAACTAATTTTAAAAATCAAATAGTATGATGTGTATTAGTAGGGTATGCCAATCAGTGGCTATATCATGCATTTTAAAATTACCGGTTATTAAGAGAAGCAGTATTCTGATTTTAGTCTATATTACAAGTAAACAAGCTTATGAAAATATTCAGTGGCTTCCCTTAATTTCCACTGAAAGTTATCATGGATACAGCTCAGTGAAACTATGCAGTTTAAAAACCTGTCTTCTTCTCTTTTCTTTAATTTGTGGAGTTTGTTTATGTAAGTTAGGGAGGTCTGGGAGAAGGATGGTTCCCACCTATACGACTGCAGAATTTGTTTTTAAGCTGAAAAACAACTTTCAAAAACTCATTGTTCAAATGAGTTGTGATCTGATAAGTGAGGTTTGGCAACAAACTAACTTGTCCCAGGACATCTTCAAGAGGGGTTAGACTGATATAATGGTGGGAGTTAAGAGTCCTGGGGAGGTGAAAGGGTTAAAGGGAGGGCGGGATGATTGGGAGGAAATGAGGTAAGGGTGGGGAGGGGTTTAAGGGGTTTAGGCAAGTGTAGCTGAGTAAGTAATCACATTTTGCGTGAACTTGTTAAGGCAGGAGTTATGCCCAAGACGACCTGTAGGTATTCATGGAGAACAGGTAGGCCTAGCATTACTAGCTGGAGGCTGGTGTATGAGGAAGGGGTTTGTATAGTTAAAAGCATGGATAATTTTTTTTTTCTTCCCCTACAGGTTTGGCGTATTAGGATGGGGGGGTGACCATTTAGTTACAGTTCAGTTGGGTCAGTTTCTGATGTTTAAGTGTAGTATTTGGTGGTGGCGGTTGTGTTTTCCCTCGTCTTGCAGCAGGGCATATATGGCGATAATGTGAGGAGTAGTCCTGGTTTCTTCAGGATTCCTTTGTGGTTTAGGAATTGCACTCAAGCTTCTTTAGGAAATGCAGGGTCCATAAATGGTGCAGGTTGCGTTTAAAGCTGCAGTTTACTGTTTTAATTCTTAGGTTTTATAGGTTCATAGGTTCAATAGTGGTTAGGGAGGTAAGAACACAATTCACTCGCACCTGGCACATGGCCGGTGAGATACTGACCATCGTGGGGGGAGGGGGGTTAGCGCTCTGTCTGCTCACTGAGTATTGTTTTTTTGGGTTTTTTTTAACCTCATACCTGAAAGTCAAAATGGATATTTAAGCTGACGGCAGCCGTTCATCAGGGGGAAGCCATAAGTGATGCACAATCAGGTCAACAGACATTCTGTCTTCCTTCCTTCTCTCTGATATACTGCTTCTGCGAGTGTTACAATTGTTGTTCAGTTGCACACACTTAAAAATCTGAGTTATTGCCTCCAAATGGCATGATGGAATGTAGTGAGATATTATCTGTTGTCATGCCACTAAATAATTAACATGATAGGGTTTTTTATCCGTATTCCCTATCTGACCCTGCACAGTATACACACTGTATGGGCATAAACTTGTTTGCTTCTATATATAGCCCAGCAAACAGCACTGTCTACATTCATCCATTCAGCACTGTCCCCAAGCTACTGCACTCATTGTCTCCAGTGGAGTCAGCAATACAATGCAAAGATCCATACTCTCAACCCAGGATGGGAAAGGGGGCTCTTGGCTAGTGATCACCTCTCCGACTGAATAGTTTAGTCCTCAAGTTACTTCACAAACTAGGTCAGTATTGGTATAGTAAGGAATAAACTGCTTTTTTTCTGCAGCTACTGTTATTATAATGATGTTATTTGTTGCTGGATTACACCAGTGCATATTAGCTTTGGGCATGCTTTCAACAACATAGTTGTAAGCAATGTTCCGAAATGCAACCTGTGCACTGTTTGTCACTCACTTTATTAACTAATTCCAATATGATAGCACACCAAGGACACGTTAACAGAACTTACAGTGTAACATAAACGTGAGGCAGAACTACTTAATAGAATGGTCTTCATTTTCAGGAATACCTGCTCAAGGCTACTATACCCAAACATGTTTAACTACTGCAATGTAGATCAAGTTTGGGAAGGGCTCAACAGAATCTAACTTTAACTGTTTAATAATATATATGATTATTTGTCCTTCTAGTGAAAGACAAATGCACCTACCCCCATAAAAGGCATATTATCTAATGATCCTCATTTCCCCCCCATTATTTGCCACGTTATCTGACATTTGATTGCATATCTATTTCTAATGATACTAAATTACATGTTGACCCCACTTGTCAAACAAATCCCTCTTAATCCTATTTCTTCTGCCCACTGTTATCAATTCCTAAGCTTCACACCTCTCTTATCCTTTTTATCTCATTACTATGTATCTGATATTCCACATCAATTGTATTGTCAATCTGTTCAAACTTGACTATTTTGTAAATATATACTGCAAATAATTTGTTTACCTCTTGCACCTTTTTGTCTGTTTTAATGAATTGCTGTGTTACCACTTATGAATGTTACTCACCAGGGCAGCACTTGCAGATAGTCTGTACTGACCAATGCACTAGCCACTAAACATAAAAATAAATAATAAAATTACATTTTAGTACACCATATTCAGATGACAAGAGTGTCTATAATGTCTTGAAGTGTAACTGTTATTTTGCCTGCTAAACGAGCAGTTAAACTACATATTCAAGCCCTTTTTACGGTAACTTGTTTTTCATTTCTCTATGACATTAATATGTTCTGTCGTCTAGTGTTTTTTACTATTCTTGCTGTATTTTAAGGATTATATTGATCACTGTAAAAATGCAGGTTGAATTGCAAAACAAATCCTATCTATTTGTTTTCACCTGAGCTGGTGTGGTGTGCCTGATTGCCTTAATTTGAGAAAAGAAGAATTAGAAAATGACTGTTTCTTTTCCTGATGTAGTCAGTGTTTATTTGCATTACCAAGGCCCAGACTGTCAATTACATTAACTCTTTAAATTAGATATACTGCGACTCAAATTTATTACTGACCTAAATTCAGTGTTTTTTATGCATCTTATAAGACTTAGTGCTATTCTTAGTCAGTCCAAAACGGCTTCTTTGAGCCTTCTGTTAAGATCTACATCAATCACTGGCAAGTGTGTTGTTTTTCCATCCTACTACATCACTTCCCTTTCTTATAGCTTTTTAGGTTTCGCAGTCTGATGTAAACAATAATGTGATTGTTACTAGAGCTCACTACAAATGTTTTAATAGCTGCTTTACACTCTTAGAGATTCACATTAGTTGTGCTACCTTTGGTGTGCAACCCAGACCCTTGCTGTAGTCATAAAATTAGGTCAGATTCATTTTTAGAGCTCATTTCTTATTGGTCTCTGCCCTGTATGTGTCCATACCTCTCAGCTGTCCAGATTTTCTCAGAATGTCCAAATTTTTGCCTCATATTTTTGGTCTGTTCCTCACAAAATGTATGGTTTTCTGGATTTTGTGCCAATTCGGCAAATATTGAATTTCCTAAATAATGACTAGCGTTTGAGTCTTAGCCTCCCTATCATTCAGAAACTGCATGGTAATAAAATACCTTTTATTCTAGCAACACTCTAAGTTTATAAAAGCAAAATTTAAAATGTATCCCTATTTTTGAGGCTTTGTCCAGCTATTATGTTTGTCGTTGCCCAGATTTTTTGTGCTAAGAAGTTGACAGCTATGTATGCATGATACCAACAGTTTTTTGCTTGCTGGGCCTTCCATAGACTCTGCAGTGGCATGTCAACCTGAAGTCACTTTGCTATTTTCTGTTGTTTACTCCTTTACCATGTGAGTATGAAATTGCATTGTTACTTACTGAGCAGGAAGCACACTTGCCTTTTATGCTGAGATCAGAAGTCGGTGAATTCTTGTCCCACACCATATTCTTAGATTTTTGCTCCAATACTGACATTGCAGTATAGCACTGTGAGGTTATGGTCCCTGCACTTCACATGACATATTAAAGTAAGGTCTCATCTTCCTGAAATGCAGCTGATTATATGGCTGCAAAACATCCCATGGCACTTAAGGAAATAATAAAACGTCTGCATGGTTTTAAGCACATTTCACCTGTCTATTTCAAAAGTTCTGTGTACTATCTACCTGAGTACACAGGTCACATACCACTTGGTCTGCTCTTAGGTTTGTTCTATCTATATTGTAATTAGCTTGTGTATTTGCTTTCATTAAGGATATAATCCCCCCATGAATTTGTGTTAATCTAGTGTGTCTCCATGGCTCTGGTAACAATCCTTTGTGTGTGTTAATATTGTCTGCATTATACCATTACAAATCTTGGATTCAATGATTGTCCACAATTTGCAGGTTAGACACAGGATGAACAGGAAAGGGCCTAGTTCAGAATTCTGAGGTACGGGCCGATTCAATGGAGTCTAGATAGAGGTAACTTCACACATTTCAACATAATGTGTCCTGTATGTGATACATTTTTCTATTCATCTGGTGACGTAGGTGTTTATTCCCACTTGAGACAGTTTCTTTGTAATACCTGAGTGTGGATTTGTGTCATATGCCTTGGCCAGAATAATGGTGTTTTCCTCATACATGACCCTGGTGACCTTTTTAGAGACATCAAACAGATTTAACAGACATGATGTAGCCTTAACAAATCAAACATGGGTATGGTGCACAGTTAGGAGATTACCTGTGTCCTTTTTGATAAGGTCCATGATGACTCATTGGTCTGCTTCACAAATGATGAAAGTCAGGATTATGGGTCTTTAAGTCTCTGCATCATGTGATGCTCCCCCCTGTTCAGATGGATGACTGCTGTTGTGCACCCATCTACAAGAACACATAAGATGTCTGGATGCTGTGTTTAAGTAGGGATTCAACTGTCTCTGCTAGGTCAGGTTTTAAGATACACTACAGGCAACTTGGGATGTTGTCAGAGCACATTGTGTCTATATTATTAGCTGCAGAGAGTACACAGATGAGTTGCCCTCCCGAGAAGACAAACTGAGTAATGTTTGCATGTATACTTTGGATGATGGCCAGTTGTGTTAGGAGGGGGAATTGTGAGACGAACTGTCAGCCAGCAGGCAACTATTTGTGACATCTCCAAATACAACCTTGATTATGCATCACATGCCACACAATGGTACTGTTCATATAGTCATACAACTGTGACAATGTCATGTAGTTACATCAACTGCACAACATATACCTATATGTTTTTCATTGGAAAGCTTTTTTTGAGCAGCCTAATATCATACAATGACACAAAAAAGAGTTGGGTGTGGCACATGCAGAGCAGTTAATGACACAAATACTGATACTAGTACAGAGCATTTACTGATGGTAGGTGTACACATGCACACATGTGTCATACTGCAAGTCAGTGGCGGATTTAGGCATTCGTGCAGGGGCGCGCCACCCCCTTTTTAAAGCTGCTTGGAACTCTTATTAGAAAAAATGCACTGTACCATTTTGTTTTAATTGGAAAATATGCCGCCAAAATGGTACGCTTTTCCCTTTCAACTTGCAAACTTTTTTTCTGGTGAAAGATGTTTCGGAGATGCAATTGGAGGTTGCGGTCAGGTGATCTATATGACGATCCTGAACTGCTCCTCCAACTGCATCAGGTGAGAGTGATATGTAGAAACCCACAAGCTGCGATTCTCTTTGGTGAGAAAGGAAAGCAAAGTTTGATAAGCCGAGTGTGCTTTTTCACAGTTTTACTATGAGAAGTAATAGTAGGTATATCAGATTTGTAATATTGCCTCTAATATATTATATGTGGCTGTGTACATTTATGAGAAATTAAGCGTTGTTTATAAGCCAATTAGGAGGTTTTCAGTCAAGTTTGTCTGCATCTGCAGTCTATGCTTAATACTTATTTTTAACACAGATTTACCATGCTTGTGTCAGTCACATCGCACTAATTAGGTACAAGCAGGTCATTGTTTGCAACCTATTTTAATGCAAAAAAGCCTTGGCTGCCAGCTTATCAATTCAGTCCACCATCTACATCCTGGGAGGTGTAATTTAGCTCGTTCTTGAAACACGCTATTGATGTTCAAGTCTTCGATAATCAGCTCTGTTAAAAGCTATTTATAGCTTTTGTCTTATGTAGACTTTCTAGACTGGGAACAAAGCAGTGAAATCTATTTATAAACATGAAACTTAACTCAGCCCTTTTTTTATTAAGAGCTGTGGGCTTTTTGATATATACATAATGGTGTTTCTTATTCGGTGACCATCTTTATTCCTAGTGCATTATTGAACCTGCTGATGCTGATATCAAATGTGTTTCTTCATATTAAAATAGTTCTGACCTGTCTGCACCTAGCTGGTTGTGTGCCTGACAAATATCTTCCACCACTCTGCTTAGAATAATATAATTGTAAAGGTGGCTATGAAATGAAGTTGGGCTACTACAGAATATCAAAGTATATAATTTTTGTAATCCAACATTTAGTTTTGAGTTCCCGATCACCTGTACCAAGAATAAAATATTAAAAAATAATAAGAGTAACTGGCGTCTCTTTACATCTATTATCTTCAATGTTTTGTGAATTAAAGGAATAACTGGCGCTAGTTTCCAAGACACAACGGTGAAACTGGGTTTTAGTGCAGGAGAAAATAGAGGGAGTACACAGAGGCTCAAGACTCTTTCTTGCAACTGGCATACATTAGCGTCTTTCTAAGTAAATGACAGTAAAATTAACCTTCACTTGGCACTCACAGCAGGATCATTTTCAGGTCACCATAGGTAACCGTACATATATGTGTGTGTGTGTGTGTGTGTGTGTGTGTGTGTGTGTGTGTGTGTGTGTGTGTGTGTGTGTGTGTGTGACAGAGAGACATGGAAGAAAGACCTGGCTATATACTTCAGTTTTCTATCTGCCTAACAACAAGCTCTGCGTCTATGGGTGGCCATAGCTGCAGCATTGCTGCTCTCGGACTACACAATCATTTCGTAGAGTACTGTTAAAAAAACACTTAATTTTGTCATTTTATCTTACATAAATAATTGCACCAAATTCTGTATGGATTAATAGCCTGCTTATGATACTATACTTATCAATGATGATTTCAATATTTCAAACTATGGGTGACATTATGCAAAAGCTGTTGTCAATATGGGTAAAAGTCTCCCTTTTAATACGTGCATATCATATCCTGCTTTGGAGTGACTGCATTTATATATAAGCTCAAAGAAAAGGTACATTGTAGTTCTGAAATAGTAAAATGTGGTGCAGATGTGATGTGTTCTAGACAGTGTGTGTGTGTGTGTGTGTGTGTGTGTGTGTGTGTGTGTGTGTGTGTGTGTGTGTGTGTGTGTGTGTGTGTGTGTATTTGTGTGTTTATGACTTTGAAAAGTACTTCAACTTATGTATAAAAACATGAGACTGATACCATCTGCATACGCAAACTCTTACAGAGAAGTTGTGAAATACAGCTGCATACCTATTATTTCTTATAGATGTGTGATTTGATGTATATATTTTATTTGTTTCTACAGTATTTTCTGTATATGCAGATAAATGAAGTGCAGTGATCAGGGATGTAATATAGTCCTCATGTTTGAAAATTAAATAATAATTAAAAACAGTTTGACACACGATCACACATGCAAATTTCCACTGCAACTGTTTGCAGTTACTCCATTTCTTCTTACCCCTTATTGTGTATTGAATTTATTACTTGCAGGGAGGTAGAGAAAATGTGCATAAATGCAACATAACTAAAAACAGTAGAGAAATCTAGTACACAAAGAAGCTTACCAATAACAGAGAAAGTGTAATGCTATGTTTTTGTTATTATTTAATTTAATTTATTTATTTACTTTATTTACTTTTCTGGTGCTGCGGTAGCATTGTTGCCTCATAGCAAGACGTTCTCCCATTCGATTCTCAGCTAGGGCGTCTTCTGTGTGGAGGCATGCGTGAATGGGCATGCCTTCGTGGAAGGTTGTGTGTCAGGGCTGGTAACTCGGCACATAAAAATCCACTACCAATCATTAGCGGACGGAGTTCCGCTATGGCGACCCCTAACCGGGATAAGCCGAAGGACACAACAACTTTTCTAATTCTCTTTCTGTCCATAAATTTATTTATATTGTAAATATAGTAATCTTTTTTTTGTTAATATAGCAGCTTATATCAATATGTTCACTGAACCACAGCTCAAATAATCTCTACCTTTCACTTTTTGTCTGGTTATATAAGTGTACATTTTTTAAAAATGAAATGAGTGACTATGTAATTGGGCTGCTTACATGATATATGGGCTAGAGCTTAGCAAGTAGTACCAAGCCCAACTTATTTCATACATTTCATTTATTGTCTGATTGGAGATAACATTGGGTGGGGGACCATGCACATGTTTGCTGCATCTGGTTCATTCTTTTCCCGTGTATTACTAGAAATACTTCCCCATTTTCTGGTTATGGATGTTTCCATCTGGAGGTAATAGCATTCCTGATTACCAGTGTCAGCTACAACAACTCTCCTTGCAAAGTCCTTTCTTGCTATAGTATGCTTAAGATAATCCAGATGTTTTATGAAAATGGAAGAGGCACTTTTATGGGAAATAGATATACATTTAACTCATATAGACTATGTCATCCTGAAATGGAAGATAGTACAAGAATGGGACTTAGAAACTGTGTTAAGGTAATTAAAAGCTATGTCATCTGAACTAAGGAAATAGTCTTGCTTGAAACTGTGCATTGACCCCAGTGCCTATGATGAATAAATGTGGGCATTTTTGAAGGATACAAGGGGACATGTTTATCTCCTGTATAATGTCCAGGGTTCTTTTCACAACCTTTGTACTTGCTTCATACTCATTACATTCCACGTGCCTCCAGCTCAGAAAGCAGCTGCATATGACTATGTGCTGTCCTAATTCTTTCTGCTGGTGATTGTAATAGAGGTGATCTTTAAACAGGAGATGCAGGATAGATAGAATTTCCAACTCATTAATTTGCAAAAAGAAGGATTTATACAGAGCCTCCCTTAGTTGTAAGTATATCCAAAAAATCCCTTTTGCTTAAATTATATTTGTTGTAGGAAGAAGAATGAAGTCACTTAAGTCTTAACCCTCATTATAGTGATGTTGGATAGGCAATGACAAAAAATGTTTATTGAACCATTCATTCCACCACACATTATCTACCACATTTGTGAAACCCAGAAGGTTCCAGAAAGGAATCAAAGATTCCTAGAAGTCCAAGAGGCCTAAAAGCTTAGGTAACACTTCAGAGCTTTCTGACTGCTTTCCAAAATACAGCATTGTTTCAGCTGTTAAAGTAAACCTTTAGGTTACCAAAAAAGGCATGTGTGGAATGGGACCTTTAGTAAACATCCTTATATCCTACTTCAGAAGCTTCTGCTAATAAAGTGCAGTCTAAGTAGCTGATGAGCAATAACTTCCTCTGTGTATGTCCCCTGGTTAGGCATCTACAATCACCTTAGTTCCATGATGCCATCACAGTTGTTCACCTTACAGTGCTTCCAACCTAGTGCAAAATTGCTACTTAGCCCCTCTCACTATTATGATTACTCATCTTATAAATCCAGTTTAAGACCTACAGCCTAAAGAATACCACCACTGCAAGAATAGTTTGTGCTGAAGAGTTTTCCATTAACACTTCTTTAATAATCCATTGGTTGCAAAGATATGGACATTTGTTTAAAATGTTGTAACATAATTTGATTTTATAAAAAACCTTAGGCTCTGCCATTGGAAGTACGGTGCAAACTTCCAGAGCTCAATTTGATGGAGTGAGTTAAGGAATAGCTTAAACTGTGAGAGCTGCCAGTGTTCTTTGACTGTTGTTCTGTGTGTGTTTTGGATGTTTTTACTCACCCTGGCTCTGCTCCACTTTTAAATCCAGAGGCTCTTAAGTTGATTGTTCCTGATGTAAATGTGACTTCAGAAGCTCCTCACAACTGCATCTCATCTGCTTATAGTGGTGAACACTAGAAGATCCTACTAGGAAAGCCCTTAACTTAGACAGCTAAAACTGTAGTTACCCTAACATTCATTTTTTTCCATTCATATGGACCTAATGCAGTACCTAAAGTGAGAATCCCCCTTTTTTTAGCTTACACAGGAAGTGGTTCTACCACCAAACCCTTTTTGGGTCCAATCCACTATACATGAAGCGAGTTCCAGAATATGTCTGCCTGAAATGGATTAGGACTGTTTTGCTCTGTTCTGAATGAGAGAGGAACAGCTGGCCATTGCTGCTCTGCTATGGAATCACTCCTATCATTGTTTTCTTGTTCAGTAGACTACTGTCAAAACAAAACTCTTGGGCATGAAATAAGAAACTGTCACAGCATTATTTTTTTCTGACTACTGTGCATATTTGTGCAATGCACAGGAGAGAAGAAAGAAGGAAGCGATTCTCTTAAGCCCTTTTTTAGGTCTGGGATCAGACTAGCTAAATAAAGTGCACTGAGGCAGCACTATCAGCTTATTATACTAGTCACTCCATGTATAATTTCACTGGTTACTCTACTAGTCACCAACTACTAAGTAAGACTTACCTATCAGGCAGCCAGCTACAAGTAAGATGCATTTTCCCCAGCTGGTTTAACTAGTTTCAATACACTTGCATTACTTATTGCTGGGTTGTATGTTTTTAAATCCTTTTCTGCTATTTTCTGTTTTGGATTTTTACTGATGTTACTGGGTTGACTTTTCACTTTTGCTTTCTTGCATTTAAACTACATTTGGATGATATACCTGTTACAGTACTGTTTTCTGGTAGTGTACTTTTTTCACTTTAACTGTTTATAGTGAGTACAGTAGCTGTTCCACTGTATTTGCTACTTGAGAGAATTGCTACTGTTTCCTGCCATTGAATTGATGCCTGCTGTTAAATGGATTTGCTTTTGTATAGCTTTCATATATTCTACTGTCTTTTGCACTTTTACTATTCTAATTATTTATCCTAGATGGTTATTTGATCTTCAATTATTCACCTGCAAGCTATTGTTGTTATTAGCTGTTTATGGCATTAGTTCCTTCATTGTGCCTACCTAATTATTACATTAATCTGTCCCATATTTTGCGATATTACATTACAGATTAAGCCAAACCATACCACTGGAGCAATTTACTACTAATTTAGAGTCTACAATTAATAATCACCACGCCAAGCTTAACTCTTACCTTAAATACCTAACTAACTTTACCACTATCACCTTAACATTAAACTTTAAGCTGTATATTTCTTTGTGGTTATCTCCTACCAGTAACAGTATTTTATATATTCTACAGCCTTTATTAAACCAATTGCTTGCTTAAGATCAAAACTGTTTCTTGTAATGTAATCTTAATGTTTCCCCTGATTACTCGAAAAGATTACTCGAAAAGAAATGCTGAAAACATCCAAATACTTCAGTCTCTCAACTTACATCTACTTATATATTTTGTTCTTTTTGTAAACCTTCTTTAACCTATTTCTGAATTTCCCATGTCAGTAATACATATAAATACATTCTTTACTAGTTTCCATTATACCCTTTAGTAGGCCAAATTGTATTAAAGACTTAAATGCTGGATTAATGCATGCCAACACTGAGTATACAATCTGTATTCAAGAACATCCATACCACATCAAGCTTAACTCTTGACTTAAATACCTAACTAACTTTACCACTATAACTTTAGGCACTAACCTTTAATTTGTATATTTCTTTGTGGTTATCTCCTATCAGTAACAGTCACTGTAACTCCTATAGCTGTTTAAACTTAGCCTACTTTTTACCAATCCATGAACTTCTCAGGACCATAACTTAACTAACTGTATTACATGCCTATCATCATTGTTTCATTCTTTAATTTAACTGCAGATAGTCTTTATTGAACTTAATCATCGCAGAGTCCATAAGCCCATACTTATATTTATTTTCCCTATATAATCATCTAACATTTTTGAAGATTGACACTGAACAAGAATTTCTATCATAAACAGGTATACTATACCTCAATTTAGGAATCCTTTGAGTTATAAACTTATCTCTTGTCTTTACTCGATTTTGTTTTTTTATATATTCTACAGCCTTTATTAAACCAATTGCTTGCTTAAGATCAAAACTATTCCTTGCAATGTAGCCTTAATCAGTTCCCCTGATTACTCTATATGATATGCTGAAAACATTCAAATACTTCAATCTCTCAACGTACGTCTATTTATTCATTTTGTTTATTCTTTTTGTAAACCTCCTTAAACCTATTTCTGAATTTCCTGTGTCAGTAATACATTACAAAACAACAAATTATATTTTATCATGGGTCTGATCATAGTTATAAATACATTCTTTAATACCATTTGATTTCTAGTTTTCATTATACCCTTTAGAAGGCCAGATTGTATGAGAGACTTAAACCCTGGATTAAGAATGTCAACACTAAGAGCATGCAATCTGTATTCAAGAACATCCCTACCACATTTTTTTGTGCTTTCTAGTCATTACTTTTAAAGTAAAAAAAACTCTTTTATACAAGGACCTCTGGCTGACAGGGCCTTCCTAGTTGAATTATGAAATGAATGAATGAATACATGAATTTATTTAAAACATGCTAAAAAAACAGTATATCCTCTTATGTATCATTATTTAAGAAAAGTATGCAGAGAAGTACATTGTGTCTGAGACTAACATATCCATAGCCTAATACCCAAATAAGAAAACCATAGCTGAATAGCAAACCCATAGCCTAACACGCTACATGGGTAAAGTATTTGTGTGCAATATGTCATTGTTGTTTTTCATAAACCCTCTGAATATCTCATTTCATACATCTCTCTCTGTACTAGAAAAACTGTGAACTGTAAGTTTGTGGTATACATTGTTGGTGTGTAAGTTTACATGTATGCCTCTCTTATTTATTATAGTACTGTTTTTGCATATCCTTGTATTTCTACTGAGTCTATTCCTGATGTTGTAGTTATGTTTCTGATGTAAACAGAGCTTTTAAATTTAATCTACTTTATTTACTTTTTTGTATGTTATTCTTTTTATTTAAATCTTTATTAATTTAATCTATCTTCCTTCTGTAAACTGTCACTCATATGGTATGAGTCTGAGTATTGAAATTTCGTGCAGTGATATGCACTTTTTCCTCTGTGTTGATCTGTCTGACGTTAATGTTTACTTTGACTTTGAACATCTGCCCCACACAGCTGTGAGTACATAGAGACATGGAAATATTAACAGTATGTAAGGCAAATATATTGATGGGACAATATGACAACTGTGAACAGAGGAAATCCAGAAAGCTCTAGTCAGATCTGGTATCTCACCTGTGACCCGGGGGTGACAGGATTAACAAGAAATGGAGTACAAAGCATTACTTCAGATAAAATCACTTTAGCTAGCAGATCTAGGGGACTCTTTCTCTGATACCTTATATTTGGGAGAAATAAAGATGCCTTGTTGAACTTTCAAGTAGTTTATTCAGTTAAGTGGATGAGTGTTCTGTTCTAATACATTACATTCAACAGGTCAGTTATTTAAAGGCAGTTACAGACAATGGTGGGAGGGTCCCGGGGAGCTGAGTGGAACAAAATCTACCACCAAATCCACAGCAACATCATGTGCAACTGAATGTATATTGCTGTATTTCCACACATATCAGAGCTTCTTAAGGTGATCTTTCCACAACCACCAAACACAGTGTCTCACTTTTCCACTCTCACCCCGGGAGTCGGCTACCCAGACTGCACCCCCCCTTTGCAAATTCCTGGATCCGCCACTGCAAGTGTCACTGTAATGGTTGAATGAGAACTGCATAGAATGTTTATCTGCTCTACTCCAAAAACACATGCCTTACTAAGCCAACAATATACATTGTATCATCCCAGGTCAACGGTTCTCAGGAGGAATATTACTACAGCTGTTATGGAAAGAACATGAAATTAAATGTCAGCAGCCGCAATCAATAACTTACCTCATATTGCACATTGTAGTACTCTCTTGTAGGGCTACAGTACATCCACACCTCAACATAGCACATGTCAATGACAGCAACATTGACATGTGAAATGTTCATAGTGTCATAGGACATTAAGCTAACGGACAACATCACATAAAATCTTAACCATTTTTGTACCATTTAATACAAACTTCATATACCTATATTGTGGAAGATAGTAAGGCTATGTGTGTATGTGTATATTGCTTTGATTTCGGTACATAATGCCCCTGTCCATACTGTATATTACATGTGCACCACCCCATGACAGAAAAAAAAATTCTAAATTTGTTTCCCCCTTTCCAGTAACAAGTCTAGTCCAGATACCGATTTGCTGTATCCAGGACTGTTTGTAAGCAAAAGAACACCCCCCACTACTCCCTCTGCTTAACTATGGTTAAACTATTCCTGGCACCTTAAATTCTGCTCTTCAAAATTTTCCTTACAACTAGCCAGCTTTTTAGTATTAGCACTCAAATCTGTTTCTTTAAGCTCAGCACTTTTTCAGAACTCATAAGCACTAAATAAGCTACAAAGTCTACAGCACTCAACTTTCCTCACTTGTCTAGAGGAAACTGTTTTTAGTACTTAATAAATAAGCACCTATCCAGGCATGTGTAAAGGTCAGCTCCCGATGTTTTCTGCTGTCTACCTGATGAATCTAGGCATCTTGGGGCAATGCAGCAATTGCCTCATGTACACAAACAACCCTCTCCTCCTACCACCAAACACTACAACCTGTGAGAGATGCACTTATATAGCCAAACTGGAAGCAAAGCTCTCTTCACCGAAAACTGAACTAGACAGTCAAGAGGAGAAGGTAAACACTTGCACCACACCAGACTCATCACATAGTCCCTCAAATCCTACACCACCAAAACACACACATAGAAGCACAAAACACACGCCTACATTCATGGAGGCTCTCAATAAAAATCTGCCCAAACAACCGAGACCTCCAAAGCAGAAATGCAAGCAACCACCACCCCCCAACACAACCCAAATGACACATAACCCACAAACTCAATGTGCCACTCAACCACAGCCCATAAGGCATAACGTACTCAACACTGTAGTCATAGGTGACTCTATAGTCAGGCACACTAATATTCCACTCACCAGGCTAAACAAGGAGAAAGTTACTAGCAGCTGCCTGTTGGATGCCAGGATCTGCCACATAACGCATGCACTTAGGTCAACACTTGCACCACACCAGACTCATCACATAGTCCCTCAAATCCTACACCACCAAAACACACACATAGAAGCACAAAACACACGCTTACATTCACGGAGGCTCTCAATAAAAATCTGCCCAAACAACCGAGACCTCCAAAGCAGAAATGCAAGCAACCACCACCCCCCAACACAACCCAAATGACACATAACCCACAAACTCAGTGTGCCACTCAACTACAGCCCATAAGGCATAACGTACTCCACACTGTAGTCATAGGTGACTCTATAGTCAGGCACACTAATATTCCACTCACCAGGCTAAACAAGGAGAAAGTTACTGGCAGCTGCCTGTTGGATGCCAGGATCTGCCACATAACGCATGCACTTAGGTCAATCCACAAAAAGTGCAAATAAGACTCTGTCATTGTCCATGTTGGTGTGAATGAACTGAGACATACCTCCCTGGACTACATGAAAAGAGACATGGAGGAGCTCTCCGATCTTGTAGCCCAAGCAGGTATGGCCCTAGCCCTAAGTAGCATTCTGCCATCACTCACAATGATACCACAGTACAAGGACAAAATGACTGACTTCAACAATTCGCTAAGCTTCTGGTGTCATTTTAAGGGAATCCAGTATCTGTCTGCCTGGGATGACATGATCGACAGACCACGATGCTTTGACAGAGATGGCCTGCACCTAACGAGCTTGGGATTCCAGATACTGGCAAAGGCTCTTGCCACCCCTATAGTGCCGTTTTTAGGCAAGGTTCAAATGACAAATTCACCACCATAACAGGTACAAGCAAGCAAAATCTGAGAGTAATGCTACTCAATGCTAGAAGTCTAAACTTCAAAATGCACTCACTCGAGGCACTTCTTAAAATGGAGAACATCAACATCTGTGCAGTGACAGAGACCTGGTTCAAAGCTCCAGAGAGAACCCCTGCATTACCAGGCTATAATTCATACCACACTTTTCGGCCACCTAACCTGGACCAAAACACTAAAGGCGGAAGCATGTCCATATTCATTAAGGATGTCCACACCTCCAAGCTAATTGCTCAGCATAATGCATCCGAGATTATCCAAGTGCAACTAACTCTGGGCAAGACCGCAATCCAAACTGTAGCTTGCTACAGACCCCAACCATGCCCCAAGATTCCCACTCCTCTTTTCATGATACACTGGAAAATAGTAGGGTACAACCCAACACCCTAATAATGGGTGATTTCAACTACCCCATCATTAACTGGGAAAACTATTCATGTACCAACTCTTTTGCTCAACGTTTTCTGAAATTCATAAATTCCAATGCCTTGGATCAACTTATCCTCACCCCCACCAGGGGCAGCAATATCCTAGACCTGGTCATTACGAACATGGGTGACCGCTGTTCCACACCAGAGGTCAATTCCTCGTTGGTCAGATCCGACCGCAAGCTAATCACTCTAGACACCCACAACCCACCCCCACCCCCCATTAGGGAAACAACCGTAAACAATTTCTCCAAAGCCAACTTCACACTTCTTAAGACAGAAGTGGAAACCTTCACAACACCCATGCAGATGGACAATAGAGGTACGACTGCTGAATCTTACACAAATGCACTTTATAAGCACTTACATGAGTGCTATCCCTAACAGAACCAAGCTGCTATCCTCCAAAAAAAGGAAGCCAATCTGGTGGTCTTCTGCCATAAACAAACTCTACAACAGAAGAAAGAAACTGTTGCAAAAAAGAGTAAAATCCCATGATTGGAGGAACTCCTTGGTCAGCCTCAGTAAGAAGCTGAGATCCCTCATGAAATCCTCCAAAGCTAGTAATGAAAATAAAATTGCCACTGATTCTAAAGACAACCACAAAGCATTCTATAGCTATGTCAAGAATCTCAATGGCAACACTCAGATCTGCTCTGAGTTACAGCACAATGGCACTAAATATACAGAACCAATTGATATTGCCAACATCCTGGCAGATAGGTTCAGTGCTAACTTTATCCCCCTCTCACCCCCTAAAGGGCCCATCTCTATACTGGAAGAATGCAAAGTTCCTGTAATCACTGTTGCACAGGTAAAAACTTCACTCTCTAAAGCCAAGAACACAACATCCATGGGACCTGACAACATCCCAGGCTGCATTCTACATGAACTACAGAATGAACTGGCACCCCACCTAAGTACCATGTTCAATCATAGCCTCACCTCAGGCTTTGCGCCCATTGAATGGCACACTGTGATGTTTATCCCACTCCACAAAGGGGAAGCCATGACAGACCCTGGGAACTACCGCCTCATTAGCCTGACGAGCCTCATCTGCAAGGCCATGGAACATATCATCATGGAACTCATAAACAAAGACACTGGTAATCTCCAAACTCTGGACCCCACACAGTTCGGGTTTGTAAATGGCACATCATGTCTCCAAAACTTGATATACTTCTTTAAAGCAGTCACCAAAGCCATAGATGAGAGTAAGGTGGTTCACACAGCCTATCTAGATCTCACCAAGGCTTTTGACACCATCCTCCACTCTGAAATTATAGATAAACTCATTAAACTATATATAAATCCCTATGTCACTAAATGGGTTGCCAACTGGCTTACTGACAGAACCCACACTGTGAAAGTGGCAGACTCCAAATCAAACTTCAGATCAGTGACAAGTGGAGTACCACAGAGTTCAGTCATGGTCCTCTCCTGTTTTGTATCTACTTCTCTGAAGTACTGGCTAACACATAAGGTCTTTGACTAATTAAGTTTGCAGATGACTGCAAACTAGGAGCCATAATCA
>NC_056727.1:1006645260-1006680260 GCF_019279795.1 Protopterus annectens | reverse complement strand
CTGCAACAGCTTCTTCCTTTTGTTGTAAAGTTTGTATATGGCAAGGGACCACCAGATTGGCTTCTTTTTTTTTGGAAGAGAGTGTCTTGGTTCTATTGGGGATGGCATGGTTCATGCACAAGTGGATGTGCTCGTACAGTGCCTTTAGTGTAGGATTCAGCAGTCGAACTTTCATTTCTCGTCTGCATGGGTGTCATGAGGTTTGTCACTTCTGATTTGAGCAACATGAAGTTGGCTTTGGAGAAGTTTTTTACGGAGGTTTCCTTAGTGGGGGGTGGGGCTGGGATGTAGATGTCAAGGGTGATTAGCTTATGGTCAGACCTGACCAATGAGGTGGTGACCATAGGTGTGGAGCATAGATTTCCCATGTTGGTAATGACCAGGTCTAGGATATTGGAGCCTTTGATGGGACTAAGGATTAGTTGATCCAGGGCATTTTATGGATTCCAAGAACCATTGGGCAAAGGTGTTGGTACACGAGTAGTTTTCCCAGTTAATGGCAGGGTAGTTGAAATCACCCAGTATTATGGTGTTTGGTTGTATCTTAATATTTTCCAGTATGTTTAGAAAGGTATAGTGAGAATCTTGGAGCATGGTGGGGGATCTGTAGCAAGCTACAATTTGGATTGCAGTCTTACCTAGTGTTAGTTGCACCTGGAGAATTTCAGACGCATTGTGTTGGGCAACTAGCCTGGTGTTGTGAATATCCTTGGTGAATATGGACACTCCTCCACCTTTAGTGTTTCGGTCCTGGTTTGGAGGCCGAAAAGTGTGGTAAGAGTTGTACAGATATCAATGTTCTCCATTTTTAGGAGTGCCATCATTATCATCATTATATGATGCAGTTAACATATCCTATTATGAAAGTGGTTTGCAAAGTGAGAATGTACTATTTCCTGTTATGTTTCCAGTGTGCAGGTATACTTTAAGAGACAGCTTGTCAAATTAGATGCAAAAACCTGAGGAATGCATGTAACAGAAATGAGACATATGCAGCTGTTTACCAGAATGTTGTGTACATTACACATTTATTGTTACATACACATGTTTTTGTGATCAGTATGGATAAAGCTGTGTATGTACATGTTCATATTTGTGAAGAATTTCTGTCCACATCAATTCATGTATAAGACATTCTGAATGTCTATTGTCATTACAAAGGTGTACATGGCATGTAACAATGCAGTTTTTCTATTTATTTTTGTAGTGTAGTTGAAATTTGGGAACTAGTACTGACATGCTAAGTTTCAACTGCATGGGTGCAGGTAATACATGACTCAGTATAAATATGTGTTAAGTTAGTTAAAAGTGCCTTCTCTTCAGTTGTGTTTTTACATGGATTTTAATGGGATGAAGACTAACCGGGCAATAAACGTAAGTACTACATGCTAATAAGCGCTTTTGATAGCACACGGCTGAGCAGCTGGTTTGTGAGATTGATGGTATAGTATTTGCACATGTGAGATACACATTTAAGGACTATTGCTTGAAGTTGAGAAGTACTTATCTATACTGGCTATGATAGATACTACTAACATACACTATTGTGTTCATAACTAACGTTAACAAAGTATTTATACTGCTTTCCCCATTTAACATGCAATTAAGTAACAAGCAAATGTGGTATAGGTATTCATGATGTAAGTAAATAATTACATATAATAGTTATTGGAAATGAGAGAGGGAATGACTACAGTGAAGTACTGTATAAAAACAAACAGTACTCGATTTATGTCAGCAGCGCACATATGGATTTGCATATTTACACATTTGTCAGTCTGAATAAATATTATATGCAATTTTTAATATGAGTACCTTAACTCTGTGTTTCCATACTACAGTGAGTTTAAGCAGGATTGCATGGAAGTAACCACGCCATGCCATAGGACATGAAAAGTCATTCACCATCGCTTCGTATTGGTGAGTGATGCAAACTTCACACAAACACAGAGGACAAAAAGTGAAGGGCTAAATTATGGGGGCATTTACATGTGTGTGGTGTGTGATTCTATTTTTTGACCTGATTAAATGTGTGAAAATGGGATACATAGGAAAGTGAGGAAATGGGTGACAAGCAAGGAGAAAAAGAAAGAGAAAGCAATGTAGGAATGTGCAGGAGGGAATTAGGAAAGAGCCATAGCTGTCCACTTCTTTAGTAGTGTAAAATGAACGAGGATAAAATACTGGATGAATTTGGACTGTTACCTCAACAAAGATGTGTGACAATAATCCAATAGTGTTGTATAGCCAATTATACTGAATCAGTTGGGTCAAAAAGACACATGAGCAAAGTCAAGAGCTACGTATGGGGCAATTATTATTTTTTTTTTGGGACAGGTGTCCATTTTTGTATTTAAACTTCAGTAAGACAGGAATTTTGGGTAAGGGACGTAGGTTTGTCAGGGTCAGATAAGAAGTGTAGGTGAAGAAGCAGATGCAGACAAACAGGAAAACCAAGACAGAAGACAATGATGGTGAGGGACACAACAGGTTGGGGAACAACATGATTGGGGATAGGGAGGAGACATCTGATGCCCATGCCTGCCAAACATGGGGACATTGAGAATCTAGTCCTCACCCTTAGAACTATCATCATGTCCCCCTCCTCAGCTTTATGTTGGAGTGCTTAACATTTTGTTGTGCCCAGCATTCTGGTGAGCATGTTCTCCATCTGGCGGAGGCATGCACCAATAGTCCTTTACAAGATCTCACACACCATGCCTGGCATCTCCTGGCAGGTAACAAATTCACCACCTCCACCAATAATTTTGGAGGGTGCCACTGCACCAGCTACCAAGGTAATGCTACCTGATGTGGATGAGCAAGTAGTGTAGGGTGTGCAGAGGCAGTACTGGCAGGTTGGGTCTCAGATGTGCTGGGCATCGGTGCTGCTGTTGTTGGAGGGATGGCAAGCTGAGTGGTACTGGCTGGCCTACCTCTCTGTACTGTAAATCATTTTGTGAATTATCAGAAATTGATGACATCAGAAACCTGTGACCCCTCATGTGGAGTACGAGACAAAAAAGAAGATAATTAGTGCCATCATATGTAATATACAATAAATTACTATGATATGAACAATAATTTTACTTTTACATTAAGTATACATTTTAACAACTACAAACTATGACGGATGAGTGCTCCAAGCAATCTTTACAATATGCATATATTGTACATAAGTTTGATCAAATAATGCAGATTAAGTTTTGTTCACCTCCACTGAAAAAGGACTTGTGTCCAGTCAGACTTTCCCAGTAAACAAATGTAAAATAAATAAATAAACAAGTTACCAGCATGATATGTATGTCATTTTTTTTTAAACTATTATGTAATATTTTTACATTATTTTACGATAATTTGTTACCTGTAGGATTTGAACCCATAACAACCAAATAAATGATTATAACTGACTCATAGAGATGGTTTGAGCTGCAGACTGAAGCATGCATGCTTGATTTTGCAGTTAAGATTGCATGCATAATTTGCAAATAATGTATATAAGAACAATACTTTAGAAAAATAATATGTTGCATTGAATACTTACCCCTTGTTTCTCTAAGTCTTTCCAAACACTCAGCATGGTCATCCTTGTTCACTGCAATCTCCTGGGTGGCAGAAAAGAAAAAGGGGAAAAAAAGAAAAGAGCATTATGCAGACCAGTCTTGGCTATGTCCACCTTTCTATGAAATTAATAGCATCTTTATCTGTATACTTACTCAACTTACTAAACTTATCCAGCTACTGGTTGAGCTGTTATTGCTTGTGCCTTTTCAGGTCATTATGGTGGTGCTTGTATTGCTCCAGTGTGTGGAATACTTGTTGTAATGGAGATACCCTTGGCCAGACTATTCTAAACCTCTGATTTGTACTGAGACCCGGTATAGCCCCCTTACAACAGCTTATGGATCTGGCACTTTACAAGGAGTCCAGCAAATATTCTGGACTCTTCTGCACTCCATCTTTGAGTACTAAATTTGGCACCTTCCCTTCTAGCTCCTGCCATGTCCAAAAAGGTCAAACAGCAACAGTTACAGTGTTTTCCCAAAAGAATGTGTTATTTTGTTTTACAACTAGTGCACAAACCCCAACAACAATGCCAACTGTGTTTGCATGATGTTAAGTGGAGAGCAACAATGCCAAACATACATGAAGGCAGCATATGAAATAGAAAGGGTAATGTGACAGTTGCCAACAGTTTATGGGTTGGTTGCTGCTGAACCTGTTAGTTGCATAAACTTTGCAGACATATATTGGATGCATATCTCTCAACCTGGGAACATAAAAAATCTGAACAAAGGCCCATAAAAATAAATACAAATCTGGACACTGATTAGCATAAAATTTGCATGCATAATTATGTAACCCTGCCCACTCCAGTGGAATTGTGGGATACCAACTTTCAAATACAAACTGAAGAACAGACAACCAAAACATGGCCCCAGACCTTGCAGTAAATGGCAACCATTTTTTTAAATGTGTAGCAATGATGTTCACTGGGGCTCTGGGAAGGGAGAAGATGATGAACCTTAGGATTTTCTTTTTGGTGACTTGCAGTATGTGGGTTGTTTGGTAAAAGTAGGGCATTTAATAGTAGGCAATATTCTAATCTTAGCAAAAGAATATTATAGTTTGGTAAGACCTCCAAAAGTCATTCTCCATGGCCTACTGATCAGTGGCATACCTTGAATTTGTGCCACCTGGGACTGTCTCTGAGTATGCTGCCATTGCCTCCTCACAAAGTCATGGTTGAATGGGGCCCCCCATACACACCCCTCCCCCTGCAGCCATTCCAATGTCCAATTACTTGGCTATTTCACCCCATTTACCATAAACACTATAATGTGTCTACTGCTTTACTGCTATGATGACTAGTTGGACTTCATTTAAAACTTTTATTTTATATTTTAGAGCAGAAACACTAATACACATCTGCTAAACAAAGCAATAAAGTCTCACAATGAAAACGGACTTAGCATTAAAACTTCTCTGCCCTTGAAACTCACATTCATTGAAACAACATTGAAACCCACATTCAAAGAAAATGCATCTGGGCATTGGCGGATAAAGATTACCTTTGGGCTATTTTCAAATCATAGGCCCCTTGCACAGGAAACATGCATGTGTACTTGGATACACCTTCCTGATTGTACTAAGTTACATTCCTTGTATAATACAGCACACTTGTTAGAGTCCATTTTAAATGTATTGTTTTGAACATTTTTCCAGTAAGCAATGAAACAAAATGCATGAACCAATAATGACAAAACTGCCCAATTCAGAACATTTCCATCATAAAAATCTACTCCAACTTCTACAATCCACCAGTAAAATAGACACAATTTCTACAGAAGTAAAAGTCATCTAAATAATTCCACATTAAAGAGATCTGTAATATCTGTAACTAATGAAGAGGTTGCTGCTAGTAAACAACTTTATATTTCATTGTTTCATCTACAAATAAAGTGCCTATTGCCCTTGAGAAATAAATTGCCTATGTTACACTAAAAAGATGATATGCTAGTAATATTGCAATAGGGAATGGATGGCAAACTGATAACAGGTTCATAGTTACTAGGGATCTCTGCCAAAAAGGACAGTCTCAGGATGGCATCATCGACCTCCTTTAAAAGTACAACACAATGCAGTATTAACAATCCTTCTACTTACTGTGGGAGTAGAACCCACAGCCTTCTGCATCAAAAGCAAGAATTCCACCTGTTGTGTTACTAACACAAACAGAGTTGGTGCACACAGCTGCTTATACTAAGTCTGTTTGTGTTGTTAGTATGAGAGATAAAACAGTTGCTTTTGATGTAGACGGCTGTGGGTTCTACTTCTACTTTGGGAGTAGAACTCACAGCCTTCTGCATCAAAAGGGAAGCATTTTACCCATTGTGTTACTAACAGCACAAACACCCTTAGCGTAAGCAGCAATAAACTTTTCTCCCCTGAAGAACTATGCAGCACAATAAATCTGGAAAAAGCCAACATTTATTTTGGGGGGGTGGATGACATGGGCCCAAAACCAGGGACAACTTTTAAACATTGCTTGGTGTATAATCTTAGAAAAGTTGTTAGAATAAAATGTTTTGTGTTACCATGCATTTCCTGAAAAAATAGGAAACTGAAACTTAAATGGCTATCATTATTTAGTGAATTCCATTCTCACTGATTTGCCAGAAAACCACAAATTGTAAGAGAAACAGACCAAAAGTATGAGCCAAACATTCCAGACATTCTGTAAAACTTTGGACAGTTGAGAACTATGGTTAACCATGGTTAACTCTCTGACTCACAGGTGGTGGTGGAATGGGTAGAGAATTTAGGCTCTTGCTCTTTGTACCTAAGGTACAGAATTTGAGTCTGAGTAATTCTAACCTGCAGTTATAACTTACTGGGGCATTTACACACACACACACACACACACACACACACACACACACACACACACACACACATATTAGAGCAAGTAAGTTCTGTTCAAATGTAAGATTCTCTGTAATCACACACATGCCACTGACACATACCAGTTAGAGCAAGTAAGTTCTGTTCAAATGTAAGTGTAATGTCTACAAGTTTCTCTTTCTCCTGCTGTTTCTCTAAATCAGTACACCAGCTATAAAGCAACTTTTTTTCCCTGGAGCCGGCAAAGAAAGGTGTACTTAAACGCAGACTGGTCTGCAAGTAAATTGGCTGGGCAGCCACGTGAGCCTGACATTATTGTACATGCCCTGCACGTGATGACGTTAGGAGTAAAAGAAAAACTTAAAACCCCCCCAGGAAATTCTGAAATTAAAGGGGCCACTCTGGAATTTGGGGAACCCCAATATTTTGACCTCAAAACCAGTATTTACCGTGGAATTCGGTACTGCTGAGTGGTCTGACTGAATGTATAAATTTTATGATTTACACACTGATAAAAGTAATTTGTGTAATGTGGGATTCAAACTGATGAAAAATAAAACATATTCTTTAACACAGGTGTTTTTTTCATACTTGCCACAGAAGAAATTCTTGTCAGACACAATTATTAATTATATATTATACATGATAGAGTGAGGGGTTAACCATGGATGTGTGTGACCTGACAAGGTCCTGGCTTATAAATTCATGTGTATATGACTATCATTAAAGTATGAAGTCCATCCAAGGCCAGAAAAGACAATTTTATTTACAGAAAAATAATTGCCAGTATACCCTCCATCACTCATATAATTCATATGCATTCCAGTGCTATAGATAGTTATTGTTATTTATAATAATGTTTAGAGTCTGCATTGTTTTTTAACATTGAGTGGATAAGCATTAATAAAATGGGGTTTGTGCTAGATTAAAACCCTGGCTCACCTGTATCGTGAGCATTAACTTACACCAGTTGCCACAGAAAAGGTTGGGCTACAAATTTATTTAATACAGTCATTACTGTACAGAGTGTTCATTGCAACTGAGAACTTGTCAGGCCTGCTCATTAGTTATACATATACATTAAAGAGTTGAGTGTTTAACCGTATATGTGTATGACATGAAAGTTGAAAAAATAAATGTTTAATTGCAGAACCATAATTTTACTCATACCCACCGTTACACATTTACTATATATCTGATATCCTTTGTATGCTCAATAAACCTGCTATAGATAGTTGTTTCTGTGTTTAATATTTCTAATTTTGATTTTTATATTAAGTAAACTGGAACAGCAGTAATAAAACTTTGAACTTTGCTGTATTAGAATCTAGGTTCACCCATATTTTAGCCCTTAACTTACACTTGCTGCCACAGGCATAACAATGCAAAAGCTGTATATTTTCATATTCAATACTATGTATGTGTGCTGACCACTGCACAATGCTACTTAGCGTGTTTGCATGATCAGCAGCAAAAGATGCAACAATGCATTATTTTTTTGAAACTGACAAGTGTCATCTATTGTCTGCAGATGTTCTGGACCTGCAGGTGTTGTGGAAGCTTGCTAGCCCTCATACAGCACAGCTTAGTGTGTTTGCATGATGGGCAGCAAAAAATGCAACAAAATATCAGGAGAGTTTGGCTATTAGTGAATAAAATGAGAAAAGCATGCCTTTCATTTCCATTTAGAAGCTTGCTACAGTTACTTCTACACTTTGTAAGTGCATCCTGGGTGACACAAACGTGCACTGCATGTAAGGTAGTCTGAATTGCTGTTGTGTCTTCTTTCTCCTTACACTAATTATTCACAGTTACAATCCATTAGCAACTAACGCTGAGGTATGGCCTACACTATGTTTACACCTGCGACATGAAGTTAAAAATTTGGAATTCGACAATTCTAATGAGTTCACACTTCATTTGCATCTTCACTGTGGTCAGAGGCCTGAATCTGCTCTATAAAAAGGCAATCATGTAGCTAGGGAACTTGAAGGTGAAGAGAGTTGTGTATGTGGACAACACATGAGAAGATTACTATCTCTGAGAGGTGACTGGCAATTGTATAAAATGATTTTTCTGTTGTAAATCTGTACACATTTTGTGAGAATTTTTTTGAAAGCATTTATAACATTTGACTAATGTGTTATTCTTTGGTTTGGTACAAACTGTCATTTGTCTGTTGTTTTGTAGGTGTGGAAGCTAAGTACCATGTATGTGTTGTCACAACAAAAGTTGTTTTCAAGAGGTTTGCTCTTGACATTGTGCAGTCATCCATTTTTTTCTGTGGTAAACAATACATTACTCCATTCTTTTTCCTTGTTTTGGATCAAATAGTAGTTTGTATGTGAGTGTGATATGGTACAACCACAGATCCTTAAATTTTAATAACTGAACTGTGTGTCTCAAGTGGTTAATGTTGACAATATACATGTATATAAGCAGAAATTTAATTATGTGATATTTATATGTTGTAGCCTTCTTTGTTTTATGTCACCTAGGAGTTTGGCATCCAAGGGCACCGATCCACGTAAAGCCCCTTTTAGTGACTTGGAAAATTATGTCATAGTGCAAGCATTCAGGTGCCATGATGTCTTTCTGCTTGAGGCAGGACATGGGGATATGGCTGACAGAATGCAGATTTTGAACCAGATAGTCAATGATGTAAATGCCATGGGGGTTTCACCAGGACTTATGATTAGGTGCATCACAGGGCCACTGATATGATTTCTTCAGCCTGTAGGAGAACAGCTGCAGATGCCCACTAACAGCTGGCTATGGGGGGGCTACTACAGAGCCACCATTGACACCAGATGAAGAGTTCCTGTCCACTGTCAGAGATCCAGAGAGCTCAGTGGAAAGTGCACAACAACATGTGACTGGTGTTGGTGCAGATATTTCTGGAAGGACAAGTATGTGCCAGGAGGAGCAAGGAGTAAGTAATAATTCATTTTATTTATTTATTTATTTATTTATTTATTTATTTTTTTTTTGCTGAACCTATTGATAAATTCACAAAGTTAACAACACATTTTTGTTCATTACACATGGGCTTTGGGTGGATGTGTCAGACAACTTTCAGTTAAAAGTATTGTTAATGGATATATAGGCAAAAATTCTTCCTTTTGCTTAACTTCTTCCAGGATTAGCTGCCATAGCAAGTGAGGAATCATCTGCACATGGTAAACCAAACATTTGTATTTGATTTTTGATGACCATTTGTTAAAAATATGCATTTATCCGTTTGTGAGGTGGGTGTCATTAGTGTGTGTATTGCTGTACCATCTGTGATAGAAGCACCACTGTTAGTTTGATATCATAAATTCAAATGGTAGTATAGTTATTAATTTCTTTCCTGTGTTTGTTGCTTATTATCACAGGTAATCCTGACAGTGGAAGTGTAGGACTATTACCAGCTGATGTCAGAGGATCGGCAGGCTCTGATGATGATGTTTGCCAAACACAGACAGTTGGGGGTGCAGAGGTTAAATCTGACACTGAGATTGACATTCAGACATCCCCTGTATTTCTATCACACACAATCAGTAGGCCTATGCACACCTATTCCAGTTAGCCTTCAGATATTGGGCAGGTAGAGGGTGACATACTTGGTCAGGGTAGTGTGGTTACTGCTGCTTCAGCGCTGGTTGACTCTGGCCATAGACAAAGTGTGGTCAAGGTTCCACACAGGAGGGTTGTTAGGGGTGCTTGAAGAGGGCCTACTGTCTAGCCTCCGTCTGATCCTGGTGTGTCTTTATATGCCACTCAATGTATGTTTAGGGTCATCATGGAGGAACAGGTACATTCCAATAGGTCCTCTGAGGACATGCTTAGGGCTATAGATGTGGCACAGGCTGACATGCATGACTACCTCCACTGTGTTCCAATTCAATGGATTGGATGAATGACACGATGGAACAGGCAGTGTTTGTGATGGAACATCTGCTGGGAGGAGGATGGCATCCATGTGGATGTAGGTCAACATCATCATCATCTGATGTTAGCCAATGTGGCCATACTCAATCATGCTCCTATAGTGGCACTACTTCCACTGCTACATCAGTGATTGAGATGTCCACACCCAGACATGGTAGGCCATAGGGTCATGGTCCTGGGGGGGGGGGGGCTACTCATGATTAGAGCTTTCCCAGCAGACATCAGTCACATTGAGGTAACAGCAGTGCATTTGACCATGGGCACGGACATGCCAGTGCAACTCCTGGCAGAGCCATTTCTCACAGTTGGGGATGACAACGATGAACTGTTACATCTAGCAGGCACAGTTCACACCTGTCTGACATACCAGGATGTAGATACAGCACAGAACTTGGTTATGTTCTTGCAGACACTCATACACACTTTTCACCTTGAGTGCCCATACAGATACACACACATTACAGTTACATGGGTCAGTTGTGAGGCTTACAGCTCATTCTGTCTCAGTGGCCATTTGATACTTTATCAAAATTTCTGTCTGTCTTTCTTACTCACTTGTACTCACTACATTTTGTGTCAACCTTAGCATCCTTTTCCCCCAAACTGCGCCTTATGCAAATGATAATAGCTTTGCCATATCCTTGATCTTCTATCTTTTGGATTCCGGGATACATAAGTCTTTTGTCTGATGCCCAGGGTGCATAGCTGACTGAGTGATTGGTATATATGTGTTTGTGATGCTCTTTGGGAATGTACATCTTTCTTAAATGTTTTTGTAATTTGTAAATCTTTGATGCATGAGCCCTACTAGTTGATAGAGAACACATCTACTGACATAAGTCATTGCTCTCACATATTAATGTTATTGCTATAAAAATCATCCACTTTCTATTTAGTTACATCAGCAAGTAACAGTATGCATGGTCATGCCATTAATTTCTATTATTAGTCATTTATTTTCCTAATCCTGGTTCAACAGATACCTTGATAGTCCGGCAGTTACAAGAGTTTTAATTCAGGGCTAACTCTGTGTGAAGCTAGCAGTACACAGCTATGTACACAGTACACATCTCTGAGTAAGTAAAAGTTGTTAGTTTTGCCTGGCATCAATGTTACTTTACGTGTGTGCATAGGATGAAGGTTTTAGCCCTTTAGGTGGTGAGCATGTGTGCTACCCATTTTGTCCTGGCCAGGGTGAGGGCATATTGTGCATAACTGTGTCTACCGACACCCACAGCATCTGGTAATTTCCCCTCTGAGCCCTCACCTGCATATGGCTATGGTGACCTTTCCATAGATGGTGGGATGTGTGCCCCTTCCCCTTGGTGTTCCTGCTGAAACTGTTTTCTCAGAATAATATTGTGAAGGATGGCACAAACAGTAAACATTTCAGCACACATACAGGGATTGTACTGCAGATCTCCTCCAGATGTACCTAGGCACTGGAACTGTGACTTCAGCAGCCCAAACACATGTTCTATGATATTTCATGTTTGAGCATATGCCTCATTATAGCATTCTTTGGTGGGTGGGTGTACATTTCTGATGTGCGCCATCAGCCAAGGCTCGGGTACATAATGTGCATCCCCAGTAAATGACCCTGTGGGATATCCCCCTTAGACAACCTCTGATAGGGTTGAGAGTTATGCCAGATATGGCACTAATGGTAACTGCCTGAGTTGCCAGTACACAAATTCAGTATGATTGCCTTAGCATTACACATGAACTGGCAGTTAATGGAGTGGAAGCCCTTTCTTTTTACATGCACCCTTACTTGTTCCCTGGATGGTGCTTTGATTTCAATGTGCTTATAGTCTATTGCACCCATGACTTCAGGGTAGTGTGCTACAGGTAGAAATCCTGCATAGTTGTAACTCTGTCCTCTGGTGTACAGGTAAATTGCATGTAGTCTCTGACATGTTGTAGCATACCATTCAGGAATTGATGTAGGATCTTGGAAGCTGATGCCTGTGATACCCCCAACATATCCTCTGTTGGTCTTTGGAAGGCTCCTGTAGCTAATATTCTAAGTCCTACACATGCCTTAGTCTCCAAAAGTATTGGTTACCCTTTCTTTGCTCTTGCTGTCAGCTGAGGACGATAAAGGTTGCAGAGTTCTTGTAGGGTGTCTCTGTCCACCCTGTAGCACTCTACAATTTCCACCTCATGCAGACCATGAAATGTTAAATGTTGCACATACACATATATAAAAGGAACAGCAGCCTGTATCATTCTTTCCATGTAGACTAGATCCTGTGGTTGCATACCAATAGGTTTTAGAATTCACAGGCAAAACCTCCACTAGGTATACACAATTGCTTTATAGCTTGTTAAATAGCTCCACCAGCTTGCATTGGTTGATTAGCATAAAATTCAGCTGCTTATGCTGTAACTAGCAAGTCACAATGTTTATCTTGTTTGCGTGGCACTACATGGCATGTAGAGGTGCTTACAGAATACAAAATGGTGCACGACTGTGTGCGCCACATCACGACTCACACATGGTCTTAGCGCACTGTACATACCTTATTGAATCTGCACTTACATCCATATCTATCAAAAATCTTAACTATTTTAAACTTATTTTTCTTAATTTTCTAACAAATATCCAACCTTAATAAACAAAGACACTTAATTGCATAATCTCTTACATTATTTGCAGTTGTCATTTCAGGTAATACAGTAATAATTTTGATCCGATCATTTTGACATTTTACAGTTGTACTGATTTTTCTATCATTTACATATCTGATTGGAATTAAAAAGGTACACTTGATGGATGCTACTTCTGTTCTAGCAGTCAAGCTGAACTACATAATTTCAACTTTGTCTGTACTAATTCTAAGTTTATACCTTTTTTAGTCAATAAATGAAATCACTTAATCTTACATACATTACATACATTTTCAAACAATTTGTAAGTATTAAAACATTTCAAAAACATGCATTTTTGAAAACTGCAGTACTGACTAGTAAATTATACCACAGGGCTTCCTCCACATAATTAAGAAGAAAGTAGTGGCAAACGTAAATCTGCATTTGTGGGAAGTATGCTGATGCAAATACAGAGTTTTAAAAGTTTTTATTCCTTGCTTAACAGTTTTCACACAGTTTTCCATTGCTTTTCAGCTGTGATTATTAAAATTGTCAGTTTGCAACTCTTACTTCTTTGAATGCACTGCTAAAGACAGTTACTAAAGTGGCATCTTTGTATAGCAATAGCACTCCACTATAGTAAAATGTATTAAAAGTCTGGTTGTAATTTTCATAAGGCAATATGGGATAATGGTAGATCATTCTAATCACTTCATTGTAGCAAACCTGCTTGTATGTACACACACACACACACACACACACACACACACACACACACACACACACACACACACACACACACACACACACACACACACACACACACACACACACATGCGCACACACATGGCTAGATAGATAGAAGGGCAGATAGATAGATAGATAGATAGATAGATAGATAGATAGATAGATAGATAGATAGATAGATAGATACAAATACATAATGCGGGTGAAAATAATCAAAAGTCCTTAGTGTTGATTTTTGGTTTGTTATATGTTATGGTAGACAAAAGCGGTCAACAGGTGATCACATTTTTTATTCACAGGTGTTGGGGATTATACCTTTTCTCCAGCAATTGTGTGATCTTGGAGTTGGAGCAAATAAATAGCAGGGGATACCAGTGGGGCTTGCCCCTATGAAGAACATGTTTTTTGATCTTTGTTTGCTCTGAGGTTAATCCTTGGAGCATACACAGAAGAGTGTTGACATTGTGTTATCAACATTAATAAGCTGACATTGGTGCAATCAATATTTGGTATAGTCACAGATGTCTGATATGTTTCACACTGACTCTGAGGTGAGATAACATAACTTACGTAAACATAAAAGATTAGTTTTATTGCATGTCAGTTTTCTCTTTATCACTAGTTTGTGTCACTTCAGTGTTTCTATATTTAGAGATAGGGACTGAAGTTAAACCACCTTTGATATTTGGAATGGGGGAAAATGACGTTTAACTTCAGTGCATTATTATGGCAGGTATTATAGGAGTCATTGCAGTAGCATTTCTATTACTTGGCTTGAGAGATGTAGAAACATTACAAATACAATAAGTGATTATGAAACATAAAAAAGCTACATTGATCAAAAGCCCATTAGCAACTAATTTGCAAGACATTGAAACCTATGCAATATAGTTGGAGCAACTACAGACACACAGGTACACACACACACACACACACACACACACACACACACACACACACACACACACACACACACACACACACTCATGCAGTCACAACACCCACACACAGTCACAAATGCAGACACACGTGAATACACACTCACACACCTGCACCCATGTGTACGTGCAGACATGCAGTAATTTACCTGTACTAATAAACCCATTGCAATGTGTGTACACTGTAAAAAGATAGTGTACATTTCCATTCCTTCTGTCTGAAATAGAGAGATAGTACTTGTAAATTCACACAGGCTGCAGAGAAGACAATCCAGAGTTTATCTATACAATCCTATCTTGATTTTTGATTTACTGTGGAGTTGACTTTTTTATTCAGTTGGAGGTGAATATGGATTTCTTAAATGAGTATGCCATTAATGATTTGCTAAAGCACAAATATCTTGTACAATGTAATAAATCCTATGCATATTTAAAGGTAACACCTGATAACACTGGTGATCTGTGTTCCTCATGTAAAAATCTGGATGATTTGCTTACCATTATTAGTAGTAAATCTAGACTTACTTAACGATGATTTCACTTGTACAATGGGCCTGACTTGGTGAACTGTTGTTACAGTACATACATTATGACTAGACTGGTGTGATAAATACTGTTAGGTAAAGAGCAAACAGAACACATTTAGGAAATGATGTGTCTGTTGTCTGTATCATTCATCCCTTATGAAACAAGACAATGACCCTGACAGCTTTGGAATTCCGGATGCAAGTATTCAGTAATCTGAGGATTCAGAGTGTTTAGAAGGAAACAAAGAAGAAAAAGAAACTGATAAATGTCTGTAAAGCAAATAGGATACATACTAAACATGCCACTGCTTTGTTTTGTAACACACAGATTACTGGGAATGATAACATTTTCCAATCAAGAAACCTTCAGTTTACAGAAAACTGCATCATTTTTCCAAAGGAGAAGGTAGGAAAAAAAGAGGCAAGGGGCAAGTGAAAAGGAAGGAATCAAAACTGAATGTTGAATAATTGAAGAATATTACTGTAAGAAAAAGAAGAGAAAGACAGATGTTGACTACAACCCGCTAGGTGACAGTTTGGGATGTCCCCATTGGCAAATGTCTGGTACAGCTGTGTCAGACACTAGATGTGGGAATCGTGGTAGCTTCCAGGGCAGCCAGCATGCACATTCATTATTATGCCCTGGGCATTGCACATGACCTGGTAGTTGATGGAGGGGAAGCCTTTGCGGTTGATGTAGACCCTACCCTGCTCACCTGGTGGTGCTTTAATGCATATGTGCGTGCAGTCTATTGCACCCACTATCTCAGGGTATTCTGCTATTTGGTGGAAGAGATGCATATTGCTGGGCAACGCCTCAAGGGTGATGGGGAAATATACATGCACACCGATATGTGCTGACATGGCATCCAGGAACTGGTGGATTACCCTGGATGCTGATGCCTGTGAAATCCCCATCATATCCCTAGTTGGCCTTTGGAAGGTATCTGTAACTAGTATTCTTAGGCCTACACATACCTTGGTATCCACTGGGATGGGTTCCCCTCTGTTAGTTCTGTGTGTGAGGAATGGCCAGCACAGCTCAACAATTTGCTGTAGGAGGTCCCTGTCCACCTTATAGTGCTCCACAATCTCCAGCTCATGTAGCCCTTGGTAGGTTACACTGGGTCTGTACACTCTTCTCCGTTTCCTCACTGTGGGTTGCTCAGCAGCATTCACATCCTCACTACCCTCAGCCTCTTGCACATGCTCGTTTATGATAGCAAAAGCAGCCCCTAGCATTTTTTCTTTTGCTTTCGTTTTGTAAAATGTCCCCGTCTGTGTACACCAGTGGTGCAGAGTTTTTGGGAAAAACAAGGGGGAAAGGTGTTTGCATAGTTTATAGTGGTGTGCTGGGCTGGTCTGCTGCCTGTGTAATTGGCTGATTCTGATACATTTCACCTGTCAGCTAAGCTAGTTCTCCTTGATTACCTTCCTACTGCTGTTTTCCCTTCCCATTGCCTCCCTGTTTAAGCCCATGTGCGCGCCCTGCAAATGGAGTGCTCAAATGTGCATAGAGCTGCTTTTTCCTGGTTTAACCTCCTTTTTCTTCCTGTAAAACACATCTGCTTACACTTTGAAAAGAGCGCTAGGCAGGTTTAGACACACCTCTAGCTTAGCTGTGCTAAGCTAGGAGCAATCCCAAGCCACAGGTCTCCAATCCACTTACAGTATGTTTGACAACCCCCCCCCCCCATGATGTCACCTATATCCTAGTCTTGCACCCAGCTATTTATACTCTTACACTCTTGGAACCTGCCTCACACCCTGGGAAATTCTGGGATTCACTTAACCTTTCCCTCATTTGCATAGGATTGCCTGCTAATGCATAGTTACATGTCTCACATTGAGCCTCTCCCTTAGCAACCATTACTCACTGGCCAGGTTGTCTTCTGCCTGCCATTGACTTGCATGGCAGAATACTGATTTAAGTTAGAATGCTTATTTTAAGTTTATTTTATTATTTTCCCCCCGATCCCATTTACGCTTTGCTGCCCTATGCTTAAACAGGTGTGATCGGCGAAAAAAAATTAAAGGTTGCTTTTTTTTTAACAGTTTGCAATGCCAATGGCCTTCTACTTGGCCATTGGCATGCTACCTTATTGATATGCAGCCTTTATTTGGAGCTGTCATAGCTCCGTTTTGTAGATTGGAGAAATGTACTCGGTTACTAACCGAATACATTTCTGCACACTGCACTCATCCTGCATGGACAGCTGCCAGGTTCCTGGATTGCTTTTTACTCTCATTTGCATGGTTTTTGCCTACAAATGAGGGTCATTTGCATACAGGAGCTCAGTCCATGTAGGATTAGTCTAAATGCTCATTTGCACGTCCCAGGAGCTCATTCCTGGATCGCACATCGACCATATTGCAGAAAATAGCTCTTAAACTATTCCTGCATGCTATAACTGGCTTCGTAAATCCAGGGGATGGTCTTTGTGCATTGTGCATACTTTATTTAATCTATACTTACATCCTTATCTATCAGAAATCTTAACTATTTTAACTTATTTTTCTTAATTTTCTATCAGATATCCAACCTTAATAAACAAAGGCACTTAATTGCATAATCTCTTACATTATTTGCAGTTGTCATTTCAGATAATACAGTAATAATTTTAAACCGATCATTTTGACATTTTACATTTGTACTGATTTTTCTATCATTTACATATCTGATTGGAATTAAAACTTACACTTGATGGATGCTACCTCTGTTCTTAGACTCAAGCTGAACTACATAATTTCAACTTTGTCTGTACTAATTCTATGCTTATACCTTTTTTAGCCAATAAATTAAATCACTTAATCTTACATACATTACATACATTTTCAAACAATTTGTAAGAATTAAAACATTTCAAAAACATGCATTTTTGAAAACTGCAGTACTGACTAGTAAATTATACCACAGGGCTTCCTCCACATAATTAAGAAGAAAGTAGTGGCAAACGTAAATCTGCCTTTGTGGGAAGTATGCTGATGCAAATACAGAGTTTTAAAAGTTTTTATTCCTTGCTTAACAGTTTTCACACAGTTTTCCATTGCTTTTCAGCTGTGATTATTAAAATTGTCAGTTTGCAACTCATTTGAATGCACTGCTAAAGACAGTTCCTAAAGTGGCATCTTTGAATAGCAATAGCACTCCACTATAGTAAAATGTATTAAAAGTCTGGTTGTCTCACACACACACACACACACACACACACACACACACACACGCACGCACGCACGCACACGCACACACGCACACACACACACAGACACACTCTTGGTTTGGCATCACACTAGATTGGTTTGGCATAATGGTTAAGGTCTTTGTCTCTTTAGATAGGAGGTACAGGGTTTGATTCTGACCTCAGGTTGTTGGCTAGTATTAAAATGGTTCTTCAGAACAGTTAGCCTCATATGAACCTAGACAGAAACAAGTACATAATGCTAGTGAAAATAATCAAAAGTCCTTAGTGTTGATTTTTGTTTTGGTAGACAAAACAGGTGATCAACAGGCGATCATTTTTTTTTTATTCACAGGTGTTGGGGATTATACCTTTTTTCCAGCAATTGTGTGATCTTGGATTTGGAGTAAATCAATAGCAGGGAATGCCAGGGGGCGTGCCCCTACAAAGAACATGTTTTTATCTTTGCTTGCTCTGAAGTTAATCCTTGGAGCAAACACAGAAGGGTGTTGACATTGTGTTGGTACTGGAGTTAAACCACCTTGGATATTTAGAATGGGGCAAAAATGTTGTTTAACTTCAGTGCAATATTATGGCAGGTATTAAAGGAGTCATTGCAGTAGCATTTCTACTACTTGGCTTGAGAGATGTAGAAACATTACAAATACAATAAGTAATTATGAAACATAAAAAAGCTACATTGATCAAAATCCCATTAGAAACTCATTTGCAAGACAGTGAAACCTATGCCATATAGTTGGAGCAACTACAGACACACAGGTACACACACACACTCATGCAGTCAAAACACCCACAAACAGTCACAAATGCAGACACACATGCATACACACTCACACACCTGCACCCATGTGCACGTGCACACATGCAGTAATTACCTGTACTAATAAACCCATTGCAATGTGTGTACACTGTAAAAAGATAGTGTACATTTCCATCCCTTCTGTCTGAAATAGAGAGGTAGTACTCGTAAATTCACACAGGCTGCAGAGAAGACAATCCAGAGTTTATCTAAACAATCCTATCTTGGTTTTTGATTTACTCTGGAGTTGACTGGTAAGATAAGTTTTATTTGAATTTATATTTTATTTTTTACCACTATTTTTTACTGTTTGTAGGAAAGAAGGGATAGCTTGTACACAAGAAGATTTACTTTTATCTATATTTTTTTGTTTTTCCTTTAATTTTCACTGTTAGTTGTTAGTAAGGGATAGGTTTTAGACAGGCAGGCTCTAGCTATCCCAAGGGACATAGTCGGCTATAAATTCACACAGACTGCAGAGTGGACAATCCAGAGCTTGTCTAAACAATCCTGTCTTGGTTTGTGATTTATTGATCTTTAATGTTGGAAAAAAGTGCAACTGCGAGCGATAGTGAGCAGAAGCTACTGCACTCCATCATGTGTGATGTAAAGGAATTACAGCTTTTGTCAGACTTTCACAACTTGTACGGTCAGAACAACAACCTTCCTGTACTTACATTAGTATTTAGTTGCATACTGCTTGTGTGATTTTTCTCATAGAATTTGATTTTAGATCTCTTTGAATTCTGTGGTTACTGATTTTGATTATTCTTTACTTTTATAATTTTTTATTCGGTTGGAGGTGAATATGGATTCCTTAAATGAGTATGCCATTAATGATTTGCTAAAGCACAAATATCTTGTACACTGTAATAAATGCTATGCATATTTAAAGGTAACACCTGATAACACTGGTGATCTGAGTTCCTCATGTAAAAATCTGGATGATTTGCTTACCATTATTAGTAGTAAATCTAGACTTACTTAACGATGATTGCACTTGTACAACTGGCCTGACTTGGTGAACTGTTGTTACAGTACATACATTATGACTAGACTGGTGTGATAAATACTGTTAGGCAAAGAGCAAATAGAACACATTTAGGAAATGATGTGTCTGTTGTCTGTATCATTCATCCCCTATGAAACAAGACAATGACCCTGACAGCTTTGGAATTCCGGATGCAAGTATTCATCAATCTGAGGATTCAGAGTGTTTAGAAGGAAACAAAAAGAAAGGAAGAAGTTCACAACAAATAACAAAGAAGAAAAGGAAACTAATAAATGCCTGTAAAGTAAATATAATAAATATTAAAAAGGCCACTGCTTTGTTTTGTAATACACAGATTATAAGACTACAAGGAATGATAACATTTTTCAATCAAGAAACCTTCAGTCTACAGAAAACAACATCATTTTTCAAAAGGAGAAGGTAGAAAAAAAGAGGCAGGGGGCAGGTGAAAAGGAAGGAATCAAAACTGAATGTTGAGTAATTGAAGAATATTCTCCTTCTTCTTCTTCTTCTTTCGGCTGCTCCCGTTAGGGGTCGCCACAGCGGATCATCTGTTTCCATTTCTTCCTGTTCTCTGCATCTTGCTCTGTCACAACAACCACCTGCATGTCCTCTCTCACCACATCCATAAACCTTATCTTAGGCCTTCCTCTTTTCCTCTTACCTGGCAGCTCCATCCTTAGCAACCTTTTCCCAATATACCCAGCATCCCTCTTCAGCAAATGTCCAAACCAATGCAATCTCACCTCTGTAGCTTTGTCTCCAAACCTTCCAACCTGGGCTGACCTTGTAATCTACTTATTCCTGTCCATCCTCGTCACACCCAGTGCAAATCTTAACATCTTCAACTCTGCCACGTCAAGCTCTGACTCCTGCCTTTTTGTCAATGCCACTGTCTCTAACCCATATAACATAGCTGGTCTCACTACCCTCTTGTAGACCTGCCCTTTCACTCTTACTGGTACTCGTCTGTCACAAATCACTCCTGATACTCTTCTCCACCCACTCCATCCTGCCTGTACTATCTTCTTCACCTCTCTTCCACACTCATCATTACTCTGAACTGCTGATCCCAAGTACTTAAACTCATCCACCTTCGCCACCTCTACTCCCTGCATTCTCACCATTCCTCTATCCTCCCTCTCATTCACACACATATATAATTAAATAATAATACTGTAAGAAAAAGAAGAGAAAGACAGATGTTGACTACAAACTCAAGCTGTGGAAATACAAAGCCAGCTGGATGAGAATTGCATGCTTGCAAATTAAATATGCAATGAAAACAGTGGGATTAATAAGACTAATGGTGATGAAGATTTTTCCTTTGTAACAAATGATAAAGTTGATATTGCTATTATTAGAAGTTACATATTTTTCAGATCTGGTCAGAAAATATATTTTTTTAATTGAAGATTCAATTATTAGAGGAACTGATACTTACATTTGCTGAGAAGATAATGAACATCAAATAGTGTTATACTTGCCAGGAGCTAAAATAGAAGATGTGAGACAAGTTTTGGAATGCTTTAATGTAAGGAAGTGCGGATCTGTTTTTATTCATGTTGATACAAATGATCTCATCCACAGGACTCTCTGACTGCTAGTAGGGAACTTACAGCCCTCTTAGATAGTATAGCTTACACTGATATTGGACGTATTCACAAATCACATATAGAAAGGTTAGTCAGGTCACCATGAATTAAAAGATTTTTGGGAGAAATACTTACATAGAAAAAAATGTCCCATTTTAAAAAATGGAAATGTGTAGAGTATCCAAGCCTAGTTTAGGGCAAATGTGTTCAGACAGGATGGCGTGCATTTGTCAAGATCAGAGAAGAGAATTTTGCAGCATATATTTTGCAATATTTGACAAACAGTAGGTAGTATTTTTTTCAGATTGAAAATGTAACAGTTCACAGTTAGCAATATTTGATGTATCTCTGATGGTTGTTAATGCTAGAAGCATTAATAATGCATTTTTTTTTACTGGAAAATTTGCTGTGTTTCTACAAGCTTGATATAGTTGTTGTTTGTAGAACATGGTTAGAGATCAATGACATAACCAACTCTGTCAGGGTACAAATGTTTTTACTCTAATAGACATTCTAACAAAACATCAGGTGGAGGTGTTATACTAGAAATTAAAAATCATTATGAGACCTGTGATTATTACATGTTCACATGGGTGGCTCGTGCTATAGGACTGCAGGACTGCAACTCCCACCCCCCCACCACCTGTAGAAAGTAAGAAGCAAAGAAATAAAAAAATGAAATAAAAAAAAAAATCGTGAGTCCCGGAACTCCATGCATGCGTGCTTGGAGTTCCTGGTACTCACAGAACTCCAGACTGCTGTGTTAGGCAGTCCGGATAGGGGAGAAAGGCATCTCTGCCCTGAAGCACAGAAGTCTGTGCTGTGACGGCTGCACAGAACAGAAGGATACCGGACTGCATCACCCGCAGGCTGGAGCCTATTCTCGCAGAGCCAAGAAACCCAGCCTACTGTCATGGAGCCAGGAAACCAGCTATTAGCTTGTGCAGGCAGGCTAAGGAGAAGGAAACCAGCTGTTGATTCAAACTGCTGTGACTGGATTAAGGTGTGTGAATCCAGGGCTGCTGTGGATTACTTAATTCAGGTAAGGTTGATTGAGGACTGCGGACTATGGAGAAGTGTGTGTGTAATGCCCCAGTTGCTATATACTGGTGGGTAGAGAATACTCAGGCTTGACCCCTGTACCTTGGGTGCAGGTGGCAAGGGCCTGAATTCCCTACCCACCACCATTTGTAAAATGTTTGCAGATTTTTGCCTCATATTTGTTCAGTTCCTCATAAAATCTGTGGTTTCTGTATGTTTGTTTTTCCTTACAAAGTCTGTAGTGCAGTGGTGCACTGGTAGCATTGTTGCCTTACAGGTATAGGTTCTCTGGTTTGATTCTTGGCTGTGGTGCCTTCTGTGTGGAGTTTGCATGTCCTCCCATCTTACAAAGACATGTATTCAGCCCTGCTCTCCTGAAAACTGGCTTTTGTTCCAAGTCAGACTTTCCTGGTTCACAAATGTTAACTAAAAATAACAGGCATTTGAATTTCAGACTTCACAAAACCTTTTATTCCAGCAATTTTCTAAGTCTATAACATGGATATTTGAAATTTGTTCCTATTTTTGGGACTGTATTCCCCCATTATTGGCTTCGTCCAGGTTTTTTGTGCTAAGGTTGAGAGCTATGGTGAGAACTGAGTTCAGTGAATATGATTGGAGGCTGTATTCCCCCATTATTGGCTTTGTCCACGTGTTTTTTGCTATGAGGTTGAGAGCTATGGTGAGAACTGAATTCACTAAATGGTAGCCATTTAAGTTTCAGTCTTCCTCTCTTTCATACAACAGCTAATTTGGCATTGTGGTATGTTGCTCTGATTGTTTGCACAGGGTCCCCCGGGTTCAAACCTTGGCAGTGAAATGTATGGTGGTGACGCAGCATTTTATTCTAGTAACTTTCCAACATTATAAAAGCAATGTTTAAAATGTGTCCCTGGTTTTTGGGCTTTTGCTCCCCCCCAATAAATTTTTGCTTTTTCCAGATTTCTTGTGCTGCAAAGTTCACAGATACAGCTGAGTGTCGGGTAGATTTTACAAGGAGCTGAGAGTTGCAGGGGAACAAACGTTTAGTGCTGCTTATGCTAAGTCAGCATGCATTGCTAATAGCACAACAGGTAGTATACTTGCTTTTCATGCAGAAGGCTATGGGTTCTACTGCCACAGTAAGTAGATACATTGCTGATACTGTACTGCCTTGTAAAGGGGGTGGATGCTACAGTCCTTTTTGGCGAAGATACCTAGTAACTATGAACCTGTTATCAGTTTGCTATCCATTCCCTATTGTGATATTACCAGCTTATCATATTTTCAATGCAACATAGGCAATTTATTCCTCAAGGGCAACAGGCACTTTATTTGTAGATGAAACAATGTCATATAAAGTTGTTTGCTAGCAGCAACCTCTTCATTAGTTACAGATTTCTTTAATGTGGAATTATTTAGATGACTTTTACTTCTTCAGAGATTGTGCATATTTAATGATACTGGTGGACTGTAGAAGTTTGAGTAGACTTTTATAGGTTCATAGGATCATAGTTAGATACTAGGCTATCTGCCCTAGGGCATTTATAAGCCTAGCCAGAGTGTATTTGGCTTCCGCCTCCCTATTAGATTAGCCTACTGTGTCTCTGTAAAGTAGGTCACAGAAGGTACCCTTTTAAGATTAGTTTACTGTGCCTCTGTCTAGCAGGGACACAGAAGACATTGGAATGGCTGCAGGAGGGAGGCTCCATCTGACCATGAGTTTGTGAGGGGGGGAAGGGCAGCAAACTCAAATAGCCCCGGCTGAACCATACCTCTCAACTGTCCAGATTTTTGCAGAATGAATAGATTTTTGCTTCTTATTTTTGGTTTGTTCCTCATACAATTTGTGGTTTTCTGGCAAATCATTTAGGAATGACATCACTAAATAATGACAGACATTGCATTTCAGACATCATAACCTTCAGAAAAATGCATGCTAAAGTAAGGCCTGTTATTTTATCAACTGTCTTAAGTTTATACAAGGGCAACTTTTCGTACTGTTTGTATGTTCGCCCAATATATTTGGCCTTGTCTAGATTTCCTGCATTAAGAAGTTGAGAGGTATGGGCAAATAAATTGCTTTATAGATTTAAGAATATCCAAACATCTCAAACGTCCCCAATTTTGGCTAAAAATGTTGCTATGTTGCTCCCCCCTTATAATCCCTCCGCAAAATGGAAATTTTGTAAGAAAAGGTGGAGGGTTTACAATTATAAATATCTGTAATGATCAGAGTTATAGTTTGCTTTTATTTCAGAAATGCCTGTAGATGGTCTTATTTTGTCAGCTGCTCAAATTAACAGTACTAATAATAAAAAGGTGTCCCTTCTTTGACAGGTTCCCAGCTGTATTTTGTGGCAATTTTATATTTTTGCATCACATTTTGGTCTGTTTTTCATAAAATTGTGGCTTTCTGGCAAATTAGTGGCAAATCATTAAAGATTGAATTTAGAAAATAATGGCAGACATTTGAGTTTCAGATTTCATACTTTTCAGAAATTTCATACTAATGCAAGACCTACTACTATTCTATTATTTTTCTAAGTTTATAAGAGCAATATTTAAAAATTGTCCTTATTTTTGGGCCTGTGTTCCACTTCTATGTATGGCTTTGTCCAGATTTCTTGCTCTGAGGTTGAGAGGTATGAGTGTCAGAGCCATCACCGTCAGCCAGAGACATTTCAAATTGTGACATACTTGTTACACCCCACTCCCCATTGTAGTGGCTCTAGATGTGTCCAAGCAAGGCAAGGAACAGTTATGCAGTTAAGTGTGCAGAGTCTTCCAAGGTAGACCACAAGTACGACCATGACTTTTCATCTGTCCTTGATTTTGCAGAATGTTCTGGTTTTCTGTCATATTTTTATACTGTTGATTTATGCTTCTTATTATTCAAAAAATGCATGCTGTCGCAGTGCCCTGTTGCTCTTTATTTAAGTGGCAATGCTTTAATGACCATCAGGTAAGCTTGTCTGAGATTGTAAGATGCAAGTAAGCTTTAATAAGCATACTGTTAAAGAATTACCAACATTGAAAGCCTTTTCGTTGTTGCCATGCACAGAATATTTACATAACTAGATAACGTATAAGCCTTAGGTATTGAAATGCATATGACAGTATTTGTAATAAAGGACAGGATTACAGTATTTTCAGAAGCTCATTACATTTGTTGGAGACTTGCAGTTATCTTTGCAGGCTTTACCCGTAAACTAAACAGAATGCCAATCTGTCATGTGTGGTCCATAACTTGTGCAGTAATCCTTTAAGCAATGTATCTTGAGCTTGTTGCTTGTTTGCTGTTCATTTTTTACTTTGATCATGTCTTCCCCATGAAACAAGTAGATAGCTGTCAGGCAGCAGGTCTTTTTTGGATAAGAAACATTTTTACAAGTAAGGGTATCACAGAGATTGCTACTTTCAGCATGTTACTTGGTAATTTTATAAAGCTGAATATAAGTTATAATTAGAACTGCAGTGTAAGGAGAAGTGGCTTGAGTTGAGTGCTGCTTGTTTTTTTTATACTTGATTTTGACTGGCATTCCAGTAATGTAGTTAAAAAGTAATTTATTTTTTCATGCCTCACAACCTTTGTGTTTCCATCTAGATATTAAGTAAGTTGTCATGTAGCCAATGCATTGAAATATTTTTTCTTCTACACTTCATTTTGTCTTGATTGGACTCTCATAATGATGGTTTGGTACCCAGGGCAGCGTATTTAACTAAAGTTCCAGTTGTTGAGGTTTTGAGCATAGCTCCAACCCCTTTCTAGTTGGCCACACCCCTTCCCATTGGCCCCACCCATTCAGCTGTCTCCTGCAGCCCCCCTTTAATTTGAGGCCACCAGCCATCACTGCATGTTCAGTGATAATACCAATACTATAGATTGTATAACTATGACAATAAAGACAACCCTAGAATGTATAACAATTTTTGGAGTGTATAGACCACCAAAGTCAAGCACTGATGACCTAGAGGAATTCATAAATTTCTTGTATGAAACACAGAAGGGAAGAATAATATTAGATGAGGCTTTAAATTTATGAGAAACAGATTGGAATAATATTGATAAAACAACATTAGTAAGGAAATCGTTCACAACGTATGTTCAGGAGCAACAGTTGCTTCAGATTGTAAAAAAAACTACCAGGTAACAGAACATACTAGACATCATTTGTGTTCTTAAAGAAATTACTGTTACTTCAGGTCAAGTTTTACCACTATTGATGTGCAGTAATCATGAGGTTATAAAGGTTAATTTGTTGCTAGATAATTCTGCCAAACTGAAATCTAAACTAATGCACAGAAGATTAAGTACAGATTATATGGAAGCAAAACAGTCACTATGTAAAACTAACTGGAGTGATGTGTTCAGTGGGAAAACTGCAGATGGAATGTGGAAAGTTTTGAAAGAGAAATTGTTTGAGTGCAAAAAAAAGTAAAAAAAACAATGTTTAACATCAGGATCTAAGCATACAATGTCAGGGGGGTATATGTCCATAAGGACAAGATACCTGATTAAGGTGAGAGACAAAAAAATGTAAGAAATGGAAGAGAAGTTTAACTACAACTTTGAAAACTGAAATAAACATGAAGGACAAACAAATTAAGCATAGTGTGAGACAAGATCAAGAAAACCTTGAAGAAAATTTATATAAAGGTGTTGAGCATAATAGGAATCCTTTTTAAAGATATATATGATGTGGAAGGAGTAAATACATACTAATTGATAACCTGTGTGTAGATTCTAAAATGTATTGCCAGACACAGCAGATTATAGATATATATTTACAAAATCTTATGCAAAACATTTTGGCTCCACAAAGGGGCTGATAAGTTGTCCTAGTGACATCCAGGTAACCTCAGATACTGGAATCAAATTAGATTATATTGAAAAAGAACTGAGTGAAATGGATCCAAACAAAGCACAGGGAGGAGATGGAATTTGTAATAATGACCTGAGAACACTTCAGCAAGAACTTCAGTACCATTATATCTATTATTTACTAGGTCATATAAATACGGGGAGATTCCTCAAGACTGGCGACATGTGCTTATTGAACCTGCCTTTAAGGGAAAGGGGAGTAAGACAAATCCAAAGTCATATAGACATTACATCTACTTTCATGTTGTAGAAAAATAATGGAGAAGGTGATATCAGATACATTATTGTCAGAACTGGATATGTTGGGACTTGAAACCATATGCATATGTAAAAATAGATCTATTACCACCTGTAACATGATGTTCTATAATGATATAATAACAGCTGTGAATGAAAAAATGTGCTGTGATGTAATTTACCTAGATTTAACTTCAGCATTTGACAGGGTCATACACAAAACACTGATCAATAAATTAGAACAACTAGGTATCAATTTAATCTTGATTAGATGGATAGCTGCATGGCTTACAAATAGGATATGACAAGTATTACAGCAATTGGACAGGTGAAAATCTTAGTTACAGTCAGGAAGCCCCACAAGGCTCTGTCCTAGGCCTTTACTTGTTTAGATTGTGTCTTTCAGACCCAGCTTTTTCATCTGAGGTGTTCTACCTTCCATATGCAGATGACCTGAAATTGGGTAAACTGATTGCATGTGTTACAGATAAGGCATGTCTACAAAAGAGCTTGACTAAATTGACCATTTGGGCACAGGAAAATAATATGTTGATAAATACATAAAAACGAAATATATGAGATTTGGGAGACATAAATTGAAAGGTGAATATTTAATACAGTACCCAGTGATTGAAACTGTAGACTCATTTAAGGACCTGGGTACATGGGTAGATCTAGCTTTGAGTTTTGCTAATCATATCAACCAACTGGATAATGATTGTTATAGAACTATAGACTGTATAAAAGGATTTATAAAGTCTAGGAATTCAGAAATGATGAATCATTGTTTGTTAGTTACATTAGACCCAAGCTTGAGTATGGAATAACAATATGGAACCCTTATAAGAAAACAATCATGAGTTCACTAGAAAGACTACAGTGAAAATATACCAAAGGCATCCATGGATGTGAACATTTTAGTAATTATAAAAGTCTAAAATATCTGAACCTGTACAGTGTCACTTATAGATATAATGAAAAACAGACAGCCAAAGCTAATAAAGCCAAAGCTGAAAAAAACAATAAAAATTTGGAACAGAAATTTCAGAAGTCCAGTAGGAGAACATTTCTGCAGCACACCTGGGGGGGGGGGGGTGACAGTTCTTTTTTCTTCAGCATCCTTGCTAGTCTATCTTTTAGAGGAGGTGATCTTCAACAAAAGATGATTTCATTAGAAAGTAAGATTATCTTAAATTATGGTACATTATCCCCTAGGGGATTGAATTTAGAAGTTAATTTAGCATAGGATGTTGATTATTTCTTTAACTCAACTAGGTTTACTTATTTAATAAATATGTTTATAAATATGTTTAATAATTATATGTTTATATGGAGTATATATTTCATACAAATAGTAGGTTGTTTTGTGCTTTTGATATATGTATGTAAAGGATTCACTATACAATCTCAAAATACTGAAATGTCGACTTTCAGTATTTCGAGATTGAATAGTCGAAAACCCATATAAATGAAAACCCAAAATCACGAATGCCACAACCGCGACCATTCACACACACACACACACACACACACACACAAACCAGGACATAATAACACACATATACACCTACCTAACTAAACAAACATAACAACACACACAAACACAACTAACCTACCTATAAGCAGGGGGCAAGCCCCCCTGCACCCCCCACACAACCCCCTACTTATATATTCTAACTCCGAGGTTGCACTAAACACACAAACACACAAAAAACACCACCACACACACTCACACACACTAAAATCCCCACCCAATATCCTCAAACACACAACACTTACCTGAAACCCCAGATAAATCCACACACCACACCACACGTCACGATTGCGACACCACGATAGAGGCGGATTCGACATTTGTGGATTCGGTATATTGTAGTTTCGAGTAACTACACTTTCCACTATTCCGTCTTGACGTACTGAATTTTCGACATTTCAGTACGTCGAGATTGTCTAGTGTATCCGTATTTAAATTATAGTACAGTAGTGTAATGTATTGTAATATTTTACAAAGCAAAATTAACCTTATGGGAAATGTCTTTGTGCACTTTAAAAATTTAATTGATTGGACTAAAGTGTAAATTGATTGAGGGGTTTACCTGGTATTTATTATGCATGAGCACTGTAATGTGTATCCTTGAAGGCAAAAGGCCGAGGTACCAGATGTTTGTTTGGTGTTAGTAAATTCTATTACTACTGCTGTTTGTTGTGTTTTTTTATCACTTATAGATATCTAAGAGGAGATCTTATTGAGGTATATAGGGCATTTAGAGACAACTATGTCTGGGAATTTTTGGATTTATCAAAAAGTAATAGAGAATCATCAGGCAATCTATGTAGAAGATTCTATAGGAATGAGAAGTGTACTGATTTGTTTTCTGAGAGAGCAGTTGATGCATGGAACAGACAGACTACCAAATTACATTAAAGCAAGTACTAGTTTAGAACAGCCTGGACACTTATTATGGGAACAAGTGTTTTGGTATAGTGGCAGGCTAAAAGGACATTGATGCTCATGCATGAAATATTTGTATGTATGTATGTATGTATGTATGTATGTATGTATGTATGCATGCATAACTTTGCCATGCTATTCTGAACATATTGTACCACTCTGGGGCAATGCAATTAGCCATGTCCCTAACTACTGCATAAGTTCTATTTGATGGATCTTTCATACAGCTGTAGAACTACTGTGGCCTTTGAATCTCTCCTTCATAATGCACTGGGAAATATGCCTTGAAACAAGATTGTACACTGTGATGTTTGTTTCTAAATACTCTTTGATGTGCTTGAATTGTGGAAGTCAACTTGACATAGTCATTGTTTAATAGTGGTTGGTAGTGACGTTTTTAAACTGTGTCTAACTACAGTTTTTCACATAGTCTTCTTTCTAATGAAGCCTTCAGAATCTATCCAGTACTTTACTGTATGTTTTAACACAAAAAGTTGAGCTGCCACTATTTTGGTTATAAAAAGGTCCATTATTGTAACTTATAGACCTGTATCTTTGCAGTTACACTTGCCCTAGTCAAAAGATGTCTCATAACCTTGTCAAAGTCAATGCATTTGGAGTTTGGAATGTCCATATTTGCACAGAGGGCTACCCCATGAGGTAAGATGCCAATATGTTTGCTTAGGAGCTGCAATCCCATCTTTTCAGGCTGGCATCTTCTGAAAAATAAGTAAATGAGCATCCAAGTCCTTATCCAAAGTAAGAGGATTTGGGAGGATACTAATCTTAGCTGGCATTGACTTAGCGACTGCCACCAGCTCTTCAGCAATATGGTGGCTCTGTTTGAAGAAGCTGCTCTACTGCAGTCAGTTTTCTTTTGCTTTCTCTCCCAAACCCTTTGCTGTAGAGCAATAATCTGTCACAGGGAATGGCAAGCAGGACTGTTTACAAGAAGAGGCAGCCTCAGCTGCCAAGTATATCCACCAGATGTAGCAAATGGTCTCCGCAGAAAATTTCAAAGACAATTAAATGGGATTTACTGTAACAAGACGTTAATAAAAAATGAGTATCAGTTGATAACATTAGTTAGTGGATTCATTGCCTAGCCTTTCATATCAAACCTCTTTAAAATTGACTATGGGTACTCCTTCACCATAATCATTCAGTTCATTGTAGCATGCAGATTTATACTGTTGTCATGACTGTTACAGTATGCATTGTAGCATGCAGACTTGTAGTGTTGTCGTGACTGTTACAGTATGCATTGTAGCATGCAGACTTATACTGTTGTCATGACTGTTACAGTATGCATTGTAGCATGCAGACTTGCAGTGTTGTCGTGACTGTTACAGTATGCATTGTAGCATGCAGACTTGTAGTGTTGTCTTGACTGTTACAGTATGCATTGTAGCATGCAGACTTGTGGTGTTGTCGTGACTGTTACAGTATGCATTGTAGCATGCAGACTTGTAGTGTTGTCGTGACTGTTACTGCTGCAGTATATTGTCTATTGCCTGTAGCCCCTCTGGGAGATTCACAAGAGTTTCACTAACCTTATTGTGCATGGCATATCAGTCATATCATTCTTGTGCCGCCTGCATTTTTCTCTTTTCTCTTTTACCTGCACCACTAGAATCAGTGTCAGTAACCCATGCAGCATGAATTCTTGCCTTTATGCTTTTGTGTCAGCATTGTCTCAGAAAGTATATTATATTTTGTCTTTACCTATTTTCTTCCTCTGTGAGAGATATAATATCCCCATTTGTAGTAGTGTCCAACAACCTATCATTTTCTTGTGATGCAGATACAACGATGCATTGACAGTGGTTTATTTCTGTTGGCATCAGTGTAAGTACATCTATTGTGGTCCTTTACATTTCTCTTTGTTTCTATTTCCGGTCTGTCCCTTACCTACCTCTCTCCATAGAATTGTTTCTTTCACCATGTCTATAGAAAAGTGCTAGTCAGTGCATACTAGTACTGCAGTTTTCAGGGAAAATATGAGTTTACTGCATTATTTCTTGATGTTAAAATGAATCCATTCAAGGTGCAATACATGTATAATGTGATATTTGAGTATGTCTGAGGATGAATTCCTATGTGGAAAGCAGACAGTGCTGCACGTGGCCGTAAGTAGAGTTGCACAGATACAGCAGTGGTTCATTGCACATGCCTCTTACAAATGATTATGTGCATATAAAACAAAATGAAACCCAATCAATAGATATATTTGTTAATCAAAGTAGAACATTGATCCACAAGGGCATTTTTATACTTGGCCCTGGAGCACCATCTAGTTAAATGACTTGGTTTCAGTAACATAGCACAACAATATAGGCTGGAAGAATCAAACCATACACTATAGGATAAAGCTCATTAACAGCTAATAGAATTAATCTTCTGTGTTAATATTATTGTGTACTATAGTAGTTCTACATAGTATAGAATCAAGCTACAGTTTTGGGAACTAGAATGCTACTGTTTGCTAACATACTCTCCTTTCTTATCCTCTAATAATTAATGGGATGCTGACTATGCCAGGTCCTTTTCCCACTGGAGTGACAGCATCTTAAACAAGATCAGAGACAGGTCATCAGTCCTGCTTCATTGTTTTCTAGAAACAGATCTTGGAGCATATTTTAAGAATCTACCAACTTGGCCATTTTCCATGTTAATATGCATTTCTTCTTTTACGTAACATTTTATTGCTGATTAGTTTTGTGACTCAAAGTGGATAGCACTAGAAATTCCTATGGAGCAAATGTACATTTGTCACTAACTCTTTCAAGAGGTAAACAGGAGAAACAAACTAAATGTTTATTCCAATATGTCAGCATGCCTATAACACTGTACCATTGTGAAAAACATACTGATACAGGTTTACTGAATATTAACAGTCACCTGACATAAATAATCTAGGGATGTGGTTTTATACGATGAATGATAGATTTATTTTTAATTACTCATTTCCTATTTGCACAGCTGCAAAACAGACAATGCCTTTTTCTTATACTATTCCCTGCAGCACACGAGTATCAGTGCTATAAAAATTCATCAGTGCATTTTGTTTACATGGTGAAAATACATGTCACTACTCACTTTGTGCCTCATTTGAGATTTGCAATGTAAGTCTAAGCCACCAGCCTGCAGCATTTGAAGCAAGCATAGATAACATTAGAAAAAACTATTTTGAGGTCTTATTCCAACATTTTAGGGAGTAGAACATGATACCCTGAGTAACAAGGTAAAATTCCTATTGTAGCTATTGAAGAGGATCTGTGTTTACATCCTCTTGCAATACTTTAATAATGTAAACATCTCAATGTATCACTTTAGGCCCATATCCGGTTATTTATATGAAAAATATAAGGGCTAAAAACTACTTTAAGAATGTAAGGCTAGGCTTCTTAAGATACTCACAGATCACTAGCCTTGTATGTCCGTATGCACCTATGACCTTTTTAATAAGAACCCCATTTTTTATTAATATGTGATGTCACTAAATATGAAAGTGGAACAGGTTAGATTTAATATTGTTAAGACTGTAAAACAAACAAACAAACAAACAAAGAAACCAAAATAAATGACTATGAGATGAAATGGACAAAGAAAACAGTATTGTAAGAACATAAAAGAAGGTTTAAATGTTCTTGTCTTCCTGGCTGGATGTTTTTTATAAGCCTAGATAACTGTATGACAACCTGTTCAACAAGCCTTTGTTTTTCTCAAAAAGATTATTTATGTACTTACTTACTTGCATATTTTGCCATTAGAGTGACACCCATGGTCTTAGACCCATTCAGATTTTTGTGTGGAGGACTATTTTAATGACATTCATTAGTACCATCAGGTAATGAAAAGGATTTTGTATTACCACAGGCTTGATGAAAACTCAGAAAAATCCTTTCTCTCTAACTGCATTATTTTTCTTTTGCAAGCTGCTTAGGTTTGTATATTTAAATTATATATCACAATTGCTTTGATATGGGTAGCAAAGTAATTTCAGGTTACTATATTTCATGAGGAAATAACAGAAACCATAACTATACAGACCTGATGTCTGTAAAACACATATGGTAGTAGATAAGTCCTTCTATATGTACCTGCTTCATTTATTGGAAAGTTGCAAGAACGTGCATCCTACAGAAATGAGGAAGAAGATGTAGAGAGTTGGTACTTGTGAAAAAAGTGCAAGTGTGTTGCATTATCTTTGACAAATAACAAAAATGTAGTGGACATTCTGCTATTTTTTGAAGGAAAATAGTGACTACATGCTCTCTGTACCATTCCTAGCCTACTCAGAAATTTCATTAGTGACACATAGCAGTGCAGATCTACACATTTTGATTACATTTTCTGTTGCTCGTTACTTCATTTAGACCCTGAGCATCAGCTATAGTAGATTATAGAATGTAATTATGTTTTTTTTTATGTACTAAAAAGTTACAAGATAATTACATGGCAGACAATTTCAGCATGATATGGCCAAGCAAGGAAAAGGAAACAATTGTAAATGATTGTTAAGGGATATTGACTGTACACTGTAAAAATCTCTAGTTAGGGAAAGAAGACATCACAGGCAGGGGCTGTAATAGTTATTAGTATGGCTATTTTTAGCAGGATGAGGAGGAACTCTTCTATGGTTCAAAAGCTAC
>NC_056727.1:1006612760-1006642760 GCF_019279795.1 Protopterus annectens | reverse complement strand
AGGTTCATAGATGTGTACTAGGCTAATGGCCCTGGAGCCTTTACAAGCCTAGCCCATAGGATTACCCTGGCATCATGCCAACTGACCTTAGTTCCCAGTGTCTCTGTCGAGTAGAGCCACTGGAGTGATCGCCGGAGTGAATTTTCTATTTCCAATCCACTCATTAAGATTTGTCTTGAAGAGGGCCAGTGAGGTGCTCTGTTTGACATGTATGGGAAGTCTGTTCCATAGCACGGGCAGTCTCTGGTTTATGACCCTCTCCCTCCAACACATTCTGTTAATTGTGGTAATGAGGTTGAGGTCTCTGGTGCATGTGGTATGGAGGGATTAGCATTTCTAACAGAGCTGTGTCAGACATGGCTTTGTACGTCAAGCAGAAATCACCTCTAAGTAGGCCATATGAGACAGAGAATAGTTGGAGTTTTTTGAGTCTGTCCATATAGGGCAAGTGTTTAAGGACTAGGATCCTCTTTGTGCGGTACTTTTGCAGCCTCTCTAGTTGTTGCAAGTGTCTATTGAGGTATATGCCACTCAATGATTGGCCTAATGGATGCAAAACCCTTAGTAATGAGATGTGCCACATAGAAGGACTTTCTGACCACACTGGCAATGTAGTAGTCAAAAGAGAGGTTGCTGTCAACCTGTGTTCCCAGATCTCTTTTAACACCTTCTTTGTTCAATGGACTACCATCGATGGAATATTTTTTATACAACCAAATAAGTAAATAGTAGATGTTGAGATGCATATAACATATAATTTACTACTAAACACCTATCTATTAAGGGCCTTTAATTTAAAAATACTATTAAAAGAGACAGTTTCATTTAAGCCAGGCCAACGTCTAGCATTTAAACGAAGCTGCCAAGCCAGTTCAACCTTTTCCAAAAGAACTAGCCATGCCCCTCCCCTTATGGTTGGGTGTACTGTATCAAGTACAACAAATCTAAACCCATGTCCAGAATTAGACATGACATGTTTTGCTAAAGCATTAAATTCACTTTGGTTCCTAATGTTCCTAATATGTTCACCTATACGATGTTTCAGTTTTTGTTCATTTTTTCCGACATAAAAACATGTACATTGCAAACAAATAGTGCAACATACCACCCTCTCAGAATTGCAACTAAATCTACCAAATATCTTAAATTTAAAACTGTTTATCACAATTTCATTTGTGGTTAAAATGTATGAACAATACTTGCATCTCCCACATTTAAACATATAACCCATTTGTTTTTGGGCAGTGGGATTTTTGAAATGGCTTTTTAAGTTTCGTCCCTTTGTATATGCACAAATTGGACCATTACCCACACAATTTCTCACTTCTCCTTCCACTTCTAATAAACCCCAATTCTTATTCAGAATGTTCTTAATAACATAACTGTCAGTGAAAAAAGTGGTAATGAAAGCAGAACCGGAACTCAAAAAATTCTTGTTGGACTCAAACACGTGGTCCACATTCAAAGAAGAAGTCTGTGTACATGTATTGAACTGTGTTTCCATTGCATATACCTGATACTCGGATGTCTCACCCAAAATAGGTTGAAAATGTCCATTCTGCCTTTTCTTGATAACATTACCGATAATTTCTTCTATTAGATGTACTGAATAACTGCGTCTACTAAACATATTTTTTATCTTGTCACATTCAAATAGAAAAGCCTCCCGCATAGTCACCATCCTAGCTGCCCTAACAAACTGACCCTTTATAACAGCTCTTTTTTGTGAAAAAGGATGGTTGCTGTCATACTGTAGGAAACAATTGGAATATGTCTCCTTAGTCCTTATGGTAAATTTCAGCAGTAAATCTACTATGCTCTATACGTTTTGTAATTAATACATCTAAATAGGGAATTTTTTCATCATCTATATGATGGGTGATTCTCAAGAACTATTTGGTTGTATAAGTCATTTTTAGGTCCAACTACTGAAAGAGTGTGACTATCTGTATTTTTTGGGGGTAGTGTTTTTGTGAGAGATTATTGGTCACATCTGATTGGGATTGGCTGATGTACTGAGAACGTTTCAAACTACTCCATATTTAAACGATTGGTAAATTTTGTTGTGTATCTGATGAAGTTCCTTAACAATTTTTATAACTGGAACGAAAGTGCTTATCTGTGGATTTTATTTTTGGATTTTATTAAACTGCTCCTTTCAGACTGTGGAGTTATTGCACTGCTTGTAGTTGGTTGCCTGCTGTTGATACATGCATATATGTTGTGATGACCCTCCACTGGCCTAGTAATCAAGAAGCCTCAATCCTAACGACTGGCACCAGTGAGGGAAGTACACTGGGAGGATGACAGGTACACACACACACACACACACACACACACACACACACACACACACACACACACACACACACACACACACACACAGTATTTCCAGATGCAGCCCTCTGCATCAAGTGCAGTTTCACTTAAGAGCACACAGAGACCACAGTCAGTCTGGGGCTCATTTTTCCCTCTTTCTCCAGATCTCCAGTAATACTCCCCACTGTGACAGCTATAGAGTTGAGTCCTTAGCCAGGGTTCCAAGCCAAGTCCTCCAACACTCTCTCTGTCCAACCAGTGCTGCTTGTCCCTGCCCAAGTAGCTGACACACTCTCTTGGAGATTTGTTTTACACGCATACACACCTGAGAAAGACTGGTACAGGTTTACTAGCTATGCCCCCATCTGCCCAGACTATAAGGTAGTTACCACTGCCACCAGAACCCCTTATCAGCTACTTTAAGGTCCTTAACAAAGGGTGCTCAATCTTTCTGTGTGATATTACTATTATTACAAATGGTAGTTTGACCAGGAGCAAGGCTATTAGGATTGGCCCACACAGTATTAGCAAAAAATATGCAAGTACTCACAAAACTTAAATATCTCTACACAGATCAGCCACAATAACAGGTTTAAATATATTTAATAATAAATAATAAAAGAACAAGTCAATACTAAATATAACTTTGCACTAATATTGGAGTTCAAAACCACAGTAAATATTTAAAACAACATTGTAGGATAGTCAGAAAAATATGTAAACTAAGCATCACTATATTCCTGACTGTATCTAAGAGAATTACTATAAGCTAAGAACTTAGTAATAGAGCAAGGCAGATATGTTGAATAGATCTTCTAGTTGTTCTCAGGTCCAAGACAGAATACATACTGCTCAGTCTCCCTAATAGACTTCTCAGATTAATATCTAAAATATTACCTCTGTGAAAACTTGCAGAATGACATCATTTCTTGTCATCTGACTGCTAGTTCCCAGGCCAAACAACCACTGATGAAGCTGGCAGCATTTGGCGTCTACCTATAAAAATATACAGACCAAGGCCTTCTCCTCAGATCTCTGGCAGATGCTGGGAGTCATAAAACAATTGCATTCCTTCATGCTTTCAAGACTAGTAATCATTTCACCCTAAAGACAATACAGAAAATTTCCTAGTACAGACATTGTGTCTCTCATTGTATTGAAAACTGAAAGATACCATTGTTTAAGGCCTAACCATAAAGTAATTTAATTTAAGTTTTTTTTTTTGGAAGTTAAACTCCTGTATTACAGTTTTCACTGTTAAAATATATACATTTAAACAGTTACACACACAAGAGCACACTGTGGCTACATTTCAAACAGCACTCTGCAAATACCCTTGTCAACACATCCATCAGTACATGCAGTTTGATATACACATGACATACAGTTGTAATACATTTGTAACACAAACATTTTGCATAAATCATTTTGATATTCACCGAGGACATATAATTATTTACAAAATTCCAGATAGCTTGGTTGGCAGTATCTCCTTTCATCATGTATGTATACAAGCAAATGCTTCTACCATAGCAAATGTATTCTGAATATGCTGCCATTGAAGTTAAAACATAATTTAGAAATCCTGAGTCTTGTATTAGGATTGTATACATTGTATCACATCACATCAGATGGTGCAGTGGTGCAGTGGTTGCATTGTCACCTCACATTAAGAGGTTCTCAGGTTTGATTCTTGGCTGGAGTGCCCTCTGCATGTTCTCCCTGCATTTGTGTGGGTTTCCTCTGGATACTCCAATTTTCTCCCATGTCACAAAGACATGTGTCTGGAGTGTTTCTCCCCAGGCCTCCTCTGAAAATTGGCTTCATTTCAAATTGGACTTTCCTGTTAAATAAATATTATTTTTTTAAATCTTATAAATTCTTCCTGAAGCAATGATTGCACCAAATGGAAGGATGTGCAGTAGTAGCATGAAAAAAATATAGACACACACTGATGTATAAGGGCACCCATTGGCATGTTATTCTTTGAATAAACCATCTTCTTTCATATTTAAGTATGTTATGAGTCAAACAAAAATGTTGTAATGCCAAAATGTAAGAAGAAAAAGAACCTTCTCCCAAATAATTCACTGTCTTCTGCAGGGCCAACAGCATTCCATGTGCTACTGAAAAAACAGCTGTCCACCTAGCACAGAAAGGTATGTCAATGGGTAGTGGGTCATTTGTTGAGCCACTTTTCATGAATACAATAGAGTTTCTGGCCTCTGTCAGAGACAGTGGCATTTCCACAGGGTCCAACAGTGCTGTTTGATGCTGGTGCAGAACTTCAGCATATGCCAAGAGTATCTATGGGAGATGCCTCCAATACACAGAGCTGATTCTCTATAACAGTAACTGTAAGTCCTCTTGACCCATTAATCATTGGCCCTGGCCAGTGTAATAAAGCTGCCTGGTTAGGGTTATACAGGAATATCAGTAATTCAACCTGCATGATTTTGTACAAGCTATGCAGTTTAAATGTTTGGTTTTCAAATGGTATTATTCTTGCACCAGACTTCTACATATACTTCTGCTACTGGTAATACTTTTACTGGGTATTGTGTTTTGCTGCATTCACAGGTAATTCTCTACCCATCACCACAACTGTTGGTGCTACTACCTGATATAGGAGGGTCCCTAATCTTTGATAATGATAGCAAAGATGATCTGGTACAGTCAGGGAGGACAGTGTGCATGTTGGACACTGCACATATGGGTTAATGGTAAGGTCTCAGATTTTTTGACTAAGGGCCCTGGATTTGATAACTAATTGTGGTATTATTAAAATAAAAGGGGAATATGCCCTTTCTCTCATGTACAGGGGCAACATGTAAATGTCTCAGCATATCCTTGTTATGCCTGCACATACTCAAGAGCCACACACCACACATGAAGGACAGGTTACTTCAGACTCTAGCAGTGAGAGATATGTGGTACCCCCTACCAGATACATGTCAGGATCATCACCTAGTCCCATTAGGTAGGGGGTACACATAGAGGGGTGTATAATTATACATGCTGTAAACAAAGTTACTGCCCTAACCAGAAGATGGTGTGTCAATGACTGCAACTCAGCATATGTTCAAGATCAATATGGAGGCACAGGCTAATACCACCACAGCCATGGCAGAGTTGGTAAAACTGATGCAGAGTGTGTGAGATTACTTAGGAGAATGTATGTACCATATGACTGATTATTTTGATAAACTTAACCATGTAACTGAGCATGCCAGCATCCTCTGAAGCTCTCCTGCAATGTGTGAGGTACTATCCATGAAACTATTTTGCCACTGTCTCCATGGATAGTGGTCATCATGGTCATGGATGACTTAGAACAGTATAACACTGTTAGCACTTCTATATCTATGTATGTTGTACAGGTGTCTGCAGTCAGGAGATGATGTTCCTGGGGATGAGACAGTCATGACAGGGAGGCATATGATAACAGTACCAGGTAGTGTCTGACTGGACCAGGAGCTCATTTTCAATGGAGACCTTGGGAGAAAAGCTCCAACAAATAACTGACAAATTTTGGAAAATATAGCAGAGTATCATGTACATGGTAGGGATGAATAGAAATACAGAGTCTGATTACAACGAGGCTAGTTCACATTTTACAAAAGGGCATTTGAATCATGAACAGAGAGTACAACATATATGTATTTTTTTGCATTTACATAGTTATTAAGTTAGGAGAAAAGAGAAAGAAAAATTAATTTGCTGAATCATAGAAGAGTAGTGACTAAAGTAGGTCTGGGTAGGCAAAGAGACATCAACCTGGGTGTTATTAGCCTGGTACTGTGCAGAAGCATAACCAGGGATTAGTCAGGTATTCTTTTAGGAATAGTTTGAATTTGTGACTGTCTGTGGTTTTTAGGATGTGTTGGGGTATTGAATTCCAGGTTTTGGATATTTTATTAGAGTATAGGGAGTCACCATAGTAGTTATGAGATTTAGTTACCTTTAAAAGTAATTTGTAAGATGATCTTAGGGACCCATGGTTTGTATTAATTTGAACTAGGTCTTTGAGAGCAGGGCAGTTATTAGATTGTGGATGATACTGTGGGCAGTGATTAATTGGATGAGAGATAATAAGATGGGTAGTTCGATCCAGCTGAGCTGATGAAAAGCAGTACAGTGGTGAGATGTTTTTTTTAGTTTTGTTTGGGTTCAGTATGAGTTGGTGATCTATGAGATAGTTTTCTATGTCTTGGAGTAATTTTTGTGTGGGTGTTTTTGTAACTGAAGAGGTTAGGGGCAGAGCAGATAAGGGAGGCACCGTCTGTGTATTGAATGATAGAGTCTAGTTGAGTAGACATACTGAGGTTATTGGTAAATATGATGAAGAGGACAGGTCTGAGGATAGAACCTTGGGGTACTCCAAAAGAGATGGGTAGCAGGGGGCAGAGATTGTTTTCTCATTTGGTAGACTGCTGTCTATTAGAAAGATAGCTGTGAAACCAAGTCAGGGTTGTTTTACTAAGGTTATATGATGGTAGTTTGTTGAGATGTTTTTGGTGCGATACTGTATTGAAAACTTTAGACATATAGAGGAAAATAGATGAAACAAGATGGCCTTGGTTTTTGAGGAAGTTAACAGTATTAGTGAAAGTTATAAGTGCAGTATTAGTATTATGTTTAGGTAGGAAGCTGTGTTGAAAATGTTATAGGAGGTTGTTCTTTAGGAAATAATCAAGCAGTTGTTGATGAATGCTTTCTTCTAAGATTTTGGCTAGAGGGGAGAGACCGGCGATGGGTCGTTAGTTTGAGAAGTCTGTAGACGGGCTACCTTTGTGTAGGGGATGATATGGGATATTTTCCAGAGGACAGGTACATATTGTTCAGAAATGGAGCAGTTAATTAGTATTGATATAGGACAGGAGATGGAAGTAACAGCTAATTTTAAACATTGATTTGGGAGCTGACCAGCAGCAGGAGTTGAGGGTTTTAATTTGGTTAGGAGCTTTTTTATATAATTAGTTTCTATGGGCTTCATGCAGAATGAGTAAGGGTTGGATTCAGTGGAGGCGGGTACTGTTAGTGCAGAGTTAGTATTATTGTTTATGAGGGATGTTATTGAATTAGTAAAGTAAGTATTGAATTGGGATGCAAAACAATCAATGGTATTTTTGGTGGATGATATTGGGGTAGTGGCTTTTCCAGGATTTAGGAGATGATTAATACATTGACAAAATTTTGCGGGGGTTGTTCTGGTGTTTTTGTTATGATGTTTGGAAGTAAGACATTTTGTCATGGTTGATTTGTTTCTTAGCTTGGTTTCTTAGTTGTTGATATGAGGTGAGGTTGTCTCTGTTTTTGGAACTTTGGTAAAGGGACCAGGCTCTATCCCTTTGTTTAGGTAGTAGTTTTGTGTCTTTAGTTAGCCAAGGGAGTTGTTTGTTTTGGTGTGAATTTTTCTAGTGGGAGATAGTGTATTTAAGATTTCAAGGAATGTATTGTTAAAGTATTGAACTGCAAGGTCTAACTGGAGAAATTTTAGTGGCAACCAGTCACATTGCTGTAGCAGGGTATTAAACAGAGACGGGGAGAAGTTTCTTTTTCCTACAGATGTCTTTGAATATGATGTTGCTAGGGGTGTGAACCTGTTTCCTGAGGTAAAAGGTTGGGGAATGGTTGCTAAGGGTGTCTGGAAGGCAGCCTGCTTGGTGACCTAGATTGGGCTTGCTTGCTAGTATCCAGTCTAGTACTGACTGTTTTTTGGAATGTTTGTTGATACGAGTGGGAGAGTTAATGGTTTCAGAGAAGTTGTAGAGGTTGATAAAGTTGGAGGGGTTATCAGAGGAGCAGGTAAGCCAGTCTAGCTTTGCAGTTGCTTAGGACTATTGTTTCTTGGTGGAAGTTAGTTAATGACCAGCAGAGAAGGTTTTCCATATTAGATTGTTTGTTCCTGGGAGGTAAGTAGGTGGCAATGAATATTATTGTTTGTTGGAATTGATTTCTAGGCATGTAACTAATATTTTGGAATTGGGGAAATCAGGATGAATGCAGTTTAGTTGGACTAGTCTAAGGGAATCTTTAAAGATGATAGCAATACTTCCACCCTGTTTGCTTAACCTTTCATGTCTAAAAATGCTGCAGCCTTTGGTTAGAATTTCTTCATCTTTCATATGGGGTTTTAGCAACATCTTTGTTATGACAGCTATGTCAGGTGAGTAGAGGGAAATGGCAGCATGGAATTCATTTACATTATTTATGATGGTCCTGTGGTTGAAATTAGTAATTAATAGGTCTGAATCACTATTTTTAGTAAGTGGGGGGTTGGGGTGGATGATTGATAAGGACCTATCTTTGTGAGTCAGTGTTGGGTGTGATTGTGTACTGGGTGGATAAGCAAGTTTTGGTGCTGGATTGGGATGAATGTCTACTCGAAGTTTAATTAGAGTTAGAGAGTGTAGCAATAGGTGTATGAGTTTGGATACCAATCTGGCATATTTGTGAAGAGATCATAGATGGGTGTGACTACAGATATATTTAAAAGTGAAGAATAGTGTGTTACAGTTATTGTAAAGTTGAGGTGAGATGTTTGTGTTGGGTTGGTTGTGGTTTGGATAGAATGGGTATGTTGGATAGTGGTTGTTTAAGATGTGCACTGTGTGGTAGGAAGTAGCTTAGTGAGCTAGAAAGAGAAGGAAAAGTAGAGGAATCTATATATTCACACACACACACACACACACACACACACACACACACACACACACACACACACACACACACACACACACACACTCATGCATATGTATTTTATGTGAAGAATAGTGAGGAATAGGAATGACACTGTCCTTCAGCCCGAGAATTCTATTAACATTCACTTCTTTGTTTATGGTACAACTCCATTTTATTTCTGAACAAAGCCCTAATTCTTATCTATGTGTTGAGGTGCTGGCACCACTGCCACCAACTGTGATAGAGAGCTTTGACCAAAAACCCCAGGCCCCAAAGTATTATTTTCAAATGCACACTCACACACAAGCACACACACACACGCACACACACACACACACACACACACACACACACACACACACACACACACACACACACACACACACACACACACACATTTCCCAGGGAAGGCTAACATAATTCTCCACACAGAAGTAATGCCACAATTCTAAGTTAGGGCCAGAGACACCAAGTAAATTGGCTGGTTTTATTCAAGTCAAATATAAACACACGAATTAATATCATTGTTAGTTGGCCTAAGTAGTTGAATGGAAAATGTGTATGACCTAATTTGTTTGCCAACAGTGAAAATAATGTTTACCCTCAGCTCAGAAAAAAAGTGCATACATTTACTTATAATCAATAATAGACATCAGCCACAAGATCTTAAAAATTAGCAAATGAATTTTACTTGAATAGTAAAGAAAAAGTGCAAATACAGATTACAATACAGACTGGTTGCCACATAGAGAAAAACAAAATCAAAAGGCAATACAGATATATAGGTTACATACAGAAAAACCTAAGCTGTAGGTATCTAAGTTCACTGGTTATAGCTTGCTACAGAAATATAATCTCTAGCTATCATGTTAGATAAATTAATACATAATTGTCAAGTAAATACATTTTCCAGATGGATACATCCTATAGACAAGTAGCATCTATATCATAATATAATGTAACATATTATTATGTACAATGTTTGCCCCAGCTCCCAATATTCATCACATGGCATCACTATCCAGTTGTTGGCCTGAAGAAAACTGAGATAAACTGGCTAGTCCTTTTAGTCGCCATACCAACAATAAAGATTACCAATACACATCCACATCTGCTTCCTCTTCTTGGACTCTAACCAGGTGTAGCTTAGTGATATGCAAGTCATGAAGTGTGTCAACAACTACATCTCAAAAGACAGTTACTGGTCATTCATCTTTTTTGTCACATTCACAAGATAAGACAACAAGCCTGGATACCCAACTCACTTCAAAAGACATTCTCTTTTCTTTGATATTCAAAAGGGAAAATTCAGACAATCCTCAGCCATGAGAACAATGTGCTGATTGCAGATGAACAAGAGAGAAAAGAATTAAAAAACACATTATATTTAAATACTCCCTTAGCTTTACATTACCACTGGCTTCACAGTCTGTACAATGTGAGAAAATGCTCCTGCAGTATGCTTTTTGCGTTCAGCTTATACAACGTAATGAAATCATGTCCATCCATCTTCCATGAATTATACTAATCCTGTTCATGGGTTTCTTCTCCACACTGCAAACACTGCACCAATGTATAGTCATTTTTAACATAACCCTGATTTCCATAAGGAATATGTGGCTTAGGTTGTCCAACACAGAAAGGACTCTGTTGTTAAAACCAAAAACAAACTATTAGGTAAAGGCAGAACAACTGCTTTCTTGTATTTCTCTACAACTTCACTTTCCAGTCACTATTCCAAATACTTTACATTATCAAATATGTCCTCAGGGTCTTCCAGAATGCCACTTAAAACTGCAATGAAACTGTAATATCAGCAGCTAACAGGGATTCTGACTCACAGATAACAGTTATTTGCTTTGAAAAATGATCATATAATGAGCAAACTTTGAAACACTTTTCACTGGAAAGATTATGCATGGGAATTTTAATAGTCAAGGTACTCCTGAAAAGCAGCATTTACCTTGGAACCCATTTCAAATGCATGCTGCCCTGACAAATGCAGGGGGGCATTCCCATCCCCAGGTTTCAGACCGCAGTCTTCTTTAAAAATGGTGTATTATCACAAACAGTTTATTTGGCATTTCACCTAGTGGATCATTAAAAACAGCCTAACAACTCTCTACAGTTAACAACACTGTCCAGTCTAATGGTGAAGGCTTTATTTGAGCCAGCTGATTTAAACACTAACTGTAAATGAGTGTGGTCTCCACCTTCCATATTTCATACAGGATTCAGCGTCCAGCTTTATCTACCGTCCTGCTTCAGAGAGTGATTTAGCTCCTCTTCAGCCAGCCAGACTTCATCCAACACACTAAGAACTGGCAAGGAAAAGATGTAAAGTCAAGCAAGTGATGTTTCTTAACACATCCAGACAATCCTGTCTCTCACACCGTAGCTAAATTCCATTCATCTTCCCAGAAAACAAACATTTAAACTTCAGCTCTACTTTCTTGTTTCAAAGGCAAAACTAGTTATTCCAAACCATTTTCCATTAGTTTCCTTCAAAAGACATTCACTCATCAATAAAGTTGTCTCCTCTGCATTGTTAGTGAGCTCCCCAGCCACCATCTTCCTTGCTGACACAGGGAGCTCCATCCCCAGAGATATAGAGAAGCTGCAAGCAATGTTGCAGTAGGTGGAAGTGGATCAATTCTAGTAGCCTAAATAAAAACTCCATTCCATACAAGCCCTTGTCACACTGGAGGCATTGACATCTGTGTACTGACTGAGGCATGGTTTAAAATGGCGGAGAACACTATGGCTGTGCAGACCGCAGGGCTATAATGCTTTCTACTCATTTAGACCAGCTACTGTTCTGAGGAAAAGGGTGGAGGTATCTGTATCTACATCCAGAAGAGATTCACATTAAGGCTGGTAAAGCAGCATGATGCACTAGAGCTTTGTCATGTCCAAATATCCATCAGAAACATCACATACAATATATTTGCTAGTTATAGAACTCCCTCTATGGCACAAGAAAGCCAAAACACCTATCTGCAGGAACTAGAATTACTTAGTATTAAACAAAATACCATTTTCCTATGCAATCTATACTATGCAGCTATAGACTAGGGAACCTGCACCATCACTTGTGCACAAGCACAGAGATTCCTAGACTTTACAAATTCACATGCCCTGGAACAATTTCTCAGAGTATCAGCTACAGGGAATAACATCAAAGATCTTGTCCTTATCAATATGGGAGCATCTTGCACCATGCCTTGTGTATCTTCATCACTTATTAGGTCTAGGCATACAGCAGTCTCCCAGAGATCCCTTCCACCCAAGGTACCTTTAAAATTTTCTTTAAGACAAGCTCAGTTAGGAAGGTCAAAATCACTTAAGAATTTTTCAAAAACAAACTACCTCAAACTAAGTGATGGTATAAGAAGTTTCAACCCCCCCCCCAAACACAGATAACATGGACTCTTATGCAGAGGTGTACACCAATGCTCTGTATAACCACTTAAGCAGTTGCATAGAATCTGCTGTACCTGACCAGATTAAAACCAGCTCTTGCTGAAAAAAACAGTCATCCTGGTGGACCCCTAGTATAAACAAGCTATACAACAAGAGAAAGAAACAAATGTCAAAGAACAAGAGGGAATTGGTTCAGCAGAGGAAAAAAAATCCCTCTCTAGCTTAAACAAACAAATCAGAGATCTTATGAAGCAAAAATAGCAACCTGACTAAACATAATCACAAGACGTTCTTAACTACATCCTAAATCTAAAAAGGAATATCCAGCTATACATGGAATTGGTTGTGGATGGCACCACCCATACTCAACCAGAGGTAACAGCCAACCTGCTTCCTGACAGATTTGGAGCAAACTCCAACTCCTCCGTCCCCTCCAGTGATCCCTCTAAAGTATACCTGCCACCATTCCTCAGTCTATTACTTCAAGACAGCAGGTCATCTTGATACTCTCCAGTGCCAAAAATGCAGCATCGCTGGGACCAAACAACATCCCACATTGCCTTTTAAAAAACTTAATACATGACCTGGCAGACCCACTTGGATCCCTGTTTAACCACAGCCTGCAAACTGGCTATGTTCTGGCAGAATGGAGGACAACAACAGTAATCCCTCTGCACAAAGAGGGGCCATCAACTGACCCTGGGTTCATAAGCCTGATTAGCCTCATCTGCAAGGCCATGGAAAGAATCATTATAGACCTTATTAACAAGGACATAGATAATCTGCAAACTCTGGACCTAACCAGTTTGAATTTGTTAAAGGTAGATCATGCCTGTTAAACATGGTTGACTTCTTTGGGAAAGTTATCAAGGTCCGGGACGAGAGAAAGATAGTGCATACCACTTATCTTGACCTAGCCAAGGCATTTGACACAATCCCACACTCAGCTGTTACATAAAAACCCTCCCAATTGGTAATTAACCCATACATTACCAGATGGGAAGCCAAATGGCTCACTGACAAGATGCATACTGTCAAACTGGGTGACTTCACTTGTAGCAAAAGACCAGTCAGCAGTGGTGTACCACAGGGTTCTGTGGTGGGCCCCTTACCTTTTCAGAATTCACTTCTCAGAAGTCTGGGAAAACATGGATGGCCTATGGGTTCATAGGTTCATAGGTAGGTACTAGGCTATTGGCCCTAGGGCCTATATAAGCCTAGCCATAAAGGTACCCTGGCATTCGCACCCAAGAAAATTATTTTCCTGTGCCCTTATCAAGTAGAGCCACAGAAGTGATCCCTGGGGTGAATTTCTTATCTCCCATCCAATCATCAATATTTTTCTTGAAGAGTGCTATTGAGGAGCTTTGTTTGATATGGATAGGTAGTTTGTTACAGAGTATGGGAAGTGTCTGGGACAGGAATCTATCCCTCTAACATGTTCTGTTTATTGTGGTGACAAGGTTTTGGTCCCTAGAGCATGTAGCTTGAAGGGATTGGGGTTTCATTAAGTGAATCATGTCCAACAGCTCTGGGTTTGACATAGCTTTGTATATTAGGCTATGATAACCTCTGAGTAGGCGATATGCGACGGAGTAAAGCTGGAGTTTTTTGAGACGGTCTGCATAGGGCATTCTTTTGAGGCCGATAATCCTCTTTGTGAGGTATTTCTGCATCCTTTCTAGTTGTTGTAGATGTCTTGTGAGGTACATACCAAAAGGGGCATTGTACTCTATAATGGGTCTAATGAGTGATGAGTAGAGGGGACCAATGACCTCTTTTTTCCTGGATGAGAAACCTTTTGAAAATGAGGTGTGCCACATAGAAGGTGTTCCTGACTACTGTGGTGATGTGATTATCAAAAGAGAGACTACTGTCCACCTGTGTCCCAAGGTCTCGTACCACACTTTCAGTGTTAAGTAGACTAATGCCTATGTGGTAGTTCATGGGTACAGAGATTTTACCAAAAGGGATGACAATGCAATTTTTGGCATTGAGTTTGAGGCCATGGCTTTGAAACCAGGCATCTGTCTCAGTGAAGCCCTTTTGTAGGATGTCCACATCATTAGGAGTTTCGATTATGGCTCCTAGTTTGCAGTCATCTGCGAACTTCATTAGCCAAAGACCTTCTGTGTTAGCCTGTACTTCTAAGAAGAAGATAACAAACAGGAGAGGACCCAGGACTGAACCATGTGGTACTTCACTTGTCACTGGTCTGAAGTTGGATTCGGAGTCTGCTACTTTCACAGTGTGGGTTCTGTCAGTGAGACATTTGGCAACCCATCTTGTGACATAGGGATTTATACCTAGTTTAGTGAGGTTATCTATAATTCCAGACTGGGAGGATGGTATCATAAGCCTTAGCGAGATCTAGATAGGCTGTGTGAAAAACCTTACCCTCGTCTACGGCTTTGGTGAGCACTTCAAAGAAGTCTATCAGGTTTAGGAGACATGATCTGCCTTTTACAAACCTGAACTGGGTGAGGTCCAGAGTTTGGAGATTGCCAATGTCATTGTTTATAAGTTCCATGATGATACGTTCCATAGCCTTGCAGACCAAGCTCATCAGGCTAATGGTGTGATAGTTCCTGGGGTCCATGGTGGCTACCCCTTTGTGGAGTGGGATAACCATTGCTGTGCGCCATTCAGTGGGCACAAAGCCTGAGGTGAGGCTATGACTGAACATAGTAATTAAGTGGGGTGCCAGTTCATTCTGTAGTTCATGTAGAATGCAGCCTAGGATGTTGTCAGGTCCCATGGATGCTGTGTTCTTGGCTTTGGAGAGTGTGTTTTTTACCTGTGCAGCCATGATTACAGGAACTTTGCATTCTTTCGGTATAGAGATGGGCCCTTTAAGGGGTGAGAAGTGGGGTAAAGATAGTACTGAACCTATCTGCCAGAATGTTGGTAATATCAGTTGGTTCTGTATATTTAGTGCCATTGTGCTGTAACTCAGAGCAGATCTGAGTGTTCCCATTGAGATTTTTGACATAGCTATAGAATGCTTTGTGGTTGTCTTTAGAATCAGTGGCAATTTTGTTTTCATAACTAGCTTTGGAGGATTTTATCAGGGATCTCAGCTTTTTACTGAGGCTGACCAGAGAGTTCTTCCAATTAAGGGATTTTACTCTTTTTTGCAACAGTTTCTCTCTTCTGTTGTAGAGTTTGTTTATGGCAGGGGACCACCAGATTGGCTTATTTTTTTGGAGGATAGCATCTTGGTTCTGTTATGGAGTGCATGATCCATGCACTCATGTAAGTGCTTATAAAGTGCATTTGTGTAGGATTCAGCAGTCATACCTCTACTGTCCATCTGCATAGGTGTTGTGAAGTTTGCCACTTCTGTCTTAAGAAGCATGAAGTTGGCTTTGGATAATTTTTTTACAGTGGTTTCCCTAATGGGACTGAGAGTGGGATATGGATGTCTAGGGTGATTAGCTTGTGGTCGGACCTGACCAACAAGGAACTGACCTTTGGTGTGGAACACCGGTTGCCCATGTTGGTAATGACCAGGTTTAGGATATTGCTGCCCCTGGTGGGGGTGTGGATAAGTTGATTCAAGGCGTTGGAATTTATGAATTCCAGAAACGTTGAGCAAAAGAGTTGGTACTTGAGTAGTTTTCCCAGTTAATGATGGGGTAGTTGAAATCACCCATTATTAGGGTGTTAGGTTGTACCCTAATATTTTCAGGTGTATTAAGAAATGTGGAGTAGGAATCCTGGGCCATGGTGGGGAATCTGTAACAAGCTACAATTTGGATTGCGGTCTTGCCCAGAGTTAGTTGCACTTGGATAATCTTGGATGCATTATGCTGTGCAACTAGCCTGGAGGTGTGGATATCCTTAATGGATATGGACGCACCTCCACCTTTAGTATTTCGGTCCAGGTTAGGTGGCCTAAAGGTGTGGCATGAATTATAGCCTGCTAATGTAGGGGTGCTCTCTGGCGCCTTGAACCAGGTCTCTGTCACTGCTCAGGTGTCGATGTTCTCCATTTTAAGGAGTGCCTCGAGTGAGTGCATTTTGAGGTTTAGACTTCTAGCACTGAGTAGCATTACCCTCAGATTTTGCTTGCTTGTACCTGTTACGGTGGTGAGTTTGTTGGGAGGGTGGCCTAATGGTTAAGGTGTTTGCCTTACAAACACAAGATGTAGGGTTTGAGTCTCACAAGGGATAATTGGCTAGGCTTAAAATGGCTCGCAAGGGCAGTTAGCTTAGTACTAATCTATGAACCTATGAACCTTGTCATTTGAACCTTGCCTAAAAAGGCACTATAGGGGTGGCAAGAGCCTTAGCCAGTATCCGAAATCCCAAGGGCGAGAGGCACAGGCCATTTCTGTCAAAGCATCGTGGTCTGTTGATTATGTCATTCCAGGCAAACAGACACTGGATCCCCTTAGAATGACACCAGTAGCTTAGCCAATTGTTGAAGTCAATCATTATGTCCTTGTACTGTGGTATAATTCTGGATGATGGCAGGATGCTACTCAAGGCTAGGGTCATACCTGACTGAGCTACAAGATCGGACAGCTCCTTCATGCCTCTTTTCAGGTAGCCCAGGGAGGAACATCTCAGGCCATTCACATCAACATGCACAATGACAAAGTCATATAAGTACTTGTTGTGGAGTGACCTCAGTGCATGCATTATGTGGAGGATCCTGGCACCCGACAGGCAGCTGACAGTAGCTTTCTCCTTGTTTAGCCTGGTGAGTGGAACATCAGTGTGCCTGACTATAGAGTCACCTATGACTAGAGTGTTGGGTATGTTGTTATGCCTTATGGGTTGTGGTTGAGTGGCACACTGAGTTTGAGAGCTATGTGTCATTTGGATTGTGTTGGGGGAGTGGAGGTTGCTTGCGTTTCTGCTTTGGAGGTCCCTGTTGCTTGAGCAGATTTTTAATGAGACCCTCTGCGAATGTAGGTGTGTGTTTTGTGTTTCTATGTATGTATTTTGGTGGTGTAGGTTTTGAGGGACTATGTGATGAGTGTGGTGTGGTGCAAGTGTTTATCCTCACAGGTTGTAGTGTTGGGTGGTAAGAGGAGAGAGTTGTCTGTGTACATGAGGCAATTGCTGCATTGCCCCAAGATGCCCAGATTCATCAAGTAGACAGGCGAAAACACCAGGAGCTTATCCTTAGACATGACTGGATAGGTTCATGTGACCAAGTTCACTGACAATTGCAAATTGGGAGCAATGAATGAGTTCCCCAATGATGTTAATATACTGCAATCAGGGTTAACGCAGACAATAATTGGTACCAAAGCCATGGATTAAAGCTAAATGCAAAAAAAAAAAACATTGTTATTCCATTTGCAAAAGCTGGCATCTCTGTTAATTACATTATAGACAGCATCCCCCCCAAATGTAGACCAAGTGGTAAATGATCTGGGTACTCAGGCTGATAGCAACCTAAACTTTGACCACCACGTATCCACAGTAGTAAGAAATTCTTCTATGTGGCACATCTTGTAAGTAAAGGCATTGCATCTAGACCTAAGGATATTATAATTCCATTATAGTCGGCCCTCATCAGGCCAGTAATTGAATACAATGCTCCCTTTTGCATGTACCTCACCAGGCACCTACAACAACTGAAGACACCACAGAGATTTCTCACCAAGAAATTACAGGGTATACAAAACAAGTCTTATGCAAAAAGACTGAAAACCCTGTGACTGTATTCTGCCTCCTACAGGTTGTTAAGGAGTGACCTGTGCCTGGCTCACAGGGCAGTTTCTGACCTGGTCATGACGGAAATGTTACAGATTCATAAATCAAACTACATCAGGGCCACTCACTCCAGGGATCTTCGCCTAGCCTCTGACATGAACAGGCCATGCTGGAGAGATCGATATATCTCCCAGAGACTGCCATTTCTCTGGAACAAGCTTGCAGCTCATGTGAAACAGAGACCCTCCCTGACCCTCTTCAAATACAACCTAGATTGATGGATGGGTGACCACAAATTCACTCCTGGTGGTGGGGCCCATATACGTCCTGGACAGAGGAAGTCATTATTAACAATCATAGACCCTTACCTCTGCGAACATCACTCGTCTAACCACTGGCAATTGGAGTAACTCGAGATAAATATAGCTAGGCTTGTAAGGGGTCTAGGGCCATTAGCTTAGTAATCTATGAATGTATAAACCTATAAGCAAACTATCTACTCTTAAAAGAGATATCTTATTAAAAGGATACAAGGCATGAACAACATATCCTACTCGAGCCCCTTCACTTTACTTGGTATCCTACAGACTGCTAAGAGGTGACCTGTATCTGGCATACATGGCATACTCCAACCCATTACTGATGATTTACTGAACATCAGAAAGTCCAAAGTCATCAGAAATACTCAGTGTAGGGATCTAAACCTCTTCTGTAACATCAACAGAATGGTTTGGAGGGACAAGTATGTCTCACAGTGGATACTGCTGCTGTCCTATCCACATAAAACAAAGTTCATCTCTGTCCATATTCAAGAGCAACCTAGATCTATGGATGGGAAACAAAACATTTACCTCAGAACTTCTCCCTGTACTACTACTAATGGGAAGGGACAGCTCCCAAATGCATCATCCCATGCATAGGTCCCCTCAAATTATCTGTGGTATAATCCCAGTTATTCTCATTAGGGGTAATATTTAATTATCAACCATGGGTTAGGTAAAGCTAGTCTATAGCCAAATGGGATAGTTATTTCGAGCATAAATAGGGAACTTGGCTAGGCTTAATATGGCCTGCAAGGATAGATAGCCTAGTACTTTCCTATGACCATATGGCATTGCTGGTATCAAAGAAAAGTGAGCCACTAAAAGAAAGGAGTGGGCACGGAGTTCTCTCAGTATACATCATTCAAAAATGGTAGACAAAAAAAGATGGACGTAAAGTAGCAGCCCCTGTAAAGAAGAGCATCATATATATGAGGTAAGAGTAGAGAAGGAGTACCAAAACAAAAAACGGAGGAAGGGAACAGCCATGGTCAAAACTTTGGTTAAGTAACTGGACAATTAAGACAGAGGAAGGGGGGCTCTGGTGCTTTTTTAAAGTGTATTATCCCCAAGACACAATAAAGAAGGAGGATAATAGACTGGAGGAAAAAATGAAGAGTGAAGTAAGCAAGTAAAACTACTGGTGGATCTGAATCTGATAGGAGCAGGCAGGGAGGTTCAAGCTCCAGGGTGGTGGGGGGATAGTTAACTGATCCCTTGAGGGTTTATTCAATGGGTGCATGTCTGTACCAGAAAGAATAGAATACTAGTTGTGGCACTTACCAATGCAGAGGGCAGTATAGATGTCCATATTAAATCAAGACTAACCAGAGTTGATCATGCCACAGTATGATCTGCTCTAGAAAGGAAGTATAAGAACACAAAGACAAAGATGATGGCATTTCGTCATGATGGAGGACATAAGGAGATGGTCAATGATAACTTTTGAGACTGGAAAGAAACTAAGAGAAGAAACTGACTATAGGAAAGGATCAGTGATGGACTATGCAGGCCTGTGGGCAAGTGTATAAGGAAGAGATAAAGAGTCCAGTATAAACAGACAGAAATGTAAAAGGTAGCATCCAGGGTAAGAAATGACCTAAAACAGGTAGAAAGGAGTAGATGGGGACATGGAAAAGACACAGAACAAGGAAAGATGGATAATAGGCTAGAAAGGGATAAAACAGAAAGGAAACTGAATTCTCTTCAGATGATAAGGCACTAGAACCAGATGGTCTACCTGCTAGAATTGTTAGAAATCTTGCCAATGTGCCTGCAGATCATCTGACAGAGATCTTCAGTGAACCAACAGCTTGCATAACATCTCCAGGAAACCAAATCTGTGTAAGTGAAGTAGCAGGTAAAATCATTGATAGAATTCTAAGAAGTAGGCTGGTAGCATTTCTAGAAGAAGAGAATCCATGACAGCAGCACTGTCTCATAGTTTGTAGGAACTATCAGTAAAACCTAACTTTAGATTTGTGACTGGGTTTTTGATGAACCTGATAGAATAATACCTGCAAACATCATCTACTTGGACTTCAGCATGTCCTCAGGCTCAGTCTCACAAACAAAGATGACAAAAAAAAATGTAAAGGAGTTCGGGTTGACCAAGGCTGAGGAGCTGGATAGCTACATGCCTGAATGGTTATGGAAAAAGGAGTGATGCCAAGAATTAGGGTTGTGAGTGAGTTATATAGTACTGGAGTGGTCAGTCCTGAAACCAGTACTCTTCAGTTTGTTTAGATCAGACATAACTGAGACGGTAGCAAAAATCAATCTCTTTGCTTATGACACAAAGGTAGGTGCAGCAGTGGATGATGTAGGAAATAGGTAGGGAAGGCTTTAGAGAGGTTGGACAAGTGGGTAGAATGGTGGTTGTCCTATATGGACCAACTCAAAGTCCTGCAACTATACTCATTATCCTACAGACTGCTAAGAGGTGACCTGTGTCTGGCATACAAGGCATCCTCTGACTCAATACTGCTGGACCAACTGAACATCAGCAAGTCAAATAGCTTCAGAAAACTCAGTCTAGGGATCTAAACCTCATCTGCAATATCAGCAGAATGGCTTGGAGGGACAGGTATGCTACACAGAGGATATCACTGCTCTGGGATAGACTCCATATCCATTTAAAACAAAGCTCATCCCTGTTCATATTCAAGCACACCTTGGCTCTATGGATAGGTAATAGAAGGTCTACCCCAGGACTGTCACCTGTACTACTATTGGACATATGCAGTTCCTAAATGTTTTATCTAATCCATTGGATGATTAAGGCCAATTTAACACTAAATGGGATAGGTTACTTCAAGCACTAAAAAGGAAATTGGCTTTTCTTAAAATGGCACACAAGGGGAGTTAGCCCAGTGCTTATCTATAACCGACGCCGTATGAACCTATGAAAGGCCACTTTCTTCTTACATGGCTAAGCGGGTACAGTGAACGCCATGTGGAGTGAGGAGGAGAAAAGTAGCTTGAAAAGATGGATGAAAGCCAGGTTAAAATTTAAGCTTCTTTATTTAGTGGTATCTTACCTTTTACATTTGTGCAGTATATATTATATACCTAAAAATGCAAAGAAAAGATTTTACCTTCCACTGAAGTTTGCTGCTCTTCATGAGGGAGGTAAATTATTTTATATGCCACCAATGTGTGGCAGTTGCAGTAAAAGAAAAGATTAGGGCATCTAGTGAATACATTGTCATTTACAACTGCAATTTGTTTCTCACTATCAAGCAAGGAAAATAGCTCAACATGCATTTTAAATTCAATTCCTCCCATAAATCCAGTAAACTTATTTTATGTATGGATGTACTTCATTAGCTTTTTAATAAAAAAAAATCACTGCCAATGTAAAATCTTACCTTTACTTCACTATCTGATGCCACAGTTGCTGAATTATCAAATGTTCTGCAATTCTGTAGCCATGTAGAAATGCATATACATGTGCATTGCATCTCAAATCCACCCTACATGACCTGTGTCACTGCAGAGGTAGACAAGGAATTGAATAAGCATGCATTTAAAAAGTAGTTTAGTTCTTTAATAATATGATTATGTAATAATAACACACATTAATTTGACATGATTAATTCATATGATCTATCCACAGATGAGCAGTATTCTAAAATGATACCTTTGGTACTGCCTTTGTAATCAATGTCCGGCTATTGGGTGCAAAATATGGATTATCCACTCCCTGTTATGGTGTACTGACATGTTCTAATATTGCCTGGGTTTCATATGGGTATGAGGTTTAGTATAAATTGCAGAGGCCTGCTTTTCCACACCTTGTGGCATTACAGACAGGATACCTATCATACCACACAGACAGCAGAATAAAAATGACATTACATTCTTTTTATACATTAAAAGGTCCATTTTCTACCTATATGGCTTCCACAGTAGAAGTTTATTTTTGCATTTGGCGCTTTATTTACTTTGCAGGGGGGCAGATGCATCTATGCATATATTTACATATGCATAGAATTTGGTGAAATATTCTGCATTCACAGAGAGGTCATCAGGTAAAAGGGAATGTGGAATTTTGCCACGTAACCACTCAGATTTAGTAGATTAGCTTTAGCATAATCTCTGAATATTGAGTTTTATGGTGAATGTGACTAAGTTATGGTCAGATATGACTAGGGAGGAGGTTATAACTGGTAGGGAACCAGCTGCCCAATACTGGTGGGAATCAAATCCTTCATTTTTGTCTCCCGTAGTTACAGTGCGGACTAACTGGTCCAGTGACTTTCTGTTTTTAATGCCTAGAAATCTCTGGGCATACATTTTGAGGGAAGTGTGAGCCTCCCATTTGATGGAAGGGTATTTGAAGTAACCTAGGAAAATGGTATTTGGCTGAATGCTTAGAGATTCCACACTAGTTAAGTAAGAGTTATGTGCCAATGGGAACAGACTGGGAATTCTATAGATAGTTACAATGTGATATGGGGTTTTGGCATTGCTAAGTTGGACAAACCCCTTCTATTTACCTCTGATCGTATATCTTATGTTTATTCTATGCTGATTTACTGAGTCCATCCTAGATGTGCATTTCCTTTTCAAAATGTTTTGCCTCACAGAAGTGCTTTTTGGTTTCTCTGCATCACTTCTCTACCATTGCAAATATTGTATAGATGTTTTTGAAACTTTTTGTGTATTCCTGAATGTATAATTCTTTTTTATGTGTATGTAACTGAAATGTATTTTTAAGTTTTTGTATCTGTTGTATGATTTTATCTCACTGGGGAACTTTTCTCCCTGGGTCTCTGCTAAAAATGAGCCACTAGCTCAGCCAGACAAACCCTGTCAACAAATGTAAAATAAATAGATAAAATAAATAAAATAAAAAGGAGTTCTAGGTCAATATCCTGTCTAACTAGTCTGAAGGTGAACTGTTGTTTTATAAGTATAGACACCCTGCATCCTTTAGGGCCTTCTTCTAGTGTGGTGAACCTGAACATGTGGTAGGAGTTGAAGCCTTTCACTGATCAAGTGCTCTCAACTGTTTTGTTCCAGTTCACTGTGACAATGAACATAATGATGCATTCCAGTGTAAGGTATATCTGTAAGGAGTGGAGTTTTTTGTTAAGGTTCCTAGCAATGAGAAATACCCTTATTTTATGCAGATTTTATTTTGTTAGGTTAGAAGTTTTTGAAGACTGAGTTTGTCTAAAAAAAGACACTGTGGAGGTGGACAAAGTTTTACCAATATACTAAAGCCTTTGGGTGATAGGTGCATGCCATACCTGATAAAGCAGTTAGGACTGTCTATTATCTCCGCTCAGTCTATTATATATTGTACCCCTTTGAATGACACCAGAAGCTAAATCAATTGTTGAAGTCAGTCATCTTTTTTCATATTGTGTCATGCAGTACAGGGACAGGATCATACCTGCCTCAGTCACATATCTAAAGAGCTCCATCATATTTCTCTTCATATCGTCCAGGAAGGTACATCTCAGTTCATTTATTCCCATGTACACTATGACTGCATCATTTTTGTACCTGTGGTGCTGGGACTTGAGGCATGTGTGATGTGGTGAAACCTGGCCCCCCAATATGCAACTGACCGTGATCCTCTCCTTCCTCAGCCTGGTGAATGGTACATCATTTTACATATATGAACATGATTTGATCCAATGTCCTTTGGTCAAATCATAGAATATCAACCAAAACATAAAGAATCACAAAACAGTAACTAGAATGGACTGAGAAAAGTGGTATTGCCCTCCTGCAGGAGCCATGTTAAACCTCTATTGGGTGTCTATACCATTTTGTGCTTCAATGTTTTGATCAATATTGTGTGAATTGACCATAAAACATTTTCATCTATACTTTTTAGATGCTGTTTCAGGAAATCTACTTTTTTCCAGAACAATGGACATTCAAGAATGTGGGCCGGATTCACGAAACCTCTGTGTAAAACTTAATATGTCCTACTCAGAGGCTGCAGTTGAACGGTATGACGTCAGCGTGCCATGAATATTCATGAGGGCACGCTGACTCATCCGTAACTCTTACACGGACTGAGTAGGCAGGCAGGGGGCATGTCCGACTTCCGAGCAGTCTAAAAGTCAACCCCCCTGCAAGGTTTTAAAAAGCATAATGTCAACAGACAAGAGCGAATCCACTCAAATGTACATGCACCCAACACCACACTCCCTGACACTGTAAACCCCCATCAGAGTTCTAAAATGGAAAAAAAATTTTTTTTTAAATCCACGATATAGCTGCCCATATTTGCGCTTGTTTGAACGGGTGTGCCCATTGCTTAACCACAGTTAGCAATTGTGACATTGAAGAGCATATAAGAACTACTTATGCAAATGAATCCAAAAAGCAATAGCATAATGGTAGAGAGTATGCACAAAGAGAAGGCATTCACGGTTCGAGTCCCAGCATTCCCCTTCTTATTTATGTTTTAAATCAGTATTTGAAATAATACCAGAGAAATATGATTAAAATGTTATTAAAAGCAGTGACATGGCCAATGTATCAGCGAACAAAATATATATTTTTAAAAGACCCAGATATATAATAGCCTGCCATTAAGCAACGTTTTACACAGCTAAACAGAGGTGCCCATAGTTTACTAGCGCTTTATCCAGTTAAACAGAGTTGCCCATAGTTTAATAGTGCTTCACCGAGCTAAACATAGTTGCTTATAGTGTAATAGAACTTTACCCAGTGCAATAGAGTTGCCCAAAGGTTAAAAGCACTTTACCCAGTGCAATGTGTTTGCGAGGATATGCAATCCACGCCAACCAGGGCACCGGGGAGCAATGTAGAGCTAGGTTGCTTAAACGCAGCCACACCCCCTAGCCTGTCTAGACAGTATTAAAATAAAGTGACAAGGTTCAAACCCAGGACCCTGTGCATCATAATCAAAGCACAGAACCACTAAGCCATGACAGCTTAGGAGAAACCGACACTATTAGCATACATATACATAGAAATGGTAGATTAACCATTACTAAGCAGATCTGCAGTCAGCTTAGAATTCTCAAAAATGGCCAATCACAAAAAAGTGTGGGAAATGCGGCATATTTAAGCCCCATAGGTGGGAATACTCGCCATAACTGATTGTGGTACCCACTTGCAGTCAGGATGGCAGGCGTCGGAGAGGGTAATCACTTTACAGCACAAAGGTGGGGCATTGAGGAGTCTAAATATATGGTTTGGCTCCTAGTCCACCAACATGAAGGCCGACTCATGCAGGGCCAGGTTCAATGGGGTGCATACAAGGCAGAGGCGTGGAACCAGTTGGCAAATGATCTTACCAGTGCCACAGGCATTCCCAGGACTGGTGAGCAGGTCCGTCACCACCATGCGGACCTGAAGCGTCGAAAGGAGGACCAACTGAACCGATGGATCCAGGAGGCCCGTCATATGCCCAATGCCCCACTACTGAGTAAGTATCTATGTAATTAAGTATGTAAGAAATGCTACTCTTGCCTATAGTATGGATAGGTATGTTCCAATATCCCTTCATTTATATTACAGCTGCAGGTGTTCTTTCCGCGAATCGGCAAGCCTATGCTGATAGGCTGTTAAGGCTGCGCCACCAGGCAGGTTAGTAATTATTCAGCTGTTATTATTATAGAATATAAGTGAGACAGCCTGTAAAAGAGTTCAGTGTTGTAACCCAGTAATAAAGGTCAAATAAGCCTAGAATAAAGCTTCTGTTAATATTCTAAGATCAGATAAGTGATGCAGCCTGAAAAAGAGTATTGTAATCCATTAATAAAGAGTAAACAAGTCTCAAATAGAGTTTCCACCTGTATTGTAATATCAGATAACTGCTTCAGCCTGAAAATGAGTGTTCTAATCCATCAATAAAGGACAGACAAGTCTTGAATACATCCTTGTATATACTGTCATATGAAATAAGTGAGTCAGCTGGAAAGGATTGTTGTAACCCAGTAATAAATGTTAATAAAGCCTGGAATTAAGTACCATCCTGAAATGTAAATATAAAATAAGTGAGAGAGTGTGAGAAAGAGTTTGAAGCTACCAATAAAGGTGTAAGAAGTCTGTAATAAAGGTATACTGCATGCACTACATAATGAAATGAATGAGACAGCCACAACCAAAGAGTGAAATGTTTTTAATAAAGTACAATACCTGGACTGAGTCCATCCCACATTTTGGATATGTTGTTGTACCTTTGCATTATGGAGATAGTATGGTTGTATGAAATGCTGAACATCCACAGTTGTCTAGGCCCATATAAACTGGCTGATGGGAATGCCAGTATCTCAGAAGAATATTTATAGTCCTCAGCTGTTTCATGTATAGTATGTACATGTTAATCTGGTACATGAGCAGCTTGTGCTTGTGATCCCACAAATGTCAGTGTGTTGCTAGAACTGCATGTAACTGCTCAAATGTAGCAGGATACTTTACCTGAACACAGCCAGATATGAACATATATGAATACAAATGGAATGTATATTAATGTAGCAGTAACATCTCCATCACCAACATTTCTAAGGTTACATACAGGGAACTGTACTAATACATGTAGGGGATATATATCTGCATCTAGTAGGAATGTACGGTATACGTATAGGTATTTTAAGTTGTTAATGTAATATTTTACCACCCTATGTTATGTTCACAAATTATGCCATTCCACACCAAACTGAGTATGTGTATTCACAATTAATTCCTATGGACATTTGTCCTGTTGGTTTATACATATCTGCATGTACGTTAATGCATGTGCCCTGTTCACATATCCAAACCTGATGGCCTGTTGCCACCAATCAACCCTGCATGCTGTTGGAATGTCCACTGTTGTTCTAAATATGCATGTGTTATGCTTGCTGTTCAATGTTTGGAATTCATGTGTGTTTGGTTAATGGGAATACTAATGCATGCTGTTACAACTAATTTGGAATGGTGTTGTTTGTTACTAACCCAAAATGCCATTAAATACTGCTAAACATATGACAACTGGGAAGGCGGGTCCCAGCGGACCCAACTCTCCCACCTCAGCTGGTGATTGCACCTGGCACCAGTGCCCAGCCCGGGACCTCCTCCTCCAGTGGCCCAGTGCCACCTTCGAGTGGAAGCGCTGCAGGGGATGGGGCTTGCCCCCCCTCTCTGCAAATGTGGCCGGAGGAGAGCCTCCACTCACCCTCCAAAGGGTTTGGTCTGTGGTGCGTAGTGAGATCAGGCATTCCATGACTGATCCCCTATGCCAGCTTGAGGCGAGAGTGTCGCAACTCATGGGGGTGCCTGCCCCTCCTATCCAGCCCCCATCACAGCCTTGGCCTGGGCTGTGAAGGTACAGTGGTAACTGCCCATGGGTGAGGATCTCAGTTCCACTGTTGACATCTGTGGGCTCATGGGCTTGTGATATCCAAACATCCGTCCCCGTCAATTGTGTGTACCCACCACATGTGTCATACTCCGCCCCTGTATGCATCTTGTTTGTCTTGTCTGTTAACCTCCCCAACCCACCTCCCTCAATATTCCTACTTCCTTTACCTCACATTCCACTCCTACCTGAAAAAAAAATAAAAAAGGGCAATCTGTACCCGCAAAAAAATTACGCCCCATACATAGCTGCCCATTTTGCACACATGTCTGCTGGACATGTAAACTGATAATTACAACTGGCTGTACAACATACTTTGTTGTCCTCACTTCTCTCTCAGGGGTGGAAGGTTTCAAATCTCACTGTAAATTTCTAACATATGCACAGCTGTTGCTGGTAAAGAATTGGGCAGCTATGGGCCTTCCCTACATCCTTCCTGCACATCCTGACCTTGTTTTCCAACTGTCCTACCCTCTTTGTGCCCCCTTTTTCACCACTTTCCTATTTCTCCATTTTCTTTTCTTTAAAAGAAATTAGCGCGGGTGTTAGCGGGAGTAAGCACTTTTAAGCAGTAGTCAGCGGGTATGCGCTTATGTGCGCTTAGCTAAGCGTAGATAAGCATAGCTAAGCGTCGTGCAAACTCACGCAAACCCACTTACAACTGCTTAAAAGTGCCTTAGTCACTGTGTATGACAAGGCCTGTAGTCTGCTCATCAGCAAAATAAAATACCTCTGTCAGTCTCGAACTCCGGACCTTGGACTAACTAGACTGCATGAATTACCACTTTGCCAGAGCAGATATACAATAACTTGGTGCTGAAAGCAATTTAACATGCCTTACCATGAGTGAATGTAAAGGGAAAATAGGAATGGCATAACACAAATCTTGTTTTGTGGGCCTTAACCAGCAGGTGTTGTTGAATTGCATGACATGACTGTGAAAAGAGAACCAGCCATGCTAGTAGGGAATAAGGTTACAGTAGCAGCTTACAAATCCCACACAGTATCAGAGCAGGATACACACTGGCATATTAGCATAGGTCATAGGCTAGACCTCCCAACAGTGACTGCTCTACAGTGATGACCCTGATTAGTAAACAAACATTAGCTGTGCCCCACTGACTCCCTGTGAAATGTACTAACAGTAGGCAGAAAGGTGTTGAATCTCACTTCATAACAAATGTCAATAAGTGAGAGTAGACACCGCTTGCACGTCAGAAAAGGTGTAGTAATAGAAATGCTCTGACTCACCCAAAATCTGAACTGAAAAATGTCAGGACTATATCACAGGTGTATCCCAGTTATATGTACCTTTCCCTGAGGCTGTTCAAATATATACATGAGAGTATCTGAGGCCTGTAAGAGTCAGAAACACACAGGCATATCAGCTTGTCTGCTGTTACACACTTTGCAAATAGCTGTAGCATGAATTCCACAAGCATGCCCTTATGTAGAAGTACAACACAGAAATAGCAAAAGATGTAGCCATGTACTGCTAGCAACCACCTGTGACAATGCCATTGTTCAGGTTCTGAAAAGACTGCTGTGGTGCACAGTCAAAGAATACCAGGCTGACCTCTGTCTACCATCTGGATATGTCCACAGGTGGGAGCTACTCAGACAGACTACAAGCCTTCATAGACTTACAGGTACACAGCAGCTCTCCATGTTCAGCAAGATAAACATCACACGATAATAAGTAATGCACACTGCAGTTCTGCACCCCTACCCAAAGGTACTATATACCCGTGTAGTCAGGCACAACCAAGGGTGTAGGTAGGCATACACAGTACAGAAATATGTCCAGTCGTCCTGAGCAGACTGTGCTAATGCCAACACAAACCACAAACTGTTCAGATGTGAGTAACGTAGTAATGACAGTATAGCTGTTCACAAACAGTGCATGTGCCTGATATTCATAATTGGTAGTACAACATACTTAGATGTCCTCACCACTCTCTCAGGGGTGGAAGGTTTCAAATATCCCACCTAATGTATTGCATATGCACAGCTGTTGCTGGTAAAGAAATGGGCAGCTATGGACCTTCTCTACACCCGTCGTGTACATCCCAAGCTATTTTCCCTACTGTCTTCCCCTCTTTGAGCACCCTTTATCACCACATTCCTATCTCCCCATTTACTTTTCTGTCAAAGACATGAGTGCGGGGGTTAGCGGGAGTGAGCACTTGTAAACAGTAGTAAGCAGGTTTGTACCAGTGTGCGCATGTGTGCGTCTAGCTTAAC
>NC_056727.1:1006557760-1006610260 GCF_019279795.1 Protopterus annectens | reverse complement strand
CATAACCACAGCTACAGTGTGTTGTATACCGGCCACCCAGAGGTTACCTCTGTCAAACATACAGAGGCATGCCACACCCATAGCAGTCAGACAACCACCATGTCAACACCTCGCAATCCCACCAGGCTGCACGGCCTAGGTCCCTATTGCATGCAACATCACTAAATAGTACATGCTGGAAGGATAGGCTCCTACTGGCAAATATGCCATACTCTGGAGTAAACCACCCAGCATGAACAAACAAGGCTCCTCAGTAGCAGATGTCAGACATACCCCTGATGATTGTCTAGGGGATAGGTAACACACCCTGGGAATCACCTCTGTGTATCCGGTTGACAGGAAGAAGTGAAATCTAATTACATGTGTGTCACAGGCGAGGGTAGCATATGGCTAGGCTGCTGTAGGCCCCAGGGACAATAGCGTATTACCTACTTATGACACAATGCACACAGACATGTACACAGTGCAATACCAGCTATGTGAGGTGGAATGAGTGTGACAGTGAATGTGTGCAAGGTCTGTGATGGCGTGATAGCTAGGAGTAAGGTTTTTTTCCGTCATGGTCATTTGTGTCCTACGTGTGAGGCCAGAGAAAGATGTGTCAGTTATTGGGATGCAGACATAGTAGGATGGTATATGTTGTGACATAGGTCCTTGTGTACGACTGTGGTGTCCCATCATAGGCTGATGCAATACATGTGTGCTCAGTAAGTGGTACTGCTGGTGACTCCATCCGACATTAGAACTGTTGTACCACCTGAATCTGTAGGCGTAAACAGCACAGTATGGTGTATGTTCACATTCCCTGGTAACACTGTCTTGTGTGTTTCCTGCAGTCTGCACAGATTACATTCCTCAGGCATAGGTATCTGTAAGTAGGGGCACACAGTGCTGTAAGGTACATAGCAAATGCTCATCTGTGTTAGCATACATTTGTGTATGGTATGAATGTCTGATGTGTGTGTGTAATTATGCCTGTACCATGTCTGCAATCACATGTGTGATGCAGGGTTTGCGTGTGTACCTAGCAACATGTATACTCTGTTACAGCAGTATGCCAGCTATATTAACAACTGTGCACATATGTTGGGTAGGGGTATGGCATCAACGACTATGGTGGGTTACTGGTTATACTGTAACTGTACTTCACATTCATTGCAATGGATGACATATAGCTGCATGCATCAGCTTGATATGTACCCCCCTGGCAAGGCTGTGCATTGGATCCCAAACAGTGAGCCGAGTACTGGTGTATACTGGTGTGTCATATGGAGTGTGGCAGGCACTGTCAGCCAGTTGTGGGCTGAGCACTGATATGTGGTATTGAATGTGTGTATCCTCTGACAGACGAACAGATGCTATATATGGCAGTTAACTGATATCTGTACTGTATAATGTTAAGTGTGCCACATGACTTGCTCACACATATCGTTTACTTGTCTTCCAGGCTAATGGCTCATCACAGGAACCCCTGCTACACAGCTGCAGAGGAACAGGAAATCCACCACAGCCTGGTACAGCACTATACCCTGCTGTTTTCAAGGGCCAGCCAGCACCAGCAGGAGCGTACTGCACTGTGGAAAGAACTTGTTCGTCGGGTAAATGACATAGGCATGCATAACCGGACATATGAGCAGGTACGCCATCACTGCAGTGATTTAATCAGACATGTCCGGCGGCATGCATCTGATATCCACAGACAACAGCTTGCCACAAGTGGTGGGGTGGCCATACATCCCCCCTCACCAGAGTGGAGGAACTGCTGCTAAGTGTGGTGGCCCCTGGCCTACAGCAACAACAACATCACACATGTGTCATCATGGTGGCCGGAGCCATCCAGCATAGTGACATGGAGCGTGCAGGTAACATGCCCTAGCTGTAGACTACTGTTACCTGTATCGTTAGATTATGCATGTGTGAGATGTGTACTGTGTTTAGCAGTTGTGCTGCCTATTGTGTGCAATACTGATAATTTGAATCGTATCTGTACACCTATGCCTGTTATTCTACTATAGTTTAGTACACTCACAGTAGCAATGCCACAGGTGTGGCCACTAACAAACTGTGTCATATTCTTGCAGGTCCCTCTGGTGTGACAGCAGGGCAGACATTACATGCTGGTGAGTGTGTTAACACTTTAAACTTGGTATTGAACTGTGCATGTCATAGGTGAGGTGTAGGCCATGTACACATAACACACCTTCGCATACTGCATGTTGTGCATGTTTGCTGTGAGACATGAAACATCTCAGCAATGTCAGTAGCTGCCTCATTCACATGCAATGCACAGAGCATCAGACACAAATGTGGCAACACTGTACTGCACATTGGATAGGCATAGTTGACACACACGTACACAACATAACACGTTTGTCATACGCAGTACACCTCAACATGCTACACATAGTGTAACAGGACACCCGCTGGCAGGTCACACTTCAGTATCCCACATGTCATCCACACACCACACATACCATACCTGAGGGGTAGGGCCTAGCATGAGGCTGTGCAACACTCCTCAACACATAACACAGTCATGTTAGGCAATGCTCCCTATTGGACACCTCACACACCCTTGTGCAATGTGGCTGTGTAATTGTGAACTTAGCCACGGCACTGCGGTTCAGGTACAGCTTGCTAGGCGGTGGTCTAGCACACTTTAGTGGCCTTGAGTGACCACATGATGCATGATGATGATGGCTAATGGTACTACACCCCATACTGTTACAATGGCCATGTCCAGGATTGGTATCCCATCACTTATACATGCACCACCCATCCCGTGTGTGTACATAGCATGCATGTGCTACACCTGTGTCCACAATTATCTGCTACAGACACAGACACTGCAATCAGACATGGAAATCCATGTGACACACAGATAACACACGTAGCCATTGTATGTATACCTGTGTGTGATGGTGCACAGGACATTGCAGAGCTTATAAAACTTGCACAGAAATGTCGTGTCCTTTTTACATTGTGTTCCAGGGTGTAGGCAATCACGGAACATGTACACACATGCACCACAGTCATGTACACTGTCATCAACTATGGGTGTCTACACTCACACTGCATGGACTTGAGCAACACTTATTCTGCATGCTGACACGTGTGCGTGACTGTTTGCCTTGTGATACTGTCACCCACCTTCAACCAGTATTGAGTATGATTTGGATTTCTATTGTGTGTGTGTATCTGCTGTAGTGAGGCGTGTGCATGTGTTCCTGTGTGCATGTGTTCCTGTGTTCCTGTGTGCATGTGTTCCTGTGTGTATGTGTGCATGTGTTCCTGTGTGCATGTGTGCATGTGTGCATGTGCAGACCGTAACATGTGTTTCCTGTCTTCCTCTCACAAGTGCTGAAGTAGGGCTTGGCGAAAGCAGCAGGTGACCTGAAGCCACTGCCACAGATAGTGGTGATGATGAAACATGTATTTAGGCACAGGGAGATTTGACAGGGTCTGTTGTTGGTCCACCAATCAACAGTACACAGCGTTCAACCCCATCTATGTGCACACTCATACTGCCATTACATCCCTCACCACCAATGGCCATAGGGGAGGGACAGCATATAGTTGGCATTGACCAGGAGAGTGTGGTACCCATGGCATGTGCATCCCCTCACAGCAGCCATAGCCGTAGACCTGCAACGGTACCACATAGGTGGAGGTCTAGGTGTTCTCGGGGGAGCATCACTGGACGTATTGCCCCTGGCTGGTGTGCCCTCACAGGTCTTATGACGACCACTATGTTCCGGGCTGTAATGCAGGCTCAGGCACGTATGGAACGGTACACCAGGCAGGAACTTAGGGCGCAGAGGGCACATAACACCGCTATCAATGACAGCATCTGTGACATTGCCAGTGCCATCTAGACATACACCGAGATCATTGATAGACGTTGGGGGGAGACAATAGATGCCCTCCACAACATGTCTTCCTCAAGCCAGGACCATGCGGGATGGTTGCGATGTGGACACGGCCACATGCCAGCAACAGCTCTGTTTGTCAATGTAGCATTGTTTACACCACTGTTAGGTCTGAGTATGTATTATCCACCCATGTGCCTCTTGGCTGATGTGTGATGTGTCGCCAGCATGTGTTAGCGAGTGGACAGTATGTGTGTGATGTGTGCAGTACAGATTAGCAAGTGTACATCTGTGAACATGGTGGGTGCGCACTGTCTGGATGTACGTGCATAGTGGACACATGGGACGTGTGGCATACCCTGTCGTACACATTATTAACATCCCATTGCATCTTTCAATGGCCAGCATGCATTCTACTACAGTTATGTACTAACATGGGTAGACGTGTGTATGACATGGGTTGACACTATGCTGCTGGTGATACCATTAATATCAGTCAATGATTTGCAGTCTGGTAGTATACACAACCTCAACAGCATAACTATAAGCAATCATTGGATGATGTCCTGACAGTTGACACACAGTAGTGGGCAACCCAGTATCAATTAGATCCTTCCAGTGCTACACTATAACACTAACCAGTGGTGATGACCACCATCCATTACTGTGACCACACCTATGTGTGATATAGCCCCCTTAGGTACATGCAGACACACTAGGGATGTGTCCATCCAAATCTGGGAATGCATGGAATGGCCTACAATGCATTCCCTGGATGGGACGCATATCCTACACAAGGTATCATACAGACAGATACCTGTTGTGTGACACATGCTGTATAGTAGTAATCCGACTATGGCATAGTCATCCTCATGTACTATACATAGTATCCCGTCAGTACCACACCGGTGGTAGCCCTTAACATGTATGTCGGGTACCATTGTGTACATATAGACCCATGTTACGTCATGTGTCCCTTCATATCCACATATCCATAGGTATTGTGGAGTCCCAAGGTGTATCACAGACATTAGAGGCCTGAATGCATATCCACAAGGCAGTCGTACACCTATAAAGACTGTCCATTCTTGACAGACTTTGTTGTGTATGACCATCTCTGACATATACCCCAGCCATATGCACTCACTCGCACTACTCTTCAGTAACTGTCATGGGTGTGTGTGCCACAGATGACCTTGGTCACAGAACACGACAGTGGATGGACATGTCACATACATACATATGTGACCTACGATCTGAGTAGCAGCGGCACAACCTGTCAATGGAAACAAATGTATTCATGTAGTATGCAGGCTTCACACCTATGTACTGATTGAGGGGACATGTACACATATATATTTGCCATGCAGATACCTGATGTCTGCAATGCGCTTACTGTTGTCATCATACTATGTCATACCATAGTAAAAGCAAAACCCACACTGTGTTGACCAACAGTGACACACACACAGTCAGCATTTGCAGGATACAAACCCTTACCTAACAATGTTATGATACTAGAGAGTGACGCATTAACATGGTGCGCTATTTGCTTTACTGGCTGGTTTATCTTCTCCTGCTGTATTTGTAGGATGGTGACATCATCACACTTTCCAAAGAGGAATGTACCTCCTTTACTGGGTTTTCCCAGTCTCCAAAAAAGAACACCTCTCAAAGGAAACTGCACACATACACACACACACACCCCAGGAAACTGCACACATATACACACACACACACACCACCCCCACACACTTTACAGGATTCAAACCCCTACCTAATTATGTTATGATACTGGAAAGAAACGCATTAACACGGCACGCTATTTGCTTTACTGGCTGGTCTCCCTTCTCCTGTTGTATTTCTAGGATGGTGACATCATCAGTCTTTCCAAAGAGGAATGTACATCTTCTAGTGTGTTTTCCCGGTCTCCAAAAAGCGCACTCCTTTCAAAGACAATTGCACACATACACCCCCACACACAGTCAGCGTTTGCAGGATTCAAACCCCTACCTAACTATGTTATGATACTAGAGAAAGATGCATTAGTGTGGTGTGCTATTTGTTTTACTGGCTGGTTTCCCTTCTCCTGCTATATTTCTAGGATGGTGACATCATCAGTCTTTCCAAAGAGGAATGTACATTTTCTAGTGTGTTTTCCCAGTCTCCAAAAAGAGCACTCATTTCAAAGACAATTGCACACATATACACACACCCCCACACACACAGTCAGTGTTTGCAGGATTCAAACCCCTACCGACCTACGGCTACGGTACTAGAGAGAGATGCATTAGCATGGCGCGCTAGTTGTTTAACTGGCTGGTTTCCCTTCTTCTGCTGTATTTCTAGGATGGTGACATCATCAGTCTTTCCAAAGAAGAATGTACATCTTCTAGTGTGTTTTTCCCAGTCTCCAAAAAGAGCACTCCTTTCAAAGACAAATGCACACATACACTCACTATTTGCAGGATTTAAACCCCTACTTAACTATTTTATGATACTTGATAGAAACACACTAACACGTCGCGCTATTTGCTTTACTAGCTAGCTTTTATTCTCCTGCTGTATTTATAGGATGGTGACATAATCACACTGGACATGGTGATGTGTGTACACTTTGTTTTATGCCATTCCAGGAATGGTCCATGTGGGTCAGCAGGTGTCAACAGCTTGAACATGACCTCAGTATCCTTACCTTGTGTGATCTATCTGTAGACACATTGACATTCCGTCATATGTCAACACATATTTATGCACAGCTTCTTGGTTTTGTGGATACTACATGTGTCTGGGATGTTGATAAAGGGCTATTCAAAGTCTATATGACACATGTGTAGATGTGTTCATTGATGTATGTCCTGGGTGGCTGCCTTGCAAACAGTCTAGCATGTTTGGGAACCATGATCCACACATGAACATAGCACAGTTGGTAGGGTTGTGTGTGTGTCAGCTCTGTTTATGACTGCAACCATGATGGACTCCATGACCTTGCAGATCAGACCTCAAAGGTGTACTAGACTTGACTTCCCATGGTGTGTTGTGCACTAACACTTGTGGGGAGTGCCATATGTAGCTGTGACACATTCAACGGTTCCACATCCTGTGTAGGGGGTGCGGCTCAGCTAACTGTTCAGGTGCATGATCTGTTTGTTCTGTAGTTTGTGCATGACACATATTGGGAATCAATGTATTCCACCTGCTGCCATGCTTTTGGCAGTGGGGGTAGCTGCTCATCCATTCTACATGTGATATATCCTGGTATGATGATGTGGACTATTGTCAGTGGGGTATGGGTATGTACATTTGGGCCTATCTGTCATGATATCGGCATTGACACTCAGGTACAGTTGGCCCTGACTCAGGACATATATGTGTGTACATTGATATTTATGACATAGCTGAAGGAGGTGCCATGATTCAGTCTGGACTCCTTCTCAGCTCCTCTTTACAACACACTAATGAACATGAGCACTAATCCCTGTTATACTCTTTTACACGCTTAACACCCTACTGATCCTTTGTGATCAGGCTACAGAGTATGTCATGATAATATTCTGGCATGTCCAGGGGTCGGTTTTGTGTGTACTCTTCAGTCCAGCTGGTAGATATTGTGATATTGACACAATGTCACATCTGCCTCATGTACACAGACAACCCTCTCCTCCTCCCGACAAACTCAGATATATGTGTGAGATGCACCTATATAGACATACAGGGAGTTGAAGTCTCTCGACCCATGACTGGCACAGTGTATCAGGTGGTGAAGGTAACCACACACACCACATATCAGTTTCACATATCCTCTAGCAACAGCACTCAAACCACATTAGCACACATTGACATACCCGGATGCTGTAAATGTACTCTACCTAAGCAGCAGAGGCCTCCAAAGCAGACACACACACACCTGCTACCCCACTACAATACCCACATATCATTAAGTTCACAATGTCTGTGTGCCACACAGTCACTGCCCTTTGGGCTAAACAACACACATAATACACTTGTAATAGGCAACACTTATGTTCAGACACACTGACGTACCACTCACCAGCCCTGACAAGGGAATAGTCACTTTGGGCTGTCTGTTGGGTGCCAGGATCTGCCACATAACACAGGCAGTCAGGTCACTCCAAAGCAAGTACAAGACTGGCACCATCATTGTCCATGCTGGTGTGTGTCACCTCAGACGTTACTCCCTGGACCACATGACATGATACATGGAGGTACACTCTGATCATGTAGCCCAGGCCAGTATGACCCTGACCTTATCTAGCATCTTACACCCACCAATTATGATGTCACAGTATACGGACACACATATCACATTTAACAGTTGGCTAACAAATTTGTTTCATTCATATGGGATACAGTGTCTGTCAGCATATGGTGACATGCTCAACATGCCACGTAGCTTCACTATGGACAGCTTGCACCTGTCACTCTTGGACTTTGGTATGCTGGCTAAGGCTCTTGCTACCACCATAGTGCCTTTTTTACGCAGGGCTCATAAGACAAACCCACCTCCATAGACATTACAGGTTAAATGAAACTAAGGGTAATGCTGCTCAACAACAGTTGTGTTAACCTCATATTGTGGCCACTCAGGACTCTCCTCAGTATGGCGGAAAGCAATATCTGTGCACTGACAGACACCTGGTTCAGGCTCGCTTATGCACACCAGCACTATCAGGTTATGTTCCATACCATGCTGTCTGACAACAAGACTTGGAACAGACAACACAACTAGGGGGAGTATCCATATACATCACAAATACACACACCTCCAGGTTAGTAGCACTGCACAAAGCATCACAGACCATACATATACAACTACCATTGTGCAATACTGCCTTTCAGTTTGTTGCCTGCTACAGAACACACTCCCAAACTCAGGAACCACACTCAGATTTTTGTGGGAACTATGGAGAATATGCAGGTCTCCACAGACACCATTATATTGTGTGACTTCATATACACACATATTGACTGGGATACTACTCAAGCCCCGACAACCTCACCCAACAGTCACTACAATTTGTGGACTCATATGCTTTGGCACAACCAGTCAGCACAGCCACAAGGGGGAATACATATTGGACCTGCTCATCACCAACATGGGGACTCTATGTTCCACACCAGCAATATACCCCTCATTGGTAAGGTCAGAACATACATGTATCTCACAGGGCATACATATACCCTCCACACACCCATCCTGGGTAATCTTGGTGAACTTCTCATGAGCCAACATCTCACTTCACTGAAGCAAGGTGGTATCCTTCAGAGATCCTGAGACAGGGGCATATATGGCTCACACTACTGTATCCTTTACATACACATTCTATGGACACCTAGTGGACTGCATGGATTGTGCTCTCCCAAATATCAACAAGACCCACTACTACAATGGCAGGAGACCTGCCTGGTAGACCCCAGCCATTAATAAGCTGTACAACGTCAAGAGGATGCTATTACATGATAGAGCACAATCCCAGACAGGGAAGGCATCTGTGATCTGTACTAGCAGACAGCTACAATCACTCATGGACTTTTCTAAGGGCTGCTTCTACCAGACAATTGCACCTGACACGTAGGACCATCACACGGCCTTCTTCACTTATGTCAGGAACCTGGGTGGACACTCACTGATATGCTGTGAGTTACTGCATACTGACTAAACCTACCCTGAACCCACTGGCATTGCCTACATCCTGGCAAACAGGTTCAGTGCAGATGTCTCCCACCCATCCCCCCCTAAGGAGCAACTATCCATCCCAACAGAGTATAACCTCCCTGACATCACACAGTAACAGGTGAGTGTTGCCCTCCCCACAGCGTACATCACAGTATCAATGTGACCAGATGGTGTCCCAGCCTGCATCATATACGAGCATCATGACAAACGCAACCCTCACATTACATCACTGTTCAGTATCGGAGTTACCACAGGATATGTACCCAAGGAATGGTGTACTGCGACAGTGGTCCTGCTCCACAGAGTTGGTACCACAACAGACCACAGACAATATTTCCCTATAAGCCTATGTGGCCTGTTCTGCAAAGCTATGGAGCATATTGTCATAGGGCTCCTACACATAGACATCTGGAACCTATAGACACTGTGTCCTACTCTTTTCAGCATTGTTGTGGCCAGATCTTGCCTCTTGAACCTGTAGGTATTCTTTAAATGGCTAACAGGTCCATCGACATAGGGACGGCTATCCACACAGCCTACCTGAACCTTGCAAAACCATTCAACATAATAACCCACTGGGCAATTATGCATAGGCTCACCAGCGTCAATTTGGACACATATCTCACACAATGGATTGATACCTAGATCAGGGATAGCACCCACTTGGTGAAGATTGCAGGTGCCATGTCTGACTATACACCAGTTACACATGGCATCACACACAGCTTGGTCCTGGGATCTCTCTTGTTCAGTATATATTTGTCTTACGTACAGGCTATCCCAGGGGGAATATGGCTGATCATGTTTGCACTTGACTGCAAACTGGGTGCCATTTTCAACTCTCCAGCTGCCACATGCATACTCAATCAGGGTCTCACAAAGATGGATGACTGGTGCCTGAGCCATGGTCTACAGCTAAATGCCATTAGTTGCATAGTCATCCCCTTTGGGAGTAACAACATGCCCACACATTACCACATAGGTAGTACTCCATTACATACGGTAGGAGTTGTTAGGGGTTTGGGGACATCACTTGTTCATACTGTCACCTTTAACATTCACATTGCCAAAGTGGTTGGACACACCTGCTATGTGTGCCACCTTATCCCATATGGTTTCACATCTAGATCGAGTGAGGTCATTGTGCCCCTATACTCATCACATCCATGCTTGGTTACAATGCCACATTTGGGGTGTACCTTACCTGACACCTGCAGCAACTGTACTGGCCACGGACGGTCCTCACCAAGCAGATCTAGGGACTCACACAGATGCCCTGTATAGTTCAGATACAGTAACTCCAGCTCTACTCAGTCACTTACCACCTACTCAGATATGATGTGTGCCTGTTGTTTACAGCTATACCCAAACCAGTATTACTGGACATGCTCCACCTCAGGATATCCAACTCCCTTGGAGCTACACACTGCAGGGACATATACCTCAGCACAGATGTTAATAGGACATTGTGGAGGGACAGATTCTTATCCCAGAGGCTCCACTCACTACAGAATGTAATCCCAGTTTCACATAGGCTAAAGCCACCCACTGACCACCTACTGGAGACATCTTGATGACTGTATGCGTGATTGTATATTTACCCCTGGGATATCCTCTGTGTCCCTGCTAGACAGAGGCACACTAGCATAAACGTACATGGGCTATCATGTGTGACCTACTATTCACACACACAGTGTAGTAATGTGACAGGGTTTCGAATGCCAAACACACTCTAGCTAGGTTTGTACATGCCCTAGGGCAGATAGCCTAGTATCGACCTCTGAACCTATGCTTATGTTCATGATGCACAATGTTTATTGCTGATACTGTTTGCAGGTCTTTATCATCTTTGCTTTACCAGTTTCCATGAAGAACTTCAGTATCTGCAGAACATATTTGATTATGTCAGGGTTCCACTATATTATAAATGTGTCTGTTGTCATATAACTGTGTGCACAGGGCGGATTGCTGTATAGTGACAGGTTCCTGGGTTAACACATGCAACTTCCAGATATGCGTGGCCCACTGCTGTACTCGGACATAGCCTAAGTGTGTGAGCATGCCCAGTTCTGACATTACATGTTTTGTTGCCTGACATTTGTCTCATTTATTCAAGTGTGTGAGCATGCCCAGTGTGAACCCTCAGTATGTTGCTATCTGAGGTCCACTACATTTGCTGATGTGTGCGAACATGACCAATATTAACATTTATACTGTGTGCATTGGAAGTCAGGTTCATCTCTCACTGCAGGTCTCACCTTTGTGTCATAACTCAACAAGGATTATGCTGTGCCTGTAGTGTTTCCATGGAATACTTTGCATAGACTTATCAACATTCTGTCATACAGGTGGACCACTGCAATACTGTCATGGTTTAGTGGTTCAGTACTTTGGCTATAGTGCACCGTATCCTGGGTTCGAGGCCCATCACTGCTTTATATTTTCATACTGAGCAGACCAGACTGCTTAAGGGCCTGTTAAGCAAATATGAGCATGTTGGCTTTTGTTCAGCTATGCCCTACTTAGACCAGGCTTGTCCGACCTTGCTCAATATTCACCAACATTGCTGGACGTTGCCCAATATTACTGAACATTGCCCACAGTTGTGCTAGTTGGTGTGTGCGATTTTGTTTGCATATACTACATGGTGGTAATTTCTGTTTAGCACTGCTTTATATTGTTTAACACATGGCATTCATGCCTTAGGTGGTGCTGCAGGGCTGCCTATGTCAGATGCACATACTACACTCCCTGCACATGTTTGGAAGCAGGTAGTGTCAACCTAGGCATCCCTTTTACTTTATGTGTGAGTCGGAGAGGGGTATCATTTCCAGAGTTCCTACTGAGCCAGTGTATGTGCTATGCGTTGCCTCTTTGCCAAGGCCAAAGCATACTGGGCACGCCTCCTTCTGCCTACTGGGGCAGGCTCAGGCTGTTCCTCCTCTGAGTCACACTCTGCCTGTGATGGCCTTGGCAATGGTGGGGGGCTGTTTGGCCCAGGCCTATGCTGGTCCTGCTGCAGCTGTTTTCGCAGGATCATATTATGTAGCATAGCACATACCATGACAATTTGGGTACATGTAGTTGGTGAGTACTGCAAGGCTCCACCAGATGTGTCCAGGCACCGGAACCATGACTTGGGCAGCCCAAACACATGCTCTATTACATTATGTGTTTGTGCATGTGCCTCATTATGGCATTCCTGTTCAGGTGTGTGTGCGTTTCTGATGGGTGTCATCAGCCACGGCTCCAGTGCATAGCCAGCAACCCCCACTAGGTGATCATGTGGGATGTCCCCATTGGCAAATGTCTGGTACAGCTGTGTCAGATGCCAGATATGGGAATCATGGTAGCTTCCAGGGCAGCCTGCACACACATTCAGTATTATGCCCTGGGCATCACACACGACCTGGCAGTTGATGGAGGGGAAGCCCTTGCGGTTGAAGTAGACCCTACCCCGCTCGCCGGTTGGTGCTTTGATGCGTATGTGCATGCAGTCTATTGCACCCACTACCTCAGGGTATTCCGCTATTTGCTGGAAGAGACGAATATTGCTGGCCAATACCTCATGGGAATTGGAGAAATATACATGATCACTGACATGTGCTGACATGGCATCCAGGAACTGGTGTAGTACCCTGGATGCTGATGCCTGTGATATCCCCATCATATCACCAGTTGGTCTCTGGAAGGTACCTGTTGCTAATATTCTTAGGCCAACACATACCTTGGTTTCTGCTGGGATGGGTTCCCCTCTGTTGGTTCTGTGTGTGAGGCGTGGCCTGCACAGCTCAACAATTTGCTGCAGGAGGTCTCTGTCCACTCTATAGCGCTCCACTATCTCCAGCTCATGTAGCCCCTGGTAGGTTACCCTGGGCCTGTACACTCTTCTCCGTCTCCTCACTATGGGTTGTCCAGCAGCATTTCCATTGTCACCACCCTCAGCATGTTGCATATGTTGCCTTATAACAGCAATGGCAGCCCCTAACATTTCTTTGTCTCAGTAAAGCTTTTTCAGTTTTCACTTCTATTAGCTTACTGCAGTGTCTATTGTGAGAAACATAATGGACTGTTGTTAGCAGAGTTTTATGTGCTAGGCTGGGCTGGGTTAGTGTACTGCCTGTGTAATTGCCTGATTCTGATTGTTTTCACCTGCTAGCTCTGCTAGTACTCCATGGTAGCTTCCTACTATTTGTTGTGCTTCCTTTTTCCTTTCTGTTTCCTCGGGGGGGAGTGCCGCGCACACAAGCGCAAACACGCTCACAGCAGCTAACACGAGCGCACACATGCATACACGGACTAAAAGTTGCTTATTCGGGTTACAATGCGCGCACACCAGCGCAAACGTACTTACAACTCTTTACACAGCCTTATACATGCTTACTCCCACTTAAACCCACGCACTCACGCTTACACGCACGCACTCTGTCTTACTCGCGTTTACACGCGCGCACACATGAGCATGCATGCTCAGCAAGAAACTTTGGTGTTATCCACGGTATACACCTTCCATTTCTTGGCTTTCCCTAGCCTACCTGTTGACACTCCTCTTTCCATGATGTCTAACTGATAGCAGACACATGCCACTCTGCTCCAATGAGCTTCACTTCTTTCGAACATACCCTCCTCGTGATGTCACCTATCTTCTACTCTGTTACTCCCCATATCCTACTCCTACACTCCACTGACTGTGCTCATTTGCTATGTAAACTAGCGATTCACTATCCTAACACTCATTTACATAGGATTGCCTACTAATGCTTGGTTACATGTCTTAGACTGAGCTTCCCCCCTTAGCAACCTCTACTCGGTGGCCATGTTGTCTTCAGCCTGCCATTCCCTTGCATTGTACATTAACAATTTCAATAAAATCCACATTTGTGGGTTATAATTTTTAGTATTCTGGTTTTTAGAGCGCAGCCCATTTGTGTGGCGCTGCCCTACGGTTAAACATCGGAAATCGGCATAAAGAAATATTTTTTATTTTAATTTTGCATCAGGGAACATTTCCAATGGCCGTATATTTGGCCATTGGCATGCTTCCTGCACTGGATGCAACCTTTATTTGGAGCTGTCACAGCTCCGTTTTGCTATTTGCAGAACAGTACTCAGTTGTCAACTGAGTACATTTCTGCAAATAACACTGCTCTTACTCGGACAGGTTCAGGTTTCCTGAATCGCAAATCTACCTCATTTGCATGCATTTCACCTGCAATTGAGGTGATTTGCATGTCCCAGCCCTGTCCGTGTAAGAGCCGTTTTAGGAGCTCTCTTACATGCCCCTACAGGCTGTTCCTGGATCGCTCGTCGGACATGATGGCTGCATGGAGTCTTACTCTACTCTTAGACTCCGTGCAAGCCATCGTGAATCCAGCCATGTGTGTATCACTGCAGCTAAGACACATTTATTTTTTAGCCTTAAAACAGAACATGTAAAAATTAAGCAGATGTATGCAACTATTTAAGTACTAGGTATTTACAGATCTTGGGGAGCACAATTAGTCAACAGGTCTTAGGGGAAACATTGCCTTTTATCAACTGTATACAGAAGTTTCTCTCTTTTGCTTAGTTTCTTTAGTTCTATAAGCACTTTTCACTTCCTTTCAAATATTTTAGGTTTTATGCTGTATTTATTCTTGAAGTAAGATATTCACAAAAATTATGTCTTATTTTCAAATGTTAATAGGTTGTCAAAATTACTGGTAACTAGAATAATAAATCTGCAAGTGCCATGGTGCTACACAGTGTGTCTTAACCATGTGACTGTTCACAGTTTATGTCACAACTTGTTTCTATGCAGATTCTCCATGCAGATGTTTTTTTATAGTTTTCACAATGTGTTTCTGCAATTCCAAGCTAATACTTTAAATTAAAGCCAATAGGTAACTGCAAATATTAATTAATTGTCCACACCCACACAAGCATACAAAAACAGAACATCCACATAAGCATACAAAAAATATCAGAAACTAGTGTTTGGAAATTAATGTGCAGCAGTGGCAAGAGCTTGGTAGCGGATAACAATTTACAAAATCCTAGTATGGTGGCTTTATGGAGCGCTTCTAGTCAATTAGCCTCACCATACCAAATTCTCACAGTAAGATATTTTTTCCTCTAGCTTATGAGTAAGAATGGTGAAGAATGAAAAAATTGAATATCTTCCTTACCAAAACAGATTATGTACTTCCATCTATTGGACACATACTGTAAATCCTGAAGAACAGCAGCAGTGTTATCAATGGTAAACTATTAAGCTCTTTTTATTGTTTTGCTGAAAAATAAATAATGAGAGTATCCATAAGGTAAAAAGTGAAAAGAAAATGCTTAGTGTTTGAACAGTTCTGTCTGCCACAATAACACTTGTCTCACAATGAACTGCAGTCTCACATATATGCCTTAACTAAAACTTGTCAAGTAATATATATATATTTTTTGGAATTAAAAAAAAGAGCAGATAAACCTATACAGAACTTAGGGTTGAAATAATGACAGTATTGTGTTTAAAGTTTCCCTTTACCCCACCCCCACCCCACATCACAAGCAATTGTTCAATGGAAAGGAATTAAGTGGCCAGCTCTCCTAAATTAGTACTGTGAAGCAATTTGGCCCAACACTCTGCTGCAGGAAGCTGTGTTGGTTAGGTCCAAGAGCTAACAATATATGTTTTTGTAGTGATACAGGTATTAAAAATCTTCTGCTTTTTTCTGAGTGCCCTGAAGGTCCTACAAGTAAGAACTGGGTTGTGATTCAGAAATAGATTTGTCACTCACAGTAATTGCCAAATACAGGTACTTGAAGTACAACAATTGTGAGAAAATACAGTTCAAAGACAGCTATGGCCACGATGAAAAAGGCATCATTATTGACTTATTACCTTGCCTGTCTATCATTCAGTAGCCCAAATGAGCAGTGTCAGATCTAACAGTGCTAGTGGTCTCTCTAGCCAGCAATGCATCACATTGGCAAAGGCACCCCCTACACTCATGCACATACACATTCAGACACCCCTGCATATGCACAGACACAGATATTCACACACACACCTGTAAACGAGCCCCACCCACCGTCAATGACCCATTCACCCAAATGTACTCTCCATCTCACACACACACACACACACACACACACACACACACACACACACACACACACACACACACACACACATCCAGACTCTCAGTTCCCTACCTAATCCCCCTAAGCACAGACACACACATATGGACACACACATAAATTCATGAATCTTTATTCATGCCCCTACAGACATGCAGAGACACATTTATGCACATACAAACACTAACATTCACTCCCCACCCTGACATTTTCACTGACCTTATCAGCTCTGTGAGTACTGTCATAGGATTGAATGAGTTACCACCATTTTTTTGCACTGGGCAATTTTTCATCCAACAGTGACATTTTACTCAACCAAGCAAATCAGAAGCCTGTAACAGTTCCCGAAGCATGGCTAATTAGCATTAGTCGCCTTCATCCCCTGCATTATCAATCAATTCTTTCCTCGAGATGGATCTGTAGGCCGAGGCCTCTATGAGGGATAATCTTCAGTGGTATAATTGTCTAAGAACTGGAAAGGAGTTCCATGATGAGGAAATGTTAAGCCTTTCTGAATCCCAGCACTGGTGTTTGGTAAATGTGACAGTGAGATGCAACATTTGTTTTACAGTTCCTTCAGTTTCTTTCCACCACTGCATTCTTTCAGCAATTACCAAAAACCCTGTAATTATGCCACCATAGAAGCCTTATCATCTGATTTTATATAGGTTATGAAGTTCCCATTAAGACAAATATCAGGATTGCTTGACACTTCCATGGCTTAAATTTTCAGATATCATTCCACCTACATCATCATTACTTATAGTATATAAACACAGATATAGATTTTCATTTTCCCAATCAAGAAATGTCTTGGTATTCTTAAGTGAGAGACCGGCTGCGTATGAAGGAAAAACTAAGTTTCTCTTTTTTTTTTTTTTACAGCTGGTGCTGCGGTAGCGTTGTTGCCTCATAGCAAGACATTGTCCCGTTCGATTCTCAGCTAGAGCATCTTCTGTGTGAAGGTTGTGCATCAGGGCAGGTAACCCTGTATGTAAAAATCCACTACCAATCATTAGCGGACCGGAGTTCCGCTGTGGCGACCCCTAACCGGGAAAAGCCGAAAGACACAAACAAACTGTGCAGTACTGGACATCTGTCTATTTAGTAAGGGGTAGTATCTTTTTTTATGTTTACAAAATACAATGCTGTAACGAGAATTCATCCATCATGAAAACTATACCCACAGAGTTAAATTTGTAATTTCCCAGAGTATATATTTGCGTTGGTAGTGAGTTGCATTTGGGAAAGTAAGGAAATACTGCCAAAAATCTGGAAGAACTGTACAAATCAACAGGCTTGGTCAGCATTTAAAGACAGACTTGAAATAGTCAGAGAATTTTGAATAATGAAATAGTGTGTGTGTGTGTGTGTGTGTGTGTGTGTGTGTGTGTGTGTGTGTGTGTGTGTGTGTGTGTGTGTGTGTGTGTGTGTGTATGTGTAAAATTCAGTTTTTCAGTGAAGAAAAAAATTACGTATACTGTTTTTATCTAAGATATGTTGTTTTACAGACAAAAAAAAAATCCAGCATTGAATGCTGGTGGTTTTGGAGCAATTACATGATATTTTGGGACTAGTAAGCCCAGACCTAATTTGTCATTTGCTTGGGTAAACTGTGAAATATGAGGTGGTTTCCTTCAGAGAAACAACCCAATGCTTCTAACAATTCTAACCCATTAACAAAAAGTCCTGAGGTATCTCAGCATAGTGGAAAAAGGTCATAATCACAGGTCATGACATAACTCAATTTTAGTATTTTATTTAATTTTTATTTTAAAATTGGTACATTTTTTTTCTGTCCAGAAATTCAGCAGGGGAATAAATTCTCTACTATAGTAATTGTGAAAACACGGTTGTTTTCCCTTTAGACTTCCTCTTCAACTTATGAAATTTGGAATCTGGGAGTGAGATATCGTACTGTTTATTAGTATGTTTTTTACTCCCGCCTCCCTCACAAAGAAGCACATCATGGTTAACCAAATGATACCTTGTTACTATGTCTTATAAAGCAGAAAGATCAGTTGTTTGCATTTATGCAGTTCTCCATTCCACACCATTGGTACTCATTTGTCAGGAAATAAAATGTGTGGAAGGAGAGGAATATAGGTGTCTATATTCAGTCTTATGACATTGATTAGATTAGTGATATTAGGCAGTGTTAAGATGTTTTATGTGAAACTCATCTTTCACTGCTTGAAAGTAAAAAAAAATTAAAAATCTATGTGTATATGTTTTTTCTTGTTTTTTACTTCAGTAGACAGCTGTATGCATTATACCTCAGTGGCAGTAAAGTACACGTTGTGTTTTTATTGTTGGGAAAGTGTAGGACAAAATGAAAGATAAAATATCCTAATATTTCTACAGAACCACTCTGTCTATAAATGAGGAGACTGATTGCCAATTGAATAGAGGATGGGATTGTATTTGTGTGTTAGGTGTCTAAGTGAGTTAGGGCTAAGCTTTGTATAATGGCACATCTCAAATTCATCTGCACAAACATACACACACATATAGATATAGATATAGATATTCTTAAATGGGGATTGTCAGGTCTTAACATTTTCAACAAATATCAAGACAATGATATTGACTATATTTATATGTGTGTGTGTGTGTGTGTGTGTGTGTGTGTGTGTGTGTGTGTGTGTGTCTTTGCTTGAGGATGTATGTATGTGATTTTTTCAGCATAAGTTATAAACGAAAGGCTTCTCTATGTTCCTTCTGATTGCTGAAAGCATGTTTTGGTCAAAAAGAAAGTATAAAGTCAATTTCCTCCAGTGTTGCTGCCTGACTGAGACCAATTTCGACCAAGTCCTTTTGACACATTCCAAAATTAAAAACACTACATCCATGGGTCCTGACAATATCCCTGGATACTATGGGTCCTGACAATATCCCCTGGATACTTTCTGAGAAGCATAAAATCCTGAAACCCCGCAAAAACCTCTGCCAACTCTTCATCCTGAGTCTTTTCACTGGTTACGCCCTAGAGGAGTTGAGGATAGTAGTTGTGGTGCCCCTGCATGAAAGATGTCCCTCTGCTGACATTAGTAACTACAAGCCTATTAGTCTCATTAGTATTCTTTGCAAGGCTTTACAAAATATTATAATTAAACTAATAAGCAATGATATAGATGACCTTAAATCCCCGCATACACTGCAGATTGGCTTTGTAAAATTCAGAGCATACCTGATCAGCCTGGTTGATTTCTTAGAAAGGGTCACTGAGGCTATAGACAAGGGACATATAGTCCACACTGCTTGTCTGGAGCTGGCCAAGCCCTTCTGAACTATCCCCATGCTGGTATTATTAACAATCTTTCCCAATTCAACAGTAACCCATGAACTGTTTGCTGGACTGATAATTGGTTGTGTAACAGACCCCTACTGTTAAGGTTTTGTATATGCTCTAGACAGAAAACTGTCACTAGTGGTATCCCACAAAGCTCTTATCTGGGTCCATGGCTAACCAAGTTAATTGATCTTTGCAGACTGGGAGAGTTTATCAAATCCCATTCTGATTCTCAAGTTCTCCAGCAGGGCCTGGACCAAATAAATGTTTGTTGTTTTAGTTGTGGAATTCTGCTCAACACCAAGAAATATATAGTTTGTTTTGGTAACTCTAGCAACAGTACTACTTACAATAATATATGAGTCCACTTAAATCTGGCAGAGTCATAAGGGACTTGGGTACGTATTTTGATAAAAGACTCTCCTTTGGCCAACATGTCTCTGTGATGGTTAGAATATCCTTCTACCTTGTGCAGATTATCCTTTGTCATATCTCCTCAATGTCCAAAGAAGTTATTGTCCAACTTTGCTCATCCATTATTAGGCTCATCTTTCAACTTAATGTACCTTTCAGTATGTACCTCACCAATCATCTAAACCAACTTGAGAGACCTCAATGTTTCCTCAACAAAAATATGGAAAGCTGAGTACCCTTATCTACTGTAATAGACTAAAAGTTCTGTCCCTGTACTCAGTGTTATACAGACTGCTGAAGGGCATTCTCTGCTTCATTTTCCATGGTATGATTGACCAAGCATGCACTGAACTCCTTCACCTAAACAGAAAAAGTGGTAAAGCAAACACTCATTGTGAAGAAATAAACCTACAATTTTACATCAACAATACTAGATGGCATGACACATACCTGACTGGACAAATTCCCCATTTCTGGGTTAGGCTGCCCTCACCTATCAAGCAGAGTACATGCATAGCAACCTTTAAAACCAGTCTAGATGGCTGGATGGGTGAGTGCAAATTTTCAACCAGAATAATAGAGAAATTCTGTATGATGGGAGACATCAATCATCTCACTCCAGTATTAGGTAATGTGACTGAGCTTTCTGATAATCATTTTTGGCCATAAGCTTGAGAGCCTATGAACCTATGAACATTCAGTACTACACTATGTCAGTCTTAGCAAATGGTCTATTACTGATTTGTGTGAAAAGAAAGTGATTATCATTACTTTTTAACTAGTTCTCAAATGCTAATTTGTTATGATGTATAGCATTGTTTGATGAGCATGGGAACTAGACCAAGGTTTCTTCAAGGGTGCAATGAGTAGGTGGTATGATACCCTTCTGAAACATCCTGAGCAGATGTACATTATGGCTTCATATTCTGGTTTCCAAAGCCTCCATATCTTCTACAGACCCTGTAAGGGCAAGGTTTTACCCTTAAATTAATCTATTAACAATGCAGGTGTAAATCTGTAAACTGTATGTCTTTATTAAAAAGTATGTAATTCTGCTGCACCGATAAAGAAGGAGTCCATTGTGGCTACTCACCACCTGTGGTCTAATTTTGTAATTTTGCTAATACCCAGGCAGGAACACAAACCATGGTGGTTTCTTCAAATCTTGTGATTATATCAAACATTTCTGCATGGAATAACCTTGTGAATCGTTCTGACTGATCTTGCTTCTAGGATTCTGTAACAGTTAGATGTAGGTTGAGTGATTTGGCTGTGTTCAGCAGTTATGTTTATCTGGAGCTCATTATTATAAAAGACCTATTTTCTTTACAAGTTGGGTCCTATTTTCTGTGCTGTCTATTCTAAAAGTCCCCATTGCTGACACTGAGAAAGCAAGTATTTTCTAGAGAAAAATGCTATTCAGATTATTTTTAAATTTGTTTTACATAATGAAATTTATAACCTATTTTCTGTTCATGGTATCAGATGAGTTCGGCAGTTTAAAGCAATATAATCTAATTTTCAAAACTGATGTTTATAAAAATAAATCCAAATTGGAGCAATGAACAGGTTGACATGGTAGTATTAAAACTGTTCTAAATAGTTTAAGAAAATTGACAGTTTTTACTGTTAAAACAAGCTACATAATTGTTTGCCAGTATTTCAAACAAAGGTGAAATAACCAGTAAAGCAGAAATGATGAAACTGTAAGATTTGTTGCTTTACTCAGCTTTCTTGACTCTTGCATGTATTTGTTCTCGTCACCTGTTACAGTCTAAGAAATTAAACTATTTGACTGATGCTATTCAGAAATAAGTAGTACTTAAATACATATCTTTCCTTGTTCTCCATCCACATGTTTCTGTCAATCATTTCATGATCAAGTCCCTTCCTTCATCTAGCATACTTTTTGAGAGTTCGTCTGGATCTTTAGAAGAAACCTGGTAATCAGTGGAATGTGTGGAAATGCATATAGGAGCAAAAACATCTGTGTTTTAGTGGTGATCTTTATGTCCTGAGTAATATGAGTTACTCCCCCCTAACCAGATTTCATATAGTTAGAATCACATGAGTTTTACTTATTTTGCTAAATAGGCATATGTTTGCTTGTTTCTCCCCAGTGCAACTTAGGAACATTGTTTAACATGCTCAAAATTACCCAGCTAACAAATTTGACTAAATCTCAAAACTTGAGCTGCATGAAGAACTTCATTAATTAGCAGTGTCTAGCCTTAAGGTCCTGTGTTAAACTGCTGGAGTCTTTAAGTACCTGGTACTCCTTATAAAAAGCACCAAGGATTTCAATGAAGCATCAGGAATCTAACTGTAAACTATCCAAGGCACCCCTACATTGCAGCTGTGCCTTCTGAAATGTACAGTGTATCAAGGATAATATATGTTGGAAGAATCAGATTTTGTACTGCTAATGAATAAAAAGTGCTGTTATAAAAATATAGTCAGTAACTGATTAATTAATTAACATAGGTATCTAGCAATTTTCCTCAGCAAATACCTCTAATACAGCTTCATGGTACCAGTGTTTGATGCTTACAGTCACACTGTGATCCTTTCTTTTAAAATTTGCAGAAAATGTCCATATATTTCTCAGTTTTACAAATCATATTTACTCCAGTATGTTTAATAAGCTTCACATTTTACACTGGAAACTGACATTCTGAGGCAGATATAAAGAGCAATCTGATTTTCATTATGGATCAGTTTCAAGACACTGTTTTTGGGAGATTAAGAAATGATGTGCTCTAATATTAGCCATGATTTTCACTGTGAGAACAGCAGCTGCCTACAGGTTGAAAACACTTTTTACTAGCAGGGAAAAGCCGAAAGACAACAACAACTAAGTAACTTGCATCTTTTCAGATGTTGTACAAGGCGAGGACTTGGGTACTATGTGAACTATCAGAAGTGAGAGTTTAGGGCTCAGAGCAGTTTCTAGTGCACCCTACAAACAGAGTTTATGGCAACAGACTTATCTGTGGTCCTGATGTATATACTGAGGTACAGCTGATAGGACCTTGCAAAGCAATTCTGCTCTGTGTAGCACAATGCATTAATCGAACTACCAGTGGTTTCCTCCCTGTGCATCCCATCAGCTGCAGCAGTGATAGCCATGTCTCAACAATTGTGTTACTATACTGCAATATTCATCACTTGTGTCATGCTAAAGAATGGACAAGGGTCTTTCAAAATATGCTTGTTTGGGGATGTCATAGTGGGTGAACTATATGATGGTTTAAATACAACATTAATTATAACCACTTGTCAATAGTAGCAGGTGTTACAGAAGCCCCCCCTTACACACACACACACACACACACACACACACACACACACACACACATAACACATACTGGAATATTTCCATATGTTTACATATGTGAAATGCTTTCCTTAACCTTTGTAGCACTAAGATAATACAGTTGTGTAAGTATGTTTACAGTAACTGTAGATGTTCTAATGAATCACCCTTGCAATAGCCAAAGCTATTTAGGTATTACCCCCTGTACCATCCAACTTCCCAAAATGTAGTGTGCCTTTCATGCTCTTCAACTTCCAGGAGCTCTCAGTGTGCTGTTTATAAAAAACAGTTGGAGTGCCAAGTTGCTTCAGAGCATATTTTCCCAAGGAAGAAGCTAAGATTCATGTATACTTCTACTAGGAAACCAAGTGAAACATAACTATATACAAAAAGGTAAAACCAAATGCACCATGGTAACTACAAGTTGAGTGAGAGAAAAAAATACCTCTGATACTCTCCTAGCAGATAGCAGAGCAATCAGTAAAACTGTCTTCCATGTTAAGAATCTCAAAGCAGCCTTGTGAGCTGGTTCAAATGGAGACTAAGTATGTTCTACAAGCACAAAATTGAGATCCCAAGGAGGAGCCACCTGTTTTTGAACTGTGCAAGTATGTAATACCCTTTGCAGAAACTGTTTATCTTGAGCATTGTTCAAAAGAGGGGGATCTAGGGTCAGGCAATCAAAAATGGGTGACAAGTATACCTTCAAAGAAGATTACAACAAACCATCAGATGATAAATCATACAAACAGCACAGTGGTGCAGTGGTAGTGTTGCCACCTCATAGCAAGAGGTTTTCTGATTTGAGTCTCTGCTGGGGTGCCTTCTGTATGGAGTCTACATGTCCTCCCTGCATTTGTGTGGGTTTCCTCCCACATTACAAAGACATGTTTTTGGAGTGTTTCTCCCTGGACCTCTGCTGAAAATTGGCTTTGTTCCAAGTTGGACTTTCCTGGTAAAACAATAATCAAGAACCAGTAACAGAGGACCTGAAAAGGGTACGGAGAGGCACCAATTAGAAAATGTTTTCCACTTATCCATATATGATTTTTTATTAGCAGGCTTTTTCATCTACTTTAATATCTACTGCCCATCCTTAGAAAAAAAAAAGGTTCCTGAAAGGTATGAAGTTTCTATCATCCAGGCAGTTATTTGAAAATTTTCCAGATTGTGGTGTATCAAACTCCTCTTCTCTTGTATGAGTAAATCTGATCTGTGAGGAAGCTTGTGGTAACTGCCCTTGACCATACTAAAAAGAACTGAGAGCCACTGTTGCTTTGACCAGAAGGGAGTCACCACCATAGGTTTTGGAGAGTCCTTCTGGATCTTTAGAATAACCCTGGTAAACAGTGGAATGGGAGGAAATGCATATAGGGAAAACAAAGTATCTGTCTTCAAGGCCTGGCTGAAAGGAATCCAGAAGCAGAATTTCTTTAGTTGTCTGTTTTGACAGAAGGCAAACATATCTATTTAAGCTGTTCCTCACAGTTGGATCAAATCTTCGAAGACCCCAGGATGAAGTTTCCATGTTAGGGGGTCTGTCCTGGTCCTACTCAGCTTGTCTGCAGTAATTTTTGCACTGACAGAATGTATGAAGTCTGAAGAGTCAGAATGAGTTGAATTCCTACTTCTGCTAAGAGGTTAGGATCTCATACTTCTTGTTTGTTTATGTACTACATCACTGTGGTGTTGTCTTTGTATATATTCAGAAGTCCTGGAGACCATGGATATTTCAAGGCCTTTAAAACACTGATGGCAGCCAACATCTCACAGACATTTATGTGCTTCTGTCTGTCCAGTGGGTCCCAAAGAGCACTTACTTACTTTTTCTGCCACTTTTGAAATCACTGCCTACATCAGGTCTAAAGCTTCTTTTGTGAATGACTGGAGGATGAGGAAGGGGGAAGGTCAGAAAGGAGAATGTAAAACCTGAATTACAAGCTATTTGGTCTGCCCACCATCATGTCTCCATCTTCAAAAGTCCCAGAACTGGAATCTGAAAAATAAAAGGCTGTGTAGGTTGAGTCAAGTGTGATCTGAGGTACCACTGTATTTTCCTCATGCAAAGTCCGACAAAGACCAGCAATATTATCATTGATGATGCTTACCCAAGAATCCTGAGAAATTCCCTTGCAGAAGTATGGCTTAGGTTGTAGAAACTCGGGAAGAACTGTTGGAACATCTCTACATTGTCTGAGGGAACGATGGCTGTTCCCAAGACTGACTGTAACAGACATCCCAAGAAAAGTATTCTGTGGTAGAGAATGAAAGAAGACTAATGTAATTTGTTCTGAAATGTTGGACTGAGTAGAAGTTTCTGAGCAGTTGCAAAAGACTCTTGACAGCTGGAAAAAGAGTCTGCAAAGATAATATAACCATCCAAATATGGGAATATGTGAATGCCTCTGTATCTGTAATAAGCAAAGACTGGAGCTAGGCATTTTTTAAATGCCTTTAGTACAGTAGAGAGTCCAAAAGATAAAACAAAGAATTAATAATGTGAGCCAGACAAAGCAAATCTTAATAACTGCCTGAAGTGCTTGGAATTAGAAATGTTATGACAGGTGTCCTTTAAAGGTGAAAGGTCAATGAGGAATCAAAGTTCCACGATTTTGAAGTAGTATCACCCTAAACTTTGGAATCTTGATAAAAAGGTTTATAGCAGCAAGATCCAGCACTAGCCTTCAGAATCATTCCAGGTTGAGAATCAAAAATATCTTTGAATAACTGTCTTTGCCTAAAATATTGCCATGCACTGGTTCTATGACTCCCTAACACAGCATGTTGTGCATAATGGGAAGAACAAGAGAAAAATTTGATTCCATTGGCAAGGTGGAATCCCTTGAAAGGGAGTAAGGGACTCCCATTGCCAAGAATATCCCTGTTGGATTACATTTGGAGCCAACACATCTGAGACTATCTGATACCATAAGACAAGATGAAGTCTCAGTGAGATAGAAAGATTGCCAAGGTTGGAAGGAAACTATCTTGAACAGATCGATAATAGTCATGCTGGTGTGTCCTTGAGATTTTTTATTTTTTCCTTTCTTTTCTGAGCTCCTTTCCATTTTTTATTAAACCATGAATGGAGGGAGAATTAGTATTTGATTTAAAAAGGAAGGACAGAAAATCTTAATCACTCCTTGTATCATCTTTCCCATTTCAATATATTTCTTGAGTACCTCAAATGCAGAAGGACCAGTCTTTTTATCTCATGTTTTACATCTTTAGGATGGTTTTGATTATTAAGCCAAGCAAGTCTCCTTAACACTGGTCCAGACATAGCAGCCCTAGAAGAATTTGGTGCATCAAAAACAATTTTAAAATATGCTTTGTCACCTGAGAAGCAATTGTCACAGAAGCAGTTAATGAATTATTTACCTCTGAAGAGGGAAGTTTAACTATTCCATTCTACTTCAACATGCAAGCTAAATATTTCAGATTTATAAAAGGTAAAGTACCTGAAGAACACTTCCCCATCTTATGCTTTGCTTTCTCATCTTTGTCAGCAGGAATGGGATTAGTAGCAGTGACCTGCTTAGCAGAAGCAGATTTGGATAAAGAAATAACTTCTGGGGAACTTCTGATATGGTGCCCAGCAGATAAGCGACAAGGTGCTGAGCTCTCTGCCTGCCAGTCACTGTGTTGTTGAAATCCAGCAAGTAAAATTCAAAAAAACTGTAGTCCATGTGAGAATACATATGCCTCCTAGACAATCAAGTTTAGGGAGATATCATTTGGCAGATTCTTATTAAAAAATAGCTTTTTTTTTTGCAAATGATGTGTTACTATAGGTAAATCAACCAGAGAGAGACATCCCAAAAATCTTTGAGATCTTAAAGAACTATAAAGGATTGGGTGGTTATAAAATAAATGCAGATAACTCACAGTGATAATTTTTGTTTTATATGCCCTGCCATGAATTAGTTCAAACTTACATCTTTTTGTGGGGGCATGCTAAAATGAGATATCTAGGAAAATGGCAGATGTGAAATACTCAACAAGCAGTTAAAGACATTGTGCGTAGAGACAAAACAAAAAGTTACAAATTTAATTAGAAAGTAGGAAGTGATCTTTATGAACCTAGATGGGAATATGCAAGCAGTCAAAATGTTTGTGGTTCCTTTATCTTATATGCAGGTCAAGCATATTTGTTGACATAGCTGGTGAAATTTTGACTAGATTCACTAAAGATACACGGCATTTCCTTTGGGAGGACATAAAAGCTATGGTATACTGGAAATATTTACAGCTTCTGGTGGAGCAGGGTCTCTAGCACTGCAAGACCTGAAAGAATGTGACATAGTTACACAAATTAAGTTGTTTTACTTGCTAAAGCATGACTCCTTACAGTAAAATAATGGAAAATGTTACTATATAAAGGTGAAGTTTTGGGAAGAGACTCAGATAAATTCTGGCAATTAATTGAAGGAGGAGCCAGAAAATAGCATATCAGGATCTTCATGACACAAGCAACTAAAATGAGGCAAATGTCTGGCTGGAGAAGACGGATCCTTCCTGTTAGAAGTAAACTGGTTGGCTTTTTCAGGAAAAGAAAAAAAAAGTATTTTTGTAAAAAATCTTTTTATTTCAATTTCAGTTTTAACATTTAACATTTAACAAGTAAATATTGGAAACAACATCTTATAAGAGTGATGAAATAACAATAATGCAGTAGAGAGTATTTATATCAAAACAACATCAAACTATATACAAATATGCAATTCGCAAAAACAGAAAAAGGAGGCACCAGACCACAGCTATAAAGAACATAAAACACTTTTAATCCAAAGACAGATATCAGGTGTATTTTTTGCTTCTTGTTATATACAAATATGCCATATTTCCAACATTAAGAGAAGGTTGCTAGTATCAAGCTAGAATATGATCAAAGAGGATGTTTCAAAATTAAAAAAAGTGGGGGTGGAGTTTTTGGGAAAAGCTTAGATATTTATGAACAAGAAGGTGTTTAGTAGCTAGGTCTTTAAATCTATCCCAAGTAAGCAAGGTTCTATCTTTCCAGTTGAGCGTAATGTAATATTTGTGCAGTGAGAAAATGGATATTAATACAAGTGTCTGCAGTTTAGATAACCCAGCAGGAAGGATATGTAGGAGAGCAAATTTCCAAGATAAAGTTCTTTTTTCATAGCCCATCTGTTCTAGTTGAACTCTTAAAGAACACCAGAGTTTGTACGAGCACTTACAGCTCCAGAAAATGTGAAAAAGGTTAGCTTTGTGGTTATCGCAATAGGGACAAAAGGGGGAGGTTGAGTGATAGTTTTTATTGAGTATAGTTGGAGTAAGATAAGCATTATGGAATATCATAAGCTGTGTGTGTAATTAACTTTTTAAGGGGAATACATTTTGAGGTTAGGTGTATAGCTTGGGAGATTTGGTTGTTAGAGATTGATGGATCTAGGTCATTCCAGTATTTAGAAAAGATTACATATTTTTGGGGTTTAATTGAGAGAATAAGTTTGTAAGAATTAGATATAATTTTCTTCTTTAATGGTAGGTGGTTCTATAGGGTTTTACAGGTTTTAATGCCATTGGAGTTTATGTTGGGATTCTCTGTATAACAGCAGCAAAGGTCATACATTTGTGTTATAATGATTGTGTAGCAGTTGGGGAAGTTCATTTGAGTTCTCATTTCAGTAATGGATTTATTCTTGAGGGGAAAGGTCAGAGATGGTAGTCTCCTTCAGGAGGGGGTATTTTTAAGTCAATCATCTTATTATTCATTTTAAGATTAGGGTTAGAGTGAATAGGTTGTAGAGTAGTAAATGCATTATGTAAGTTTAATGATTTGAACAGCTTTTGTAAGGTGGTTATTTTGTGTTTTGTGGCTGCATGTAGTTTGATATTTTTTAAGTTTTTGGTGTTAAGGAAGGGAAGGGCCTTGGGATTGAAGTGAAACGTTCTGATATAAAACAAAAATGCAGCGAAACGGCTATGGTGTAAATGTACCAAACCAACAACAAAAAAGCACCAAATCCACCAGAGAAGGATGCAGGTTGTTTTTTAGCAGAAAACACTTTAATTGCATTATTCATCAAAATGACTTCCTCAGAACCACAGAATATAGCCATGTATACACACTTTAAATATTGTGCTCAATTAAAAAAGAACCAATCAAGCTCCCTTACTAATAATCTCTTAAAATGACTGAACTGAAATCAGTCAGTACATCAAAATAATATATCAAATTACAAAAACAATGTAAAAACATATATATGTTTGTATGAAAATGTGCAAGTCTATTATAAAACCTTCAATTGTTGATGTTAATTTTCCTATTTTTTTAGAAAACACTTAACGTTGACAGTATCGTTCAACCCAGTGTACAAATAGGAGGCAAGCCTAAGTTGCATTCTGCCTCCTTTTGTTCAACAGTGTTCCTAAAATCACCACCCCTGATGTCCATATTGACTAATTCCAGGACAAAAACATGAGCTTCTTCCAATTACCACATACAGTGGAATGTTTGCATAAGGCATTATTAGGATTTTTGGTCCTGATTGCATATAAGTGTTCCAAAATACGCTTTCTCAAACTTCTAGTGGACATAACCACGTAAAAAGCTAGGCATCCACTACACATGGCAATGTAAACAATTCCCTCAGTACTGCAATCTACCCTACCAGGAACAGTAATGCTGTAATCAAGATGTTCTAAAAAAATGTAAAGGCCTACTTGAATATATCTTCATGCCCTACAACCCATACATTTCATCATAACAACATTATCAGTGACCAAATGTGTAATGCCCTTTCTACTACTCTCCAACATGTGTTTTACACTCTGACTTTTCTTCTACACAAAAAGTGGAACCTCACCCAATGCCTTAACCATGTCTCCATTTCCCAAAATGACTTTACACTTTTCACCAATAATCTTACGTATCTCAAAATTATCTACACTCATATCCAAACAAAACCTAGATTTACTCTTAACCCTAGTGATGGCAACCATTCTTTTAGAGAAACCTTCATTTAAAATTGGGGGAAAATCTACATCCCTTCTAGAAATTATTTCACTGGCTGTGCTGTTCAACACATCCCCAGGATACCCCCTTTCCAAAAATAACCTCAAAATAAATTCCACTTCTTCCAAAAACTGTCATCAACTATCATGTGTGATGCCCAAATGAACTGACCTCAGGGGATGTTCTTTTTTATAAAATTGGGGTTACTACTCTTAAAATGTACATAACCATTGCAAAATGTGCTCTTTCAATGGATACAGCTGCAAACAACATTAGAAAATGTATCCCATCTAAGCACCACATCTAAGAAAGAATCTGTCAACCCAAAATCACCAAGTGTGAATTTTAAGAAATGAGTACTTGTGCTAAGTGCTTTGATGAAGTCGTCCAAAATAAAACCTTCCTTCCTGATGATAAAAAACAAGTAATCCACAAATCATTCATAAAAGACGACTTTGTCATAAAATTTAACATGAGGGAGAATTTCAAATTCTCACCATCCAAGCACCAAATTTGCATACGTGGGCCCCACAGTTGCACCCATTGCTACTCCCAATAGCTGCCTATAGCAAAGGCCATTGAACAAAAAATAGCTGTGTTCTAACAATATATCTGGTAGGGACATATATGTAATGCTACTGTTGTTGCTCAAGTTAAAAAATTTTCCCAAGAACCATTTGATGTAATCCACACCCACACCCTGAGGGATGCATGTAAAAAGTGAAGCCACATCCACTGTGACCATCATATACTGCTCTCATACACTGCCTAAACTAATGAGAAAAATTCTCAACTGATCCAAAAAATCCCAAGAATCAGTGATATAAGATGGCTGCTGTTTCACATAAGGTTTCAAAATTAAATTTAGATACATAGAAATACAATCTTTGCAACTCCCTGAGGCCGAAATAATAGGCCTAAAAGGTGGGATTTGTTACACACTCGTAGAGCTTAGGTATTCCAAAAAGCACCCAAATTATGGGGTCTTCCACATACAAAAAGTCAAACACTTCCTTAGCAATCTGACCATCCATTAACAAATCATATAATGTAGCATAAATGTGTCTGTAGCATTTTAAGATTTCAAACTTAGACACTTTTTTGTACTCAGCTTGATTAGCTAACATCAATTCTAAGGCTTTATTATAATCCTCAATATTCATAACTACAATCCCACCCCCCCCTTATTGGCTTTCATTAACCTTAAGTCTTTTTTACACACCAACTCATTGAGCACCCTCCTTTCATTAAAACTCAAGTTGTGAAAAGGCCGATAATTTTTACTGATAATTTGATTCCTAATGTCCCTTTCACAAAGACTTTCAAACACTTTTAAGGTGTGCGTTAATGTGGGATTGTATGTAGAAGGCTTCGCTAAAATACTGCTGTATGTTACATCACAAAGAATATATTCTAAGTTGAGCTTAAGTGAAAAAAACTTCAGTTCCAACAAAGTTTTTGACAAATTATCCCTTCTACTAGGCTGAAAATTCAATCCTAGTTTTAAAACATTAATATGCTCATCATTTAGAACAAAATCAGAAAAATTAAATACAGGTATATGACCAGAATCATGATTTAAAGTCCCAACTACTTCCAAGGCCCACTCCTTCCTCGACTACGAGTTTGTTAACCTCTGCTCCTGTTCCAATTCTTCCTGTTCCGTGAGTTGTATTCTTGCTGTAAAAAAGGCTTGTTGCCAGAAGAACTGACCACTTTGTTGTTAGTCCATCCATTGTTTGAGCCAGTTTTAACCTGTGACTGCTCGCCAACTTTATTAGATGCATGTGCTGTCATATCCACATTCCTTCTGACCGCCGTTTGAGTGATGCCACCACCTTCCTTCAGTTCAGATGCAGAATTACTGGAAATTAAAGGTGACATTGCAGCAGAATTGTGAAAGTTACTGTTGTCTCTATCATTAAAGACATTGCCATTTGAAAACGACCCTTGTGCTGGTCTGGAGTTGTTGTTGGGTTTAGCAGCACTTGGAATAAAGTCATTATATTCTTTACTCACTTCATATACCACCAAATCCTTCATGATTTTCTTGGTTTTACATTGTATAACCTGTTTTTCCATCTTTTCAACTCTGTCCAGCATCTGCAAATGTTTGTTAAATACCTCCGAACACCCACCCATCACCTGGTTAATTTCATTGTTCAAGTGAATAAGAGTCTCTCTCAGTCTTTCAAGTGTTCTGATATTATTTTTGATAAGTAGTTTCAAGAATTCTAGCCCCGCATTATTAAAAAAGTTGACAACCTCCTTAAAAAATGGACTATCAATGAAAACCCCATTGGGCATCTTGAAAAATCTAAGTCCTTTTGGAACAATCCCCACTTTGACACAATGTTCAAAATACTTGTTTTCAATATGCAATGTACGATAACGCTTGAGACCCCTCTCCAATTTGTCAAGCACAACCGTGACGTTATTTTTGTTGGTGACATGGTTAGCTTGAAACAGTTCATCACATAAGGGATCGATATTCAAACTTAGCAACTTGTTCATATCACAGACACCGGGAACAGGTTTGTTGGAATTAGAACCAGCACTTAGTCTTTACACCAACCTGGTTACTTGTTCCTGTGCTCAACATCCTTCCTTCAGGACTCAAATCCTTAATCCTAGCTGACAAAGCAGTCAAGGACTTCTGCATCTCACCAATACGTCCAACATGTTTTTCATGATGAGTGGGGGTAGAGTGCAGGGTAATATCCAAATCTTCCTCTTCTGGTGCACATGCCATAAGCAACTGCAAATATCCGAACAAAATAAAACAAAACAGCAGCAAAATGGCTATGGTATAAACATACCAAACCGACAACAAAAAAGCACCAAAACCCACCAGAGAAGGATGCAGGTTGTAGTTTAGCGTAAAACACTTTAATTGCGCTATTCATCAAAACGACTTCCTCAGAAACACAGAACATAGCCATGTATACACACTTTAAATATTGTACTCAATTAAAAAAGAACCAATCAAGCTCCCTTACTAATTCTACTTCTTTCAGTTTTTCCCGGTTAGGGGTCGCCACAGTGGATCACCTGTCTGCTCATGACTGGCAGTGGAGTTTTACGGTGTCGAGTTGCCAGCATGGTGCCCAACCTTCCACAGAGGGCACACACACACACACACACACACACACACACACACACACACACACACACACACACACACACATGCACTCATGCCTAGGGCCAATTTAGAGTGTCCAATCAACCTACAGCATGTCTTTGGGATGTGGGAGGAAACCAGAGCACCCGGACGAAACACACATGACCACAGGGAGGACATGCAGACCCCACACAGAAGGCACACCAGCTGAGGATTGAACCAGATAACCTCTTGCTGTGAGGTGGCAATGCTAACCACTGCACCACCATGACCACCCAAGCTCCCTTACTAATAATCTCTTAAAACGACTGAACTGAAATCAGTCAGTACATCAAAATACATCAAATTACAATAACAATGTAAAAACATATATATGTTTGCATGAAAATGTACAAGTCTATTATAAAACCTTCAATTGCTGATGTTAATTTTCCTATTTTTTAGAAAACACAATGTTGACAATATCGTTCAACCCAGGGTACAAATAGGAGGCAAGCCTAAGTTGCCATTCTGCCTCCTTTTGTTCAACAGTGTTCCTAAAATTACCACCCCTGATGTCCATATTGACTAATTCCAGGACCGGAAACATGAATTTCTTCCAATTACCACATACAGTGGAATGTTTGTATAAGGCATTATTAGGAGTTTTGGTCCTGATTGTGTATAAATGTTCCAAAATACACTTTCTCAAACTTCTAGTGGACATACCCACATAAAAAGCCAGGTATGCACCACACATGACAATTACTGTTCCTGGTAGGGTAGATTGTAGTACTGAGGGAATTGTTTATGTTGCCATGTGTAGTGGATGCCCAGCTTTTTACATGGGTATGTCCACTAGAAGTTTGAGAAAGCATATTTTGGAACATTTATAAATTTATAAAATTGTATGATTTGGAAATAAGAATTGTTTTGGAGGCATTTAGCTAGATATCACTCATTCCACTGCTGGTAATGTAGTTGTACAAATGAAGAAGGAAAGCACATATCTTTTGAGAAAAAGTTTTATAGAATCCTGCAGTGAGGCCATCAGACCCTGGAGCTTTGTTGGGTTTTAGTTTGTTGATTGTCCTGATAGTTTCATGTTGGGTGATGGTGGTTGATAATGTTTTTTGTTGATCTAAATTGAGTTTGGGGAAATTTAGTTTGTTTAAGAAAGCTTCTAAGTCATGTTTATTTGGGGAAAGGTTTGGAGAGATGTAGAATTGGGAGTCTAGATTTTCAAATATTTGTATAATATCTTGGTTAGTGTGGTAAATCTTGTCTTGGTAAAGAAGTTCTATAATAGCTGGAGAAAGTTTGTCTTGATTGACTAGTCTTGCCAGAAATTTGGATGGCATATTGGACCACTCAGAATAGTTCGCTAGTATCTTTATTTCCTGATAAGATACATTTTCTTTTTCTGCACTGAGAGCATATATGTTTTGCCATAGTTGGGTTATTTGTTTTTCATTTTCATGGTTAACGTTTTCCTGAAGTTCAGTTTCAAGGTTGAGGATTTCATTTTTAAGGGTGAGTTCTTCCTGAAGGTGTTATTTTTTATAATATGAGGCTTTGCTTATAAAGGAACCTCTGATTATGGACTTAATAGAAGCCCAATAAATGTCAAAATGTGCTAGGTTAATGTCTATAGTGTTTAAAGCCTGGTTCGGGATGATATCAGTCTTTTGTATCATTTCTTTTTTTCCTTAAGAGATTAGAGTTTAATACCCAGTTCTACCCTTGGCTGATAGTAGCTTGGTTATTACCCCAGTCAATAGTTAGAGTAATCTTAGAGTGATCCAATAGGAATCTGGGTTCAGTATAGAAGGAGTTTTTAAATCTAGAAAATACATTGGAGATTAGGAAAAAGTCTATTCTGGACCATGTGTTGTGGAATTGAGAATAGTAGGTGAAATTGTTTTTGAAGTTGTTGGTGGGCTGGGACACATGACAGTCAAATAAATTAAAGTAATTTTTGAGTTCCATAACAGCTACTAAGACATGGTTGTTGTGTTTCGTTTTAGAGTTTGATCTGTCAAGTTCAGGGTCCTGGACTGCATTCTAGTCCCCTCCTATAATATAAAAGTGATTGGGGAAGTCGGATATTATTTTGTAAATTGACATAATAAATTTGTGCTGGTTAGCACATGGAACATATAAGTTTAGTATCAGAATGGGTTTGTCTAGATGAGTAGGTTTAGTTGGTATGTAACACCACCTTCCATCAGGGTCTGCATCCGATTTTATAACGTCTTTCTGAAAGTTTGTTTTAATAAGGATTGCGACTCCTTTGCTGTTTACATTTTTGCCAGAGGCTGTGATAGTTTTGATCCATTTTCTCTTCTGGGATGGTTTCCATTGTTCAGATAGCATGTGTGTTTCCTGTAGGAGTATTAGATTAGCTTAGGATTTATAGACCAAATGTAGTAATAGTTTCCTTTTTATTCTAACTGAATCCCGGTAACATTCCATGAGTCAATCCACATATTTGTGTATTCATTTACAAGTCAGTAGGAGGTGGAGATGGAGAAGGTATGTAATAAGAGTAGTAAGGTAGGATAGGACATTGGTATATATCTCTTCCTGCATCATACATGTGCCTAATCACAGAACCACTGAGCCCGGAAGAGAACGGGGTAGGGGGTAGCAGAGATCTAAAACTGAGGTTAAGACAAGGTTGAGGCATTCTCAGATCTCTTACATTCATTTCCTTAGTATCTTGTAACCCCAAGATTAAAACATATAGCAGACAGAGTACAAACAGCATAACTTCTTAACACACCAACTGCTAAAATACCAGCTCTCTTTTGTTTCTATAGGGGAAGGGTAGAAAAGAGAGCTATGAGAGGTAATGTATTTGGAATGTCCCTCATATGTAAAGATACATTTGTAGTAGAGAATGTAGTTGTATTAGTCTTATTGATAGACCAATAAATGCTACTGAGGGTGTGCACAATGTGTTCAATGCATGAATGTTATTACCTAGGACTGGTCTCTTCCCTAGACAGGAAGGTATTGTTGAATGGTATACAAATTAGTCTTACTCAGATTTAGCAGTATGGCGTTTGAACATCTTAGAGTACTAGCACTAAGTTATGTATAAACATATAAACATAACACGTTGACATATTTTCATCTTGAAAAGGCAGTTAAAGGTAATGCAGATGATTAGTAACTCAGTGGAGTTAGAACTCTATAAAAACCTGTCAGGCTTACTTACACCTAAATACAAATTTAAAAAAAAAATCATAGAAAACTAAAAGTAGTCAGTTACCGATTATGGCAAGGTTGTGCTTAAATATTAAGTTTGGAATAGGAGAATTTCTGTGAGCATCAAAAATAAGTACTTTTGATATATACTCAGTCTGGAGACAGTTGCATTCAATGTTTCCCATGCGGTGCTTAATATGTATTGCCTTAAAGCATCCCTCAGTGTAATTTTGGATGGCAAGGTTCCTGTACATTACAAATACTGCCTTTAACAGGTTGATTCTTTTTGGCAGACTTCAGGATATGCACTCCGCAAAAAAAAAAAAAAGAGAGAGAGAATAATTGAAGACAGTCCAATAGTTGGAGCTGTTTTATGATTTCAGATTACAACTGGGACTGAAGGGCCGTCTGGTAGCATGAGAGTTGCACTTTGAGTTAAGACAAGCAGATAAAGGGATCTGAGACAACTATATAGATAGTCTATCTGGTGAGAGCCTTAAACTCCTTTACAGGTCATAATTCCAGTCACCTAGCTGATTCAGAGATATGCACAAAGTTGCATGCTAAGCATCTTAGTTCCATAGGATTGTAAAGTTAAGGTAGCTTTAATTTTATATATGGAGCTTGGAAATAGTTGCAGTGTGTCAAAAGACAGCCAGCAGCATATTAAGTATTTAGATAACTCAAAATGTCTCCGAAAACAGGAACCCAATGAAGGCAGTCCCACAGGCAATCCGTTGTCAGTTCCAAAACCACAGAATAATAATCACTCTGCAACCATATATGATAATGGTTTATTAAACACAATAAAAACATTAGATTTAGCGCTTTCGTTTCCTTTCAGGAAACTTCATCAGAATGATGAAAACTTACTTGAAAACACAACGATACCTGAGGGTAATCTGTTTTTTTTTTCTTTTTTCTTCCCTTTTTTTTTCCTTCTTTTGTATCACTACAGACGGAATCTTTGTGTTTGAATGAGCTGTCTCATGTCTGTCCGAGCATTCAAGGAAGTTCCCTCGGGCTTGAAACTGCAGGTAAGCCATAAATTGGTACAGTGGCACTTTAAAACAGAGGTGACTTCAGGGAAGCCAAGGTCATAGTAGAAATGGTAAGTACAATGTTGTGTGAGGTGAATGACTTCACATGTGGCTTTATATATGGAAATAATGGCTGACACTTGGCAAAAACTGCAACAGACGGCTCATTAGCATCACAGGAGGATCGTAAGTGATAAGGAACAGTTTTTATCTTGATTGAAATGCAATAGAACTCCCATGGTTAACAGGTGTTGTGTTTATGGCTGAGCCATGGTCGTTAATGGTTTAATGGCATTTTCTGGTAGTATTAAGCTCAGGTATTGTGTTAAAGACTTTGTGAAAGATGTGTTTCACTTCTTTGACATTGGAAGCAGAGTATTTGGCTCATTTGGGCTAGAACTGTAATAAGTTAAGATACTTCATTTGAAATTTAATTTGTCTTTGGATTAAATAACTGCAGAAGGGAGATTGTTTTTGTATTTCCATTTTTATTTGTAGAGTTAGGTCCTGGGCAAAATATATTTTATAGCCATTCTAGACCACATGTTTCTTTCTTTTTGCTGCTGAAAGGATTTTGCTCGCATGTTGATAGTTGAGTAGCTTAACATAAACTAGTCTTGGTTTACTGGGATCCAAAGGGGGTCGAATAGCTCTGTGAGTTCTTTTGATGGTTATTTGGCTTACTTCGGTGGTATTTTTGAGTACAGCCCCAAAGATAGTCAGGATTGTGTCTAGTAGCTTAGATTGCTCCACATTTTTTGGAATGCCTCTCAGAATGATATTATTACATCTTGATCTTGCTTCTAGGTCCAAGATTTTTTGCTGCATTTCTTGTAGGGATTTGTTAAAAGATTTAGATTCCTTTTGCAGTTCATCAATCTTGACTTTATTCTCGAATATTTTGGCTTCCGATTTTTCTATTCTGCTTACTATTTGATTGATTGGGTCACCAAAAGATTTTAACTAGTCAGAAAAGTTTTGTATAGCCAGCTGAAGTGGTTGTAGTGCTAATTTTAAGTCATCCACATTTGTAGATTCAGGTTTATTTTTACCGGGTGCTTTGCTAGTTTCCTGTTGCTTTCCAGTTCTAGACCTCTTAGATGAAATGTCTTTTTCTGGAGATGCAAGTATTGAATACTTGGTTTTGCTGGTTTGAATATCCATATTGTCTGAGTCAGTCAGCATTATGTTTTTTCCTCCTTTTTTTTTTTTTTTTTTAACTTTTTGTTTAGGAATAGTGAGATGAATACTGGCCTCCGAGTAGTCAAGATGGCCTAGAGTCAGAACACATGTGAAGGAGTACTGGCAGTATCTAAGGTAATCCTCCTTTTTTGGTTTTTCTCTTCTGTTCTTCAGTGGTTTAGTAGATTAGAAGAATTCTTCTTGGTAGACAAGTTTTATTTTGTTGAAAGAACGAGCTCTCTGTTGATAATAGTGGCTTTTAATAATGGATTTGGGAGAGTTAGGGAACTGCAGTGTCTACAGGACGTTGGCCATTTTGATCTCCAGGCAAAGAAAATGTGTTTGAAGTTGAGAAACTATGAAAGTAAAGAAGTAGCCAACCTATATTTGAAGCAGTTGAAGAAAGAGGGAGAGTGGAAAAATTGGAAAGGATTAAGTAAGGAATTTAATCTTAAATGAAGGGACAGGTTTTTGTACTGGGGCTTAGTTACAGTTGAGACAAATAGAAAAGGGAAATAAAGGTGACAGTATCTATATTGATACAATATTTAACAAAAGAACAGGTGGAACAAGCTAGGAGAGTAAAGTTAGTATCTCGTGTGTACTTGGGGTTGGAGGGCAAAATGGGTAAAGAAGCGTTAGAATCTTAAACAAAAATGGACTTACTACCAAAGGAATATACACAAAATCAGTAGATGCAAGTATGTTTAATTCCCAAAATGGCCAATGAAGCTATGAAAGGTAAGGCATTAGGGTGGAAATGTGTACATAAATTCTTCTGCACACAAGTGAAATTGCAAAAGTCATTTTCACAGGATGAAGCAAGTTATTGGAGATGCAACCTGGGAGAGAGAAAATAACTACTACCTTCAATTACAACAAACCTCCAAAAATGAACCTAAAAAATTCTGGGCCAGTATAAATAATCTCTTGTCCCCAAGCCAGTCTATCACACCCACCCCTCAGGACTCTGACCCAGACAATCCCACACAAATTGCCAATGACTTCAATTCTTTTTTCACTAATACCATCCAAACTCTTGCTAGTCACCTATCTCCTGACACATCTAAACTACTCTTACCTACCACAAATACTCCTCCTACTCTTCACTTACAACTTATATCTACGTCCTTTGTCTCATCTCTGCTCCAAAAACTTAAACCTACCACCCCCTCTGCAGACAAACTTCCTGCTGAATTCTTGCAAATTGGAGCCAAAGCCATTGCTTACCCTATTTCTATTCTAATAAATAGATCTATTAATGAAGGAATCTTCCCTTCTATCTGGAAGATATCTCACATTATCCCACTACACAAAGGGGGGAAATGTAATGACCTTTCAAACTATCACCCAATAGCACTACTATCACCTCTAGCCAAAATTATGGAGAAATGTATCCACAAACAACTTCTTAACCACCTTCTCCAAAACAGTCTACTTGCTAACAGTCAGCATGGATTCAGACCTGCCCACAGTACTACCACTGCCTTACTCTCCTTTATCAACACCATCAACCACAACCGCAACAACAATTATCTATAATCTTCAATCTTCATCGACTTATCTAAAGCCTTCGACATGGTTAATCATAAACTCCTCCTACACATACTAAAATCTCTCTCACTTGACACCCCTTCCTTAACTTGGTTCATATCTTATCTTGACAACCATCAGCAGGCAGTACTCTGGAAGAATTCACTATCTAATCTCCTACCTATCTCTTTAGACGTACCTCAAGGGTCTATCCTAGGCCCCCTCTTATTTTCAATCTTTATTAATGACCTCCAATCAGCTATCCCTAACACCACTTGCATACAATATGCAGATGATTCTACTATAATCTGCACTGCCACCTCTCAAAATGAACTTCAGTCTCTTACCCAAAAAGCCTTTTCTTCTGTTGAAAAATGGTTCTCTGATCGTTGCCTTCTCCTCAACCCCAAGAAAGCCAAACTGTTACTGTTCCCACCTACCCGTAAATGTACACCACTTAATTTCTCTCTCACATCCACTGATAGCACTCTCATTTCTCCTGACTCAACAACAAAATTACTAGGAATAACTGTTGACAACAATCTAAGCTTTGACTCACACATCAACAACACAATAAAAGTAGTTAACAAAAAAATTGGTTCCCTCTACAGAATCAAACCCTTCCTTACACATGAAACAAGAACCATCTTAGCTAGATCTCACCTCATCTCTACTCTTCTATATGCCTCCCCCATCTATACTAATCTCTCCAAAAGCAACCTGAAGAAACTTGCTACATCCTACTATAATATTGCTAGATTTGCTACAGGATCCCAGTTTCGAACTCACCACTGCCTGAACCTAAGACAACTAGGTTGGCTTGAATTTACCAACAAATTAATACCTCAACAGCTTTTAATAGCTTACAAAATTCTACACCAACCAACTAAAATACCAATACTCTCTAACCTTGTTATACCTTACAAGAACATGAAACAGCTACGGTCCTCAAACAAACTACTGATTTATACTCTCAAACCTAATAACTCAGCAGGGGACTGCCTCTTTTCCAACTCTGTTGGAAAAATGTGGAACAAACTATCCTCTGATATCACATCTTTGTCTACACTCTCACTTTTTAAAAGACAACTAACTATGCATCTCAATAGTCAATGGCTTTGCCCCTGTACCAACCCAGATTAACTTTCCCTCTTACTCTGTCTCTTTTTCTTACCCTACACCCTCATAACTTTCCTTTTCTTAATATCTATGTAATGAAATGTTATCCCATATACACAGTACGACCATGGTAAAAAAAAAAAAAAAAATATTTTTTTATTATTTCTTTGTTTAAAGACATTAGGACTTTTTTCTCCTTGTTTGCTCCTATCATAGTTGTACATTGCATATATTGTCTAACTTTGTTTTTTTTTTTAATTCTAATCTTGTATGGTCTATTCTGTATAAACAATGTAATATTCCATTGGAGCTTTTCTCCCCGGGCCTCTACTGAAAATGGACATATATCCAGTTAGACTAGCCCGGTCAACAAATGTAAAATAAAAAATAAAAATAAAATAAAATTTTTGTGAGTTCCAGGAATTAGCAGATGTTTAAGAAGTATCCAGCTCTAAATTCACAGTATCACTGACCAAGAATTTGAGTTGACTGAAGAAAATATACTTTTAAGCTGGGTAGATATCAAACAACCAGACTACATCAAGGTTCTAATCTTCTGTTTAATTTTATTAGTTATGAAAAAGTTATTACAAAGGAATGGTCAACTAAGAATAAAGTATAGTAAGGGAGGTGAGGTGGTCATGAAAAATCTCAGAGATTGACGGCTAAATGTGATAAGTCAGACAAGAAGCAGGCTTACAAGAAGCAAGTGGTCTAAATGGCTACTGCCACAAATACAAGACGAAATGGATAGTAATGTGGAACTTTGCATATTAGGGTTATGAGACAAACAGGTAGAAGCGAAGAGCCACTCAAAGATAGAAAATAAAAGGATACTCCTGACTGACCATTTGTAAATAATTTGTAATTTGTGGTTTACCTGGTTACAAAGAGCACTCACTGGTCTCTGGTTTAAATAAATATGAGAAGATGGGTTTATGAATTGTAACCATCAGCGGTGAGCCAGGCTGGCATGTTAAGCTAATGGGGGAAAGGGAGATAAAGCCTACGGGAGAAGTAAGGAAGACATTATCCCACCCGGTCGCTGATGGAGGGCCGTGCACCATGCATGCAGAATGTACTATATGTAATATTTCCTTTTACTGGGGGACCTTGCATAACCTGTCATATGTGTTACTGACAAAATTTGCCTGATGCATTAAAAAACATTCTCTAATGCAGGCAATGCAGGAGGGATAAATGCAGCTAAGTCAGTGTGTGTGTGTGTGTGTGTGTGTGTGTGTGTGTGTGTGTGTGTGTGTGTGTGTGTGTGTGTGTGTGTGTGTGTATTTGTTTCTTCTTTTTACCTGCCAGCTGTTTTGATTATGCAGCATAAATAGTATAAAACAGACTTTTTTTTATTTATTTCTGGTCTTGTAATTACCGAGAGGGTATGCTCAATGTAGATTTCTGTATCTCTGTCAAATCACAATCCATTTTTTCCTCCACAGAAATTCCACTCTGATCCCACTGAAACACCTCAGTTCTATTGGATAAAATGTAAATGAAACAAATTTCTTGAACAAGGGAATCTGAAGCAATACATTTTGCAGAATCAGAATGCTTACACTGAGGAGAAACATCTGAGGTTCAACCCCCTCCCCCATGACTGCTCTCCTGACTGGAAAATCCTGTCATAATGAGAAGGAATGTTTTTTTCTTGTTCTACCATTAGTTTGAGAAGATAAGGAAAAAGCAGTAATCAGCTCCTTACAAATTCTCATAAGTCTCCCCTGACCATGGAAAGTGTAAAAGGTGACTGGAAGTTTTAATCACCAAGCATATGCTCCCCTAACAATGACCCTTTGGCAAATTGACATCTGCTTCCACAACCCATCAAAGCCAAGTGAAGACCCTTCACCAGATCTTTCCTCATACAATGATGTGTCTCTCCCTTGCTTGCTAATGGCATTCCAACAGCTGCAGAGGATGCAGCTAACCGCTGGTCTTTAGTGTCTTGGAATGCTATACCAAGATGACTGGGGTGGGGGGAAGCTGATGGTCTGAGGAACAATAAGCAGCCATTGCAGATTAACCCATAAGTAGCTGAGGCAAACTGGGAGCCAGATAACCCTTTTAGACTCTTGAAAAGTTTTTTTTTCTTTTTGTGCACTGGGAAGAAGGAACTGAATGGGGCAACTGCTGATCAACTGGTAGGCCAGGTAAGAGGTCTCAAATGCAGGTGGGTATTGAAGCCTTAGAAAGTTGGTAAGAAGGACAGTAGAAAAATGTGGTTCTGTGGTAAGTAAACCACTGTAAGCCCCCTCAAGCACAATACCTTGACCCAAGATATAACACTTCAATAAAAATAACAGTTTTCAGTCAAAATATAAACTTTTTCTCAGAAAACGTTTACACAAGCACCAACGTAACAACTGAGTTGTCAAAGTGGATTACTAGCCCAAGTGACATTGTTTCTTACTAATAGCAGATAATCTGGCAGAAAATTGCAAGTTTTATTCATGAAATTAATAAAATAAGAAGGATTTACCACTGAGAAGTTATCTGCCCAGCTCTTGAAGGATCGCTAACTAACTGACAGAATCAAGATACGCACCAAGGAAGGAGACAAAAAGGATCTGCAGTAATTTTGGCTCTTTACCTGCCTCTTATAGAGAGCACTTTGAGTGTTCCTGGCAGTTGGAGTGTGTGGAAGGTACCCCAAAGCTTTGGGAAGCTGGCCAGTGCAGGGGGTAATATCCAAACAATTTGGACTACTGCAGTGGTGATCCATGTATGAACATATGTAATGTTACAGGCTAAGTGGTAAATAGCCAGTTATTTATATCAAACTGTAACCACTGTCAGAGATAAACCTACCCTGATGTTGCCCCAACCTCCTTTCCAGAAATTCCGGTTAACCCCACCCAGTTAGTTACCCCCTGTAGCGCCACCCTGTTCTGATCCTGAAAGAAAGTATCACTACTTAACAATGTCTGAATAGACAGTGTGTGTGTGTGTGTGTGTGTGTGTGTGTGTGTGTGTGTGTGTGTGTGTGTGTGTGTGTGTGTGTGTGTGTGTGTGTGTGTGTGTGTGTGTGTGTGTGTGTGTGTGTGTGTGTGTGTGTGTGTGTGTGTGTCTATGTGTAATATATGTGTTTGTTTCTGCCTTTTAGTTGCCAGTTGTATTGATTATACAGCATAATTGATATAAGGTAGACTTTTTATTTTTTTAATCGTTGAGAAGGTGTGTTAAGTGTATATATTTTTTTCCATAATATGAGTAGGAAATTTGTATAGGGCCTACCAACACTGAAGCAGTAGTGTAAGGAAAGACAAGCTACTCTGTGAGATTATTTTACACTAAACCCTATAAGCATGAGCTTGGAGAAGGCAAAAAACTGAGTAGTGTGTGTTAGGTAGGGTGATAAGGAGAAAGAAAAGCAGACTCTTACAGAAAAAAGCAGAGTAAAATCCCACACCCCACCAAAATAATTCTGCGAGTTCCCTGGAGTACAAGTGGTAATTTAATCACCATTTGTAGTAAGGAAGTCTCTGCACTCTAAGTGTATTGGATTCAGTAAGCATATGACATTTTTACTGGCAATTTTAAAACTGACTAAGAGAAAGATAAGTACTGTATCTCCTAGAAGAAATATTTATTGACAGTGACACTATTGAAATGGCTTATGTGTCATTGAATAAACCATAAGATGCTGACAATTCGCATCATAAAAAGTATATACAAAGGATGTCCCAGTTGCATGTACATAGCAGTGGCAGAATGCATGAGAGAATGCAGGACCTCTCTTTTTCCGTGCACATTATAGAGACAGTAGCTCCTGCAGTCCTCAACCATATGGAAGATATAGGTATTAAAGGAGACAGGATATTTCAAAGAATTGACTGATTGGCTGCACAAATAGTTTCTCAGTATAGGTTAGCTTATTACAGAACAGCAGGTAAGTTACTGAATACATTACATGATGTACATTTGAGAATGACCAGAGCCTTTTCAGTTCACCAACAGCACTTATTTTTTTTTTGTCACTTATGAGAAAGACGTGGATGTGAGTGAGACAAGGCCTCAACATATTAATGGTTGCTGAAACAAAACTGCATCATAGGTGTTGCCCATTGCAAATGTATACTATACATCATGGAAAACCTTATCTCCATTTCAAATTACATTCCTTCTAATTGGAATAGTTTTAAGACTGCTGACCATTAATCTGCTGTTCTTACCACAAATTTTCTATTATGCCAGAAGGGATAATTTCCTAAATATACTGAATTTTTTTTTTGCATTTTAATCATAATCAATATTCTACATATACACATTTTCCAGACTAACAAAAAGTAGCCCATTCATTCATTTCTTATATAAAAAATCTTCTACTGTCTATACTCATGGGAAGCACATATCTCTACAAGAGTCCCTTTTCCTGATTATAGGATTGCTTGCTTTTAAGCAGGGTATACATATAACTATATCTCTAAATATATATATATATATATATATATATATATATATATATATATATATATATTATAGAGAGAGCTAGAGTTTAAAATCTATGAGCTTTATGAAAGCAAATATCAATGTTTATTGAAGGAAATCAACTGCAGTGGGTGTAGCAAAGCAAGAAGTATCCTGGAGCCAGTGCAGTGGTCAGAGCATCAGTGCACAGTATGACTGACCAGCCATTAACAGGCCTACCCAGTAACATTTTCTAGATTCCTTTGCTGGGCAAGGTAATGTAATATGTACAGACAGATCTTATTCTAGAACCAAACTTTTGGTTTGTATGCAGATCTTGCAGAGAGAGTTCTGTAGAATGGTGTACAATACTATGTTGTATAGATACCACACAGTTCTGGGATGCACATAAATATTTTGACTACAGCATCAGTTAAGAAGCTTTATACTACCCCAGACTGTAAGCAATAATGTGATGCTCCCGGCCTAATGCAAAACAACTGTGTGCATGTTACCCCTCTACACAGGGGCACATTGTATCAAGTAGCACAAATCATAGTTAGAATCTGAAGCACAAACCCAATGCTGTCATCACACCAGTAGCCAAATGAAGGAGTGTATATTTATTTATTTTTATTTTATTTTACATTTGTTAACCGGGAAATTCCGACTGGACCAGGTCCATTTTCAGTGGAGGCCCGGGGAGAAAAGCTCCAACATCAATTTATACAAATACAGTACATCCAGCATAATACACAAAACAGGTTACATAATGTATGCTGAGCATAGTAATATAACAAGAATTAATAAAAACACTCCAGGTAAAAAGATATAGAACATGGTTAAAAAGACAATGTCAGTCATACATTGGTAAGAAAAGAAAAGTGGAGGCCTGGGGAGAAAAGCTCCAACATCAATTTATACAAATACAGTACATCCAGCATAATACACAAAACAGGTTACATAATGTATGCTGAGCATAGTAATATAACAAGAATTAATAAAAACACTCCAGGTAAAAAGATATAGAACATGGGTAAAAAGACAATGTCAGTCATACATTGGTAAGAAAAGAAAATATATCAAGTAAGATTTTACAGTTAAAAGTACCCTTTCAGATGACCAAGCCTACAGGGGATCAGAGCTCCAGCATGTGATCAGAGAGGAATTTGGGGAGTTAATAGTAGTATGGGTAGGGTTACATGATACAAGGGCATAACCAGGTACTAAGAAGGTGCGATTTGAGGGAGTTTTTGAATATGGATGTGGAGGGGGCAGTGGACACGGATAGGGGAAGAGAGTTCCAATTTCTGGCAATGGTGTGGGAGTAGAGCGCTTTCCCTGCATTATTGTTAGCCTTGGTGATGGAGAGGAGAGATTTTTCACTGGATCTTAGGTACCGGTTTGCATTATAGATAGTAAGTAGGTTGGATAATGAGGGGTTTTTTTTTCAGGATATTTGAGAATATTGTAGGCTCTGCCCAGCTGGTGATAGTTAAGTAGCTGTGGTAGCTCAAGCCATTTTAGTTCTTTTAGTGCAGCACAGTGATGGGTTCTATAGGTTGAGTTAGTAGCAAACTTGGCTATTTTATTGTAGCATGATTCTAGTTTGTCTAGATCACACTGTCTGATTTGGGTAAAGATTGGTGCTGCGTATAATAGAGTTGAGAGGAGGTGGCTTTGTGCAAGAGTGACTCTTGTTTTTTGTGAGAGAAAGGACTTATGCCTGTATAGGGAACCTAGTTTTTTGTGTACTAGTTTTATGGTATGTGAGATGTGAACATCAAAGTGGAGATTATTGTCTATTTCAATGCCCAGAAGTTTGGTGTGGTTAGAAGGGGAGATGGTGGTGCCGGCCTTAGATGTCATGGTAAAGGAGAGGGATTTTTTTGATCTATTAGGGGTAAATAGTAGCAGTTTTGTCTTTTTGGGATTAAGAATTAGTTGGATACCCGATATCCATTTTTCTACTGAGATAAAGGTATCTTGAATGAGTGTATGTAGGGTGGTGGGAGATGAGGCAGAACAGATCAGGGTTGAATCATCCGCATATTGTATGAGTGTGGCATGTTGTGTAGAGCTATTGAGGTTATTTGTGAAAATAGAGAACAACAGTGGGCCCAGTATAGAGCCCTGTGGGACTCCTATGGTGGTTGGAAGTTGTCTAGACAGAGTTCCTTTTCACTGCACTGATTGTTGCCTGTCAGACAAGCAGCTTCTGAACCAGGCTATAGTAGAGGAGGTGAAGGATAATGATGTTAGTGAGTCTAGTAGAATGGAGTGGGAGACCATATCAAATGCTTTTGAGAGGTCTAGGAAAATGGCCGATACATATTTGTTATCATTCCTGTGAAGGTTTATATAATTAGTGAAGGATAGAAGGGCTGTGGTAGTGCTGTAATGTGGATGGAAACCTTGTTGTGTGGTAGATAGTAGATTGTGTGTGTTAAGAAATGTCATCACTTGCAAGTGGATGCATTTCTCAAGAATTTTGGATAAGGGGCAAAGGATGGCAATAGATCGGTAGTTGGAGAATTCATAAGAATTACCTCCTTTATGGAGAGGAATGATGCGAGATACTTTCCAGAGTTTGGGTATGTTGGATTCTAGTATGGAGCGGTTGATAAGGATGGAGACAGGATATGATAAGGAGTCACTAGCCATTTTTAGGTATGCAGCAGGTATGTTATCAGCTGCTAGTGTGGTTGGCTTTAGTTTTAGGAGGAGTTTTTTGATAGTTGATGTGGGCACTGGTGATAGGCTGAAAGAGGGGATGGTGTGGGATAGGTTAGGTTGTGACTGAGGTAGACTATTTTTGGTTATTTGACTGGACAGAGCTAAGATGGATTTAGTAAAATGGTTATTAAATTGAGAAGCTATGTCTAGGGTATTGTTAGTAGAGATGGGTGCTGGGGTTGTGGTTTTGCCTGGCTTTAGTAGGGAGTTAATGACATGCCAGAATTTTTGTGGACTACTTGAATATTTCCTTTGGGTGCAAAGAAAATAGTTTTGTTTGTTTATTTTGGATTCACCCTTGGCCTTGTTTCTAAGCTGTTGATAGTATTGTCTGGAGCAAGGGGCTTTGTCAGTTTTCCAGATTTTCCAAGCTTTATCTCTAACTTTTAGTAGGCTCTGGTGTCCCTAGGAATAGTACAAGAAGCTCTTTATACACTTGTTGGATATAAGTGAATATAAACCTTTTCTATGCTACCAAAAATGGAGGAGCATATACCTACAATGGGTCCCCTTCAGTAGATCGAACCTTTACAAGTTTGAACCTCATATGGCCGAGACCATATGTTCGAACTTGTAAAAGTTTGATCGGACTGAATGGCGATCTCAGTACAGTGCAGAACAGGAAGATTTCCCTTTTCCCCAATGTAGTGCGATCTCAGAGTTGGTATAGTTAAGTAAGGGGTGTGGTGGGTGCAGGGGGTGCATAGCCCCTCCGCTACAGATATTTAGTTTTGTTTTTTGTTGTTTTTTTACTTTTTTCTTCAGTGTTCAAACTTTTACAAGTTTGAACGTATGGTCTTGACCATTTGTGGTTCAAATTTGTAAATGTTCGATCTACTGAAGTAGACCCACCTACAATACATGTATAGTGAGGCTTATAGAGGAGATTCTGAAAACATACCATGGTCATCTCACCTTTCCAGTTTCAACTGTTAACACAGGTCTTCATTGCTTTTTAGGCAGCCATTTCTAAGCTAAGATGCCACTCACCCCCTGAGAAAAACAGCACAAAGAAAGTGTGTTTGTTTCCTCTATCAGGGCCTCAGTAAAGAATGCCTGGAGTGGTACAGACAGAAAAAAAAGGTGCACATTAAAAGCCTTATAAATATGATACTACAGCCCAAACTGCAATGTTTATTTGTTTACTGGAAGATCTTGGGGAGAGTGCCATACAAAAAAGGTGGTATGAAGCATCAAACACACACATGCGCATACCAAAGACATCTTCCTTCTCCTCCGTGTAAGACTTCTTATATACAGCTAACAAACATGGTTATCCAGAGAGCTTTTCTTGCCAAAGTCTGGAATTACACTTGGTTTCCACATGGAGTCTAGGTCTGTATGACTTATGCTCAAAAGGCAAGGTGAAACTAATGGGCAGAATATATGTGTACTGACTTCTTATTATACAGCAGAAAAAATAACATTTCACAAGACAATCAACATTTCTTCCACTGCGTACAAGATAAGTCCTAAAATCCAAGCTGTAGCTAGGTCAGCTGGTGCCTTGAGCAATGCCCTATTTGGTGCCCCCCTCTAAATAAATAAATAAAAGATCTAGGACAAAATAGTCAAGACTTGAGGACTAGAGTACAAAAGACAAACAAATCCTTTAAGTAAAGCTTTGCTAATAAACATACTTACGCACACGCACACACACACACACACACACACACACACACACACACACACACACACACACCCATGCATATTCACATAGACACATATTCACACACACACACACACACACACACACACACACACACACACACACACACACACACACACACACACACACACACTCACACACAAACACACATGCATATACACATAGACACAGATTCACACACACACACACACACACACACACACACACACACACATACTGTGTTAGCACTGGAGACTGCAGTCTTTGAAATCATTTAAACTACTGCAGTCTCAATCACGCCTCCTTAAATGGCTATCAAGAGCTTGCTACTTTGCAGTTGTAAGGATTGATCAGTAGTCATAACTTGTAACACAAATCACACCACTGACTGAAGGAATGGGGCAATTAATCTGTTATAACTGATATTGTCACAGCTTAAATTATTACAAAGACTGCTTGCAAGGACTGACTGGAACCTCTTTGCAAGTGCTGACTGAGTCCACTAACAGCTTGTGTCCAGGACAACTGTCTTATTCTCACAAACCTTCTAATTTCTTAAACTCTATCCACTGACAAAAACATGTTGCTGCCATACACTAAATTTGCTAGGGGTAGAATTCCATTGTTTAGCACAGTTTGTATCCATGCTTCAGAATTGCTTGATTGTTTTTTTTTTTTTTTAATATGAACTCCTTGTGGAGAACAGAAATCTATGGATTTGAAAGACATGCATCTGAAGCCTTTCTCCCTGGACATCCTCGGAAAATGGGCTTTGTCCTTTCTGGTAAACAAATGTTAAATGAATAAAAGTACAGCTATCGTATTTAATTTAAGAAGACATTTGTTACAGTCTAACATTATACCCAGTTTCCAATAATATCCAAAATATGTGTGCATAAATTAAAGTGTGCATTACACCAGAAGGCCAAATCATAAATATTTAACCAGCTGTGATAACATTTATATTGCTGCATATTCCATTGCCGACAAAGGCAGTCCTTTGCCATCTAATTCAGGATTGAAAAAAGTAAAATCTTTGATGTAGAATGCATGTTTGAGTTCATTTTGCCCATAAGTGTCTGACTGGGATAGTCAGATTTTATTGTTATGAGCTGTTTAAAAATTACATATGTCCATCATTGTATAACTTATATATCCAGTGCTTCACAGGACTTTTGTTGTAGCAGTCCCACTTTATACCCAGTTTTCTATGAGAAGGTACTTAACCTCTTCTCAAAAGGTAGAGTGAAACTAACCAGAATGTATGTGCAGAAAGTTCTTAGTAAATCAAAAGTGAGAATTTAAAAAGTATTTCTTCATGCAAGACAACATTTGAGTTACTCCTTTTGGGGTGATTAAAATGCATTAGCAAAGACTGCATGCTGTCGTATAAATCAAGTCTGAGTTGGTTGAAGAATAGCCGTCCAGTGCAGCCTGTTCCAAAGTATCTTACAGGAGTTACCTGATAATTGTATTCTAAACTTCCTCAGTGGAACTGACATATGGCCTCCTATATACAACTAGAACATGCAATGTTTTTGTCACAACTAACATTACATCCTGCATCCACTGAACAGCTGCTTAAAATCCATTCAAAATCTTGGTGAGAGTAACATTCTGACAATGTGTGCACTAAGCTGTCATTTGTTTCTGATATGCACTGAGTACAACACCAAGCTTTCATGCAGCCAAAGAAGTGAGGTTGAATTCATCATTCAGCTGCACTAAAATGTTTGAGGGAGAAATACCAGAGTTAGTTATATTTTATACCTGATTAGTCTCACTTTGTGTGGAAATATTGTATGAATGAATCTCAAACCCAC